>NW_016690218.1:1216151-1347668 GCF_001604755.1 Lepidothrix coronata
CTGTGAGTCAGGGAGAGATTGTTGAGTATTAATCACAAGGAAGCTGCAGGGTTTTTAAAAGGATGCCAAAGAAATGATGTTCCAAAAGACAAATAGGTCCATGAAAGGCTTTCTTTGGCAATCAGCAAAAGAGGTATCTAACCAAAATTCTTGTCTGCTTGAATCATATACAGATTTAAAACTCAGTGACTATAAAAGAGCAACATAATTTAATTGTTAGATGGGAGCTTAGTAAAATATGTATTACAAAAGACTTTCATGCTCCTTTCGCAATTTTTTGTACATTGGCTATATAATTGTCTTCCTTTACAAGGGAACAGTTGCAAATAGAAAAGCTGTGGCTTTATTTTTGCTAACTGAATGATTTATTGTCTTCTGTAAATTGCTGCAATTCTTTCAGCAGCTTGTTTATATTTCTGAAACTCCAATACAAACTGTGCTTGAAAGTAGCTGTTTATGCATCCCAGTGAGATACAGCCTTTTTTTAAAAAGACATTAAATGTGCAAATGAACTTTCCCACACGAACCCTTAGAGAGCAGGAACTGAAGACAATGCTATTTTTCTTTGGCAAGTTCACTTTCCCGTGCTTCTGCTGTAATGCCTCAGAAACAATCCCCTGGCACTTCCCCTTAGTTACAAATACAGAGGCAGATGATGTTTGATTTACATTGGTGATCCAAATCTGACTTGGTGAAGTGGAAGTTTTCAGAGTCAACATTTTGACTGCCAAAATCATAGGTTGAGATAATTCTGTCCTCTAAATGTTCTACTACTTCCTCTACAGAATAATAAAGGCTTGAAATATGTGTGCACAATGCAAATGCAAGAGAATGTATACAACAACCCCTAGAAAACACTGCATACTGTGGTCACAGGCATGGATCTGATGCTTTCTCTATCACCCCATCTGCACTGGCAGTAGTAACAATACTTGAGTGCTTGCAGCACTCAACAATGACCACATTGCAACACCTAAAATTTAACTACGATGACAGAGCAATTTCTTTCATAACCTGGGAGTCAACTACTACATCTCTGCATCCATGACCACCATGCTGCCCATCCCATGTTAGACCACTGTGGGAAACCTCTGGGCAGGAAGCCTAAATAGGCAGGAAGTATTGCCTAAGGAATGAACAGCACATCGCAAGGCTATTGAGGATGACATGAGGCAATGTAACACGGAGTGTCCCACATCAAAGCAGTCGAGGGCAAACAAGAGCCTGCAGAGCCACCACCATGTAAATGAAACTGGGGTTTGTGGGAGGCAGTCAGTCCCGCAACCAAAAGTCATATGAGAATTTAGATGGCATTACCTGCCAGGATTGGTTTTTTGGAGTTGGTTAGTCACTATTGTTATAAATTATGTATCAGTCTTGCCCTGGGTGGATATTTTTTCAGATATACCTGCACTTCCAAATACTGACTTGTCCACCTTGCTACAGCCAAGCACTAACAGCTCTACATTTATAGAATCCAACTCACGTACAACTGTTGTGCAGAAGGCTTGATCACAGCCAGTGCAGGCTGTGTAAGGCAAAAAACAGAAGCCAGTGCACACAGCTGACTCACCAGCAGCAGTGCTGGTAGAACTGCATGTTACAGCTTTTTAGGCTGATAGGAAAGAGAATTTTCAAGCTGCATGCTCCTTTTAGTGATTAAAATGACATGAGACATGGGATGCTCTTCTACCCTGCTCCTTTATAATTCTGCATGCTTGAATATGAGATGAGAAATGCAAAAAGGTGTCTAGGGCGGAAGGGTTTGTGCTTCAGCAAAGCCCAAAGTTTGTTGTTAATTCCCTTATTTTCCCACTGAAGCAGACTTGCAAGGCAGCTGTAACACATACAGCTCGCCCCACGTAGCAATGTGCAATGAACTGGAGTTCTCACCTAAGAAAAAACCTTCCCCCCACCCACAGCTTGACAGATCAGTGTTTTCTAAGCCACCAGGCACCAAATACTTCCAACATCTGAAACTCAGGAGCAACACTTACAGGATCTTAGCGTGGGCTTTGGTGCTGGTCACCAGTGTTAGATACAGTTCATTCTCGTAGTGAGGGATGTCATCGCAGTAAACAGCTTCTCCACTTGCTTGTTTGGCTGCCGAAACGTGCATCAAGGGCCGTCCCACCATATCTTCAACTGCCTGGCCCCTGGGCACTTCCTGCAGTAAAACACAAGGCTGACTGCTACTGGCTTAGATTGCAGGAGGTGGAAGCATTGATGGGAGAAAAAAAGGTGCTGTGAAACATTCTAGTGAGATGGGAAACGGGATGGGTGCTCAGTCCTGTGGGAAAGGAAGGTAAACAAGGTGCCACAAGATGTGCTGCAGAAGGGAGCTGCAGAGAGTGAAGCAAAAGGGATTTGGATTTTGAAATTTCTGTGGAAGAGAAGGATTTGATTTGACAGCTTGCTTAGAGGGTTCAAGTTCTGAAGCTGGATCCTACTCTCAAAGCTGAAGAGAACAGGTCACTAACATAGGAAATAAAAAAGAAGATACGTGCTAAATCTGAAGCCTGAGAGATTCAAAGAAAGGCAGACTGTAACTGGGAAAAGCAGAAAGGGAATTTCAGTTTGGATATGGAGCTGGCTGCAGGAGGAAAAGTGATGTTTATGAAGCTGTACACATCAGCAATTGTCTTGGGTAATAATAGGAAAGAACATTGTATCCTACAGTGAGGAAGGGACTAAGGCCCAGGCACAAATTTCAAGCATGGCTTTATTTAAGTTTATGTAATGACCATACTCAGGGAGACAAAAAGATAAGAAGCACAGTTTGAGCTACAGAAAAACCTGAGTCTACATCATGTTAACACTGCTACTTACTTGGAAAAGTTGCTACTTACTTGGAAGAGCTGGGCATTTGCAATGGGATCTTTGTGAAACAGCTCTGTAGCACTGATGTAGTTTGAAGGGATGGACTCACACAGATTTTTCTGCTAGAGACATATTAAAGAAAATCATCTTCCCTGCCAATTCCTTTCTCACATTCCCTAGTAGCCCAGGATTTTTTCCCTTCTCCATCTTTCAGTTAAGATAATTCATATTCTACTGAGTGAAAGGCAAACAAGGCTCAGGCTCTGTGCAAAGAATAGCCATAGAACCACAAGACTGGTTGTAATGCAACCAATGAGCAAAGTCCAGGAATCATCCTGTGAACCTACAGAGCAGCATCGTTCCACAACAAGGTGAGGATGCCACGAGGAAATAAGTGGGAAGATACACTGTACTTACATGGAGGTGAGGAGTAGAGTAGCTCTGGCAGCTATTGCAACATGGATTTTGTTTTCGGGTACAACTCTGCTTGAATCTGACCCCTCCCCAGGCCTTCCCCACCAAGACAGCACAAACTGGTCCCCCTCCCCCAAATCTGCCTTCCCTAGCAGCACTTACAGTGCCATTGAGGTTCTTGCTCAGTTTCTGAAGGACCGTCAGGTAGAACTTGAAGAAGAAGCTGAGGGTGAGTGTGCGTCGGAAATCCACCATCCCACCAGGGGCAGAGGGAGACAAATCCATCTCACCCGCCAGTAAGCGGCAGGCATCCTGCAACAGCTTCTCATTCCAGTCTCTGCAAAGGAACAAAGGTGACACAGAGCCCTTGCTCAGCCCTAAACATCACCAGGGTAGACTAACTCTTCTGACTTAGAGAATCTCCTGAGTTGGAGGGGGCTCACAAGGATCACTGAAGTCCAGCTTACAGAGGACACACCAAGGATCACACCGTGTGCCTGAGAGTATCATCCAAATGCTTCTTGAACTCTGTCAGGTTTGGTGCTGGGACCATTTCCCTGGCATGCCAGTACCCAATCACCCTCTGGGTGAAGAATCTCTTTCCTAATATCTAACCTAAGCCTACCCTGACACAGCTTCATGCCATTCCCACAAGCTTTCAAGCAACAGCCATGTGTTCTATCTGCTTATAGTTTATTTGTGTGCTTTGTTTCCATCTTGGGCTTATGTCACCTTTTCCAAAGATGTAGTAAAGCTATTAAATGATAACAGCATGGATTTCTCAGTCCAGTTTGAGATAAACCCAGTTTTCTAGGTCGTGCCTACATCCAGCTTCTGTCCACTTCAACAGATGAGAGAATTTGGCAAGACAATGGCTCTCTGAACAAGAGAATTACATGAATCTTTGAGAGTAAAGAGTACTGGAGGAAGCAAGGCATCACACAAAACACACACTGCTGCAGAAGTGTAGCTACACTTCTTCCCTTTTCTCCTTCTGTGTACTATTAGAGATGATTTAGGGTATTTGAACTGCTCCTGGAAAAAAATCAGAACTGTTCCATTACACAGCTTTTCTATCACAGAAAAAAATCCTACCTGCCAGTGAGTTCCTTGCAAGTTTTTAGTGCCAGGACAGTTGTAGGAGCCATTCCTCCATAGCTTAGTTTTATCTCCTCCACCCGGCTAGTGCCATCTTGGAACAGGACTCTCATCCCGCAGGTCACAATAGCAATGTCATCTTCACGACGGGAAGCCTGCTTGAAAGCTGAGAAGTATTCACCCTAGAAGACAAGAAAATATTTATTTATTCTCTACCTTGGCATGCTTTGGAGTATAAATATTGGCAAGCTATTAATCTATCTCTACATGGATGAGCTGTTCCAGGAAACTGTATCTGGTTGATTCATCATGCAGGGCCAAGCAGGACATGTTTGTTCAGGCAGGACTGTATATTTTCACGTGATGCAATGATTGATTCCAGTATTAGATCCATGGTTATTAGCCAGCCTAGGACTGTGGGGAAAGTGAACTTTGATGGAAATCTGCTCATACCCATCACAATTTTTTTCATATCTTTAGAGGAAGAACCAGGACAGACTGCTTGTACATAAACAAGATTACAGTTTCTCAGCAACTTTTTCTTTCTCCCAGGCTGCTAAGCTGCAAGTCTAATCAGTAAAACTCATATCCTAAACCCCTTCCTTTCAGAAGTCATCAAACTCTGCAAGAACTAAAATCCATAACAACAAATGTCTCTCAGTTCTAGGATAGACCAGGTTAATTAATATAAGACAATTTCAATCTGTTACTGCAAATACAATTACCAGTTACTCTCCTGAATCCTCTGCTGGTCTCAGCAGAGTGAGGAAATTCTTGTAAATGCACGAGCAACTCCAAATCACAAAACCCAGAAGCTGTCCTATGAAAAGGGCCAGTAGGTAAGAGATTAACACTCCACCAGTATCACCCTGGAGTCATGATATGGTCAATCCCATTGCCTGTGCTGCAGATTATGATGAATTGCTGCTCAGACATCCTGCAGACTAAGAGAGCAATCAGATCTGATGTTTTTGCACAGCTCTTCTGGAGAGTTTTCTGACAAATTTCATCTCTAATAGCTTAACCAAGTGATTCTGCACAGCACAGCAGTCTGTTCCATTAATTACTTCTAATCAGAAGTGGACAGCAATTCTTTCATTATTGTAAAGAACAATTTCTCTACTGTTGACAATGAGAACAGTTTCACAAGAGGTCCCTTTTGTGCATCGAGGACTTGTTACTGGAGAGATAACTGGAGGGTGTGTTTCATTTCCTGAATTCAAGTAATTACTTGGCAGCCTGCAGATAATAGCAGAGGAGCATCAGTAGCATCCTCCCAGCAAGGACATTCTGCCACTCTACTTGTGAAAACAATTAGCTTTCAAAGAGGGAAAAAAGGAGCCTCTTCTCTTACTACATACTTAAGAGATTTCCAATAACATGATTGCAATAAGAGAAAAATATTTGCCTTCACTCCTCACAAAGCACCGTAATTTTCTTAGTACAGACTCCAGAGTGGGAGGAAAGGCACTTGCTATTTTTCCTCACTAGGAGTGCAGGTAAGGTAATCATCAAATCAGCCTCTCATGTATGCCCTAACTCTTGGAGAAACAACAGAGCATCTAAACTATCACGGTAAAAGTTTCTAGGTGTTGGTTATTCTCACAGGAAAGCAAAATAACCCTTACTCTTGAGGACTGCATATTAAGGACCTAGACCAGCATCCCCTTTCCCTTTCTGGACAAGATGCAATACCAGAAAGGAAAACATTAAGAAATCCACAGGCCCTAAAAGATTCATAGGCAACATACAGAATTTCTTCAGCCCATCACTGTGGAATATAAAGATCAATAATGAATGAAGGCTAGAGGATACTAAATTAAAGGAGGAAATAAGATTTCATTACCACTTTCTGTCTCTTCAGCAGGGCAAAAATTGTGATACCATGAGCCTATGATGGCAGTACTGAGCAAACAGTAGGTTAAGATTCATTTCCAAAGACAGAAATACATAAGCATTGCATTTCCAGACTTCTTCTATTTGAAAAGCAGTAAATGTCTAGGTGGTACAGAATACTGTTATCATAAAAATTAAATGACAGTGATAACTGCAGTAGAGAAAGATGTATAAAACATGTACAGAGAAAGTAAAAGTACATGAGAAACTGATGGTCACTAGGTGAGTAATGATGAAAGTGGTGCATAATATTTGTGAACATTATCTGAAAGGAATGTTTTTATAGTCCAAAAGAGAAAGAGGGTTGTTACATAAAGGACATGTCCTGTTTTAGGAATGTCTTGTTGTATACAAAAAGCTAAGCAGTTTTCTTTTCTGGAATCTGTTTATATTTTATCTTTAATCCTGGGAGCTATTTTCTTTCCTAGTACTGTCTTTCCTCAGCTGTAATTGCCTTACAAGTATAGATTCAAAAATCTTTATTCTTTGAATATCTTAAATATCTGACACACAAATTAGCAGAGGAAAAAGGTGTTGCCTCCTCTCCCTTAACAGCCTCTCTGTGATTAAGCCTACCCTAAGCTCAAATCCCCTGCAGTAACACTGAATTGTGTAAACTTCTAAACTTCTTTAGTTTAATTGTTTCTGGGGTTTAGCCAGTCTTATCCTTGTTGTGACATGTTACATCAATGGAAGACGTAACATTAATTTTAAACAAACATAAAGCAAAAAAATTGTCTAGCTGTGTGCTGACACAGCCCTACTCCCATTTGTGAGGAAATCACAGTTGCAGAAAACTTTGCCTGCCATATGCCAGCAGCTTCAGACATGCCCTGAAGAACTTGAGTCTCCCTGACTGTGGGCAAAGATCAGCCAAGAAACCATGAGGTAGAGTTCAAAAGTTGTTTTAGTTTTTCAGATCAATGAGCTGCATATGACCTAGGGATGAAGCAACTGTGCCTGTAAAAATTTGTGTGTTTTGTGAAATTGCTCTGTGACTTTCAGATGGATGGAGGAACATGTAGTTTTCCATTGGCTGCCTCAAGTGTGTTCCTCATTTTGGCAAGAAGTGATGTTTCCTGCAATTATCACGAGACCAAAGAAGGAACGCTTAAAAAATAAATGGAAAAATACCATAAAAAAACACATTTACGTTCCCTTAATAGTTACATAGCAAAATCTGAGAGGATAGACAAAGGATTTATTGGTTCTATCCCATAATATGATAGCATTTCAAATAAATCAGTGTTTTTCATTTATAAAGAAAATGTGTCCCTACACCGTGAATCCTTGCATCTTATAATCTGGGGCCTTGAGCCCTAAAAAGGTAAATACCTTCACAAGTATAAAATTATAGTCTGGTGTTCTAAGTCCTAGAGGAAAAAAAGAGAGTTTTACCTCTCAGACACTCTAAATCAGTCAAGGTTCATGCTGCTACAGCAGAAAAGCATTCATTTTTCTATCTGAAGAAAGTTTTTCAGGCTCATTTGAAGTTGCAGGTCTGGATTGCCAAAATGCCCTAAAAACCAGTCCTTGCAGTTTCCATCTTGCAAGGCAAGGATGCAGAAACTGAATTTCCCTTTTATCCATGCACACTTTTTACAATTTCTTTTCCCATTTTGGTTCACAGAAATTAAGCAGGAGCCTTGGGAACCTTAACTTCACTTTATGTCAGGAACTGCTAAAATCTTTGCTGTACTGTTTTTCAAACAGAACTTATACCTCTGGGAACATCACTTTGTCACATTTTGTCATTACTGAGTGCGCTCAAAAACCTTCAGACAATAAAGTGAAATTTATATTTCTCACACCAGAAAACTTCTTGAGCTTACCATACTTTATCATAGAGACCAGCTTCACTTGCTTGTCAAAAATAGTGTGTTGCTAGTTTTTCTACAAATAATTTACTTGTCTGTTGGTCCACTTGGGACTACATAAGCATTTGGAGGTTGGTCAGGGAAAAAGTGCCTAACATGGAAAATAACTCTCAATTAACAGCATTTTAGCTCTGTGGACAGTAAAGTTTTTTCCTACAAGCTTACCTTCTTGCTGTAGGGTATTTCAACAGAGAGAAGTATTTCTTCAGGCTTAACTACTGTCTTTCTGTACCCAGTGAAAAACTTTTCATCCATCGTGATAGTCCTTTTGCCCTCTGTAGAGCAAAGAAATATCAATGGTGGATGAATGAAGAATGGCAATAGTAAATGCAAAAGAGCCTTCAACCTACACAAATCACTCTTGATATCAATATGTTTTCATTTTTCCACCCTCTTTCACCAAATCAGGAAAGGTTTTCTCAGATTAACTTTGGTATTTATGGAATCTATGACAGCTTCTGCCTACGTATTAAGTTTTCTATGCACAGGCAGTGATCAAAGACACCTCCTTCCTTCTTTATCTAAGCTGAGCCTCCAGGTGAACCAGTTTCCAATACCCCAATGAAATCCTCTCTTTCTCCTTTCCACAGCCTCCACACAAACCAGCACAAGAGAATGTCAGTTCACTGACCAGACAGTCCACTTACTTCAAGGATCCTATTTCAAAAAAATTATTCCTAAGAGCAAATAAAAACTGAGGTGTTTGGCTTTCTTCATAGAAAAACAAAACAAAATAAACCTCAGTCTTTATATGAATAAACCATAAGGATCAAAGTACGACAGTGACAGAAACTATTTCATGCTTAATAGACATCTTCAACCAGCTCTTCACAAGGATGTACCTGTAAGTACATACACAGCATCAGAGATAAAATCTGGCACAGAAGTTCAAAATTCTTTAAGAAGCCAAACTTAGGCCTAGTTTTAGGACTTCAGCCTCAAAAATGGTGAAACCCCTGAAGACTCAGACTAAGTCTATTTTAGATAACGTTAACTTCCATTTTCAAGTTCTGACCTGACATAACAACCCGTAGCAGAGGGGTGTTGATTATCCCACTCCCCTCAGTGCCATCTGGAAATGTAACTTACCTTTTGATACCAGAGTCAATTTGCTTCCACTTGCCATTAACACAGGATTTAAATCAGAAATTGGGCTTGCTGTCATTATGTTCCCACCAAGAGCCTAGAGTGATAATAATGCATTAGATAAATATTAAAAATCTTAGCAATTTTAGGCCTCTAACTAAGGGGGAAAACCCAAGCACCATGAAGTTATTTGCTGTCCCAGTGAATATTTACATTTGCCTGAAACAGACTTAGAGCAGTGTTTTATTAATGCATCATAACTACCTTACACTCAAACCTCATGTGCACAACAATGCCGAAATTCAATCACTGTAGCTGCCATTAAGGGAAGATCCATGAAACTATAAAGCATTTTTTCAGTAACAAACAGGAACCCAAGTTTTTTGTCTGCAATACCACTGTACGGCACAGTACCTCATGGAACAAAATTTCATATTTGGTAGATTGGTTTATCTGCTTGCTTGTTTTGAGGGTTTTTTTCTTATAATGTACAGAGTTTGAACCTTCCCCTTTAAAACTAGAGGAGAATTTGCCAAATCTGATGCATTAATACTGTGACTATCACGGCTGTGCTGGCAGTAATAAACACACCTGCTTCTTTGAAGTTTGTCCAGCAGCCTAAATACATTTTTGTTAAATTAGTCAAATCTCACTACAGTTTCTCCCACTTGCTGATAACAGCAATGGAAAACCTGAACAACTGCCATGTTTCCCTTGCTTGCTAGATCTGTGTCATCAGTATAGCACAGACACCAGCTGGTGTCAGTTCCTGGGGCTGATTTTTGTGTAGTAGTTTCTTTGCTGAGGTTTGCAAATGTTCTTATGTGAGAAGCACAAGGCACACCAACATTGGGTGAGGCAGGCAAGCTCCTCAGACTGAGCTTCCAGTCACAGTCCCTGGTGCTCCTGAGTCACTTACAGCAACATTCCTGATCTGTGGCCCTGCAAACCACCGCAGCTGTTCCAGGACAGCCTGGAAGACCTCGGTTTTGTATGGAGGAAGCTCTGCCACTGCTTTTCTCATAACCTCCTCTACTGAGCGCAGGGTACAGGCAGCGCCGATGATGACCCCTGTAAACAATGGAAAAGAATTGTTGTCCTGCCAAATGTCAAGGTACAGGAGAATGGCTGTGACTGTGTCTGCAAAGCTTAGATGCCACTGAGTTTAATTAGACCCTCAGTTACACGAAACTACTTAGCATGCATTGCATGTAAACATCACATCCTCAAAACAAAATTCACCTTAAATCACAGCTCATGGTGATGCTTTCTCTCACATGACAACACACCATCCTTTTGCCTCAGGGTATTATTAACAATATTGTCCTCCTATAGGTATTAGTTTGTCCTTTGAGAAATGAACTCCAACTTCTTTCCAGTTTCCACACTTCAAATATCCTAACAGACACTGGACCACATGCACTATATTGTCCTAATTGCACCTATTTGTAAGGTTGACCTTTTTCCACCATGAAGATAAAGGCAATAGAATCATAGAATCGTTAAAGTTGGAAATTACTTCCAAGATCATCGAGTCCAGCCTTTGACTGAACACCACCATGTCAGCTAAAGCATAGCATTAAAGTGCTACATCCAGTCATTTCTTGAACACTTCCAGGGATGGCGATTCCATCACCTCCCTGAGCAGCCCATTCCAATGCTTAGCCATCCTTTCAGTGAAGAAATTCTTCCCGATGTCCAACCTGAACCTTCCCTGTGCATCTTGAGGCCATTTCCTCTTGTTCTGTCACTGAGAAGAGACCAATGCCCACCTGGCTGCAACCTCCCTTTGGATAGTTGTAGAGAGGAGTAAGGTCACCCCTGAGCATCCTTTTCTCCACCATGAACAGCCCAGCTCACTTTTTTTACATATTCCTCACTTAATTCCTTGCATGGGAAAGACATAATGGATACAGATTGCAGTCTTTAATCTGAGGATTTTCCTTCTTACCTCTTTATTATTCCACGGAGTCCCCACTCAGCTCACAGGCTTTCTGCCTCTTTTTTGCTCACCTGTTTCAGTGTGCTGAACAGCATTCATTTCAGGGATCCATGCTGGTGCTATTATCACTGGATACAACAAGTTCTTTAACCTCATCTCAATACCTGAAGGAAAAGTAAGGCTCCTTCAGTTACACATAGGTGACAGAGACCCTAAGTTAGCTGTTTCCCAATGAAATGTAAGCAGGCCTACCAAGGAGTCAGTTCATCTGTCATCTGTTACACAGATTATATAAGGACACAGACATACCAAACTAAAAGCTGTTTTCCACTAATATCACAATTCTCATAGGGAAGTTTTAGAGACTCTTTTCTGGTCTTACAATTACCTTCAACACGCTGTTTGGTACTTGTGTAACCTGGCTATTGTTGTACATAATCCTTCAGGAAAGAACAGTGAATATAATAGACCATACAGCGTTTGGGGATTGTCTTCTGAACCAATTGCTCAGGCTAACAGCATTACTAAATATGTCTGAACTCTCCTCCTCAGCACTTACATTTGCAGAAGTATCTATCTGGGGTGAGCAAACAATAAGATTTCAAGTCTTAAGAGTTTGCCCACTGAAAAATCCTTCAAAACACAGGTTTCACAACTGAATTCATTTGATTATAGAGATATTTTATGCTGTGTCACTCCCCTCTTCTCAAAATTCCAGAAAATGGCACAAAGGCTCAAAGATCTGGATTAGCATTTTTTTTTTGCCTAGCACAGGGAAAAACATTCATTGTAAGATTAATTTACCTGAGAAGAAAATCTGTTCCTATATACAACCTGAAAATTAAACAGCTTTTAACAGCAGTGGTGTGAGAGAAGTTTGCATTTGCACCGTTTTCACAAAATATTCCATGGAAAGTTTTCTAACTGCTCATAATGAGTATCAACTCTTTCTCTTACCCACTTCTGTGTTCCCCACAACGAGTTTGGCATTGGGGTACTGGGATTTGAGAGCCACCAATTCCTTGAGAGATGTAGGCTGGATCCACATCACACGCTCGCCTTTGAAACACATCTGTTTCTGCTGTTTGTTACTCTGAGTCTGCAAAAGTGAATTCAGATAGAGCTCAGACCCTACATCAAGCCAAGAATCCTGCTCACATGCTGCCCATGCCTGTGCCAGGCCAGGCTCCATCTCAGTCAAGTTACTGACAGGTGGCTGTGATATCCTCACTGTTGTTGGCAGTTGGCCATTCCCCATCCTTCTGCTAGCAGTGATGAAAATCTTTTTTGTGCTGACAAAAGTGCTCCCTTCCTGATACTGCCAGGTGCATCCCGCTGCCACATCTCCCTGGCAAGACCTCTGCCAGCAAGCTCCATCTGACCAAAGTTCTGGCAGATGCTTGTGGCTTCAGCCACCTTACAAATAATAGGTTTTCCATTCTCACCTCAATCCAAAAATGTCAGTCTTCGGCACTGATGAATTTTAGCTACCAGGTAGGCCAGATTCTGATTCCCTTTTTAACTCCTTCCTCCAGTGACTGAAGAAAATAGACTTACATGTCTGCCTCAGAGCAACATGAGATCAACCCCTGGGCAGGAGAACATCTTGGAGAAGAAACAGAGGAGGCCTATCTCAAGCTTAATACTTGTTATGCTATGGTCTGTGAGAACCTACTCATGACACATTTAGGCTGGGTACAGCAGCAAAATTAATGACTTAATATCAGCTGTTTGTTAAATGTGAAGGAAGCTGTGAACATGGCATGTGCTGGATTAGATTCTTGGCTGGGAGGCATTGCTTAGGGGAAAATATCCCAAAAAAGACAGCAATGAAACATGAAGAAAAACTGATCTCATCTAACTTTTAAAGTTAGTGTGACCCAACCAACTTCTACTCCTGCTATGCTGACTGAAGAGAAGTTGATGCTTTTGGAAAGTCAGCTAGTTGAGACATATATTCAGCTACATCCCATAGCTCCTCCTGCCCTTCCTACACTATAAAGGGAGCACAAGGATAAGCTCAGATACATCCATATTTAAGGTGAAACTTCACATATGACCTAGTAAATTGAAATTTAGATGTCTGCAACTGTTCCACCCCTTGACAGGCAGCGACCAGAAAGGAAGGCAACCCAAGATCAGAGACACGTATAGTGAGAACCAGAGAGGAAAGCCAGACAGGTGGAGCAGACACCTGGCCTGCATATTTTTTAAGCCTCCCTGGCTTAAACTCCTTCTGTTTTATAAAAGAGGGAAGGATCCATGCCCATGTATCTTCCTTTATCAGCAGCCACCTTTTGCCCAGTCATTTCCTCAGGGCAGAGTCACTCAGATCCTGTGCAGAACAATGAAACCAACAAATCACACACTATTTCTTTTTGAATGAACTTACCATTAGCTCGGGCGGGAAGATTGGCTCCTGTGTGGGGTCCAAAGGCTGGAACTCTGAAGAGTTGAACAGGCTGGAGGACAGCATTGTCTATGACAGAGAAAGTGCAAGTGGCTAGTGGCAGAGGACAAAGCTATCCACATAGAACCCAAAGTCATTCCTCTTTCTAGTCAAATCCTTGTTACTATTTCATGGAGCAAAGAATAGCAAACCCAGTGAAGTGATGCCACCTCATCCAGTGCTTAAGGTTCTTCAGTCTTTTTATTCCAATTTCAATGCATGTATAAAACCTCAACCCTGAACACTAATATGTTTTTGTCAATCAAAAGTGCCCTTTCACCCTTGCACGTTAAATTACATCAAAGATACCTCTTCTGAGGTATGCTTTTCTGACCATAAAATATAAATGAGACTAAACTGCTTTGCATAAATATAGCTAAATTAAAAGCACTGGGCTTGTGCATACAACAAGTCAGAGCTAAGACCTACAAACATCAGAAGTAGAGAAAAAACTAATAGTTGAGAGGCACCTTACCACACTGTCTTCTTTTCCATTCATGCAGCAGCCTGGACCATTGGCTTTTCCTCCACAGCATCCTGGACCATTGGCTTTTCCTCCACAGCAGCCCCCATTCTGAAGAAGAAACAAGCACATTTCAACTATTTTAAATAAAGTCAAAACATTCTGATTTTTACAGGATGTAGTCCTCCCCTTTTATCAATCCCTGGATTGCAGAATTTTGCAGTAACCTTTTCCATTTATAAACTATTTGGATGAGAATACTCCTAGCATTCTTATTGTTGGAGTATTCCACACAGCACTGGATGTTTCCTAACAAAGAAACCACAGAAATTCACTGGAATTTTCTGGCAGTGAATTTCTCTATGTTCTCTGTTTCCTAAATTAATTATATACTCACACTACCTTATTCCTCAATTCCTTGTTTTCATTCCTTCATTGTTTGTACCTCAACTGGTACATGAAATGTGATTAACTTTTTTGCTCCAGATATTCCAAAAGGTTCCAACTGCAGAGTTTATTGGAACAGAGATTAAATTACTTCATTCATCACTGGACTGCAAAGTTTGGGAAAGATCATACTGGGGAATTAACTGGTTTTCAGATCTGTTTTCACAGGAAGATGGATCACTTCAATATACCAGAAGATGGTAGCACACTGCTAACAGTTGTCATTATGCTATTTTGCAAAAATGTTGCACCTTGTAGATTCAGACGGAACTTATCTGTCTCACTATTGTAAAACCTGTGTCATGATAGCTAGTCATGCTCATCAGGACATACACAGTCACATCATTTTCCAAGAGACAGACATTGAAAACAGCTCAGAGATCTCTGAATATCTGCACCACAGTAGAGCCAGACAGGTAGCTAATGCATCAAAGCTCTAATATTATATTGAAAATTGAGGTTATGGGTTCTAATATTCAGCTTACTGTGCTATTTTCCTTCCCACTACGACAGCATCCAGTGCCATTGGCAACTCTGCCACAGCAATTCATGTCCTGTGGGAACAAAAACTGTTCTGAGAAAAATGTGCAGATTCCAAGGAAATAAAGTAGACTTGATTCCCTTTTGAGGGAAATTGATCCCACATCTATTATATCCAAAGCAGAAATAAGAGATGGAAGATGCCAAGCAAGTAGATGTTTCTCTTGGCAATGCAAGGCAATATCCCACAGTGTGATGGCTGGGTCATGCCTGTTCTGCTGACAGACCTCTTGTTCTGGTCTAGAACTGCTCTCATTCAACCAGTGTCTCTGCTCCAGCTGGAGCTGTGAGGAGATACTCAGAGAAGACTAAAAGTGACAAGCACATACAATACCTAGTACTCTACCACCAGGCAGAAGATCTGACTTCTTTTTCAACCTGATTCCACCTAGTTTCATTTCTTGAATTGCTCTTGTATTGGGAAAGGCAGCAAACAGCAGATGCCTGTCCACATTCCACCTGCCGGTCACAATTTCATAGATCTCTATCAGAGGTCAAAATAAACCAGTATATGGGCTATATAGAGCCCCCTCCTCTCCCTGACATCACTTTTCCAGGCCAAAGTGTCCCAGACTACTCAGTGCTTCCCTGTGTGGAAGTCAGATTACCACAAATGTGATCCTTGTTCCACTTGTCTGAATCTTCTCCTGTTCTGCTACACCGTGTTAGGGATGAGAGGAGCAGAATTGCACAGAATACTCAAGTGTAGGAAGAGCCATGATACAGAAAACATCATGGCAGTGTTCTCTGTTTCGTTCTCTACCCTTTGAAGTGCTGTTCTCACCATCAGCGAGCATTCAGCTCATGCTTACATGAAACTGTTTATCCGTCCCCCAAGATCATCTTTCTGTGTAGTAACAGGAAGATGAACTTGTGTCTGCTCACAGCCTGTCTTTTTATATGCAAAATGAGAACTGCATTTCACTCTGTAAATTGCTTTGCATTTATTTGCCCTCAATTTTTTATCCCATTCTATTCCCTCAGGTCGACAAAATCCTTTTGAAATTCCTCAGTCAGTTCCTGCCTTCGCTACCCAGACTAACTTGGTAACTCACATCACTACTCACGCTCTTTTCCCCAGCATTTAGGGATACCTTCAACAACCTTGCTCCCACCACATGTCCCAGCAGAACTCCAACACTGACCTCCCTCCACTGCAAAAATACACCATTTTCTCCTACCTGCCATTTTCTGCCTTTTAACCAATCTTTCATCCATACTGATTTCTTCCCTCTTGACCCATATGACTCTTTATTGTCTCTTTGGTGAGACACTGTTGAAAGCCTGTTGGAAATCCAAGTAGGCTATATCAACTGGGTTTATCAGCCATTTGTAGTGGATCTCAGTCTTGTTTGTATTATCTTTTGTTGATCTCAATTCTGGATAATAAAATTAAATTAATGGGCATCATTCTAAATTTCTTCCTTTTGATATTTAATACCAGTGTAGCCCCACAAGTGGCTAGTAATCGCTGAAGTACCTAGTGATCTCTTCTCTTCACAGCCTTCAGCTGTATTTCATGTAAAAAGGCACTAGAGAAATTTTATGGCAAAGCTTCATATCTCACCCAAACCAGCAGAATAATTCTGGAAAAGAGCTATACAGCAGTGACTTCAACTTCTTTTCAGAGCTATTCCAGCTCTGCAGCTGATCTTTCAAGCAAGCAAATTCCTCAACAGATTCCTCCATAGCATGTCCCTACCAGTGCACCATACCTTTAACTTTTTCCACATCAGGAATCATCTGCAAACTGTATTTTTGGGAGATTGTAAGTTTTTTAGAGATTTACAGAATAGAATTACAGAGTCTGATTACCTGTGATCCAATAAGAGACCATTAGGCAGATTTTATTTAAGTGTCCCTTTTCCAGTAACTGGAGTGAGTAAAGGGGCTGGTCTTTTTGCATTATTAATGTATGAAGCACATACAAAGGGGTCAAAAGTTGGAGCTGCATTGTTGCAACATGTATATCTCCTTCCCTTTTCAGCTCATGATGTGTTTCAGTAGCAGAGGGAAAAACAGCCAGCCTTCCAGATTTTTTTTAAACGTTTTCTGAAGACACTTACTTTAGCAAATGTCCTGTATCCTTCCAGAATGGGTCTGTAGCCTGTACATCGACACAAGTTCCCTGCATTGCCAGAGCAAAAGGTTAAACATTTAGCACCATTTGACTACGAACTTCTCTTCTTTTAGATAATTTCATTGTTTCTCACAAAAAACTGTCAAATATAGATAAAGCTAATGAAAAAACTGGGAGGGAAAAAATTTCATTAGTAAACCTGCAACAATCCTACATTTCAACTTTTTGTTGAAATTTTAAATTGAAATTCATTTAGAACAAATTCAATCTGCCTTATTCAGTACTCATTTATCTCAATTGTGTGAGCCTTATCAGTGTGATAACTATATTCCCTCTCCTGAATTACACAGTTTGCTTTCTCCTGCATCATCATTCCTCTTGGATCATTTCTGGAAGCACAGTAATGACTCTAACTTCAGCAATAACAACAGCCTTCAGATGATTTACACAGTTGGTTTCTGCCCCACTCCATCATGTATATTGCTGTCTTGGTCCTTTACTTGAGGTTGCCTGGCCCAGATGTTCTCCATCACCTCTGCAGGCTCTTGTCACAGCAGTGAATAAGCAAGCCCCTCAGAGACAGGCCACCTTTTGTTCTGTATTAATATTAGTGGGTTCCTAATCCAAGACTGAGGCCACTTGCCCCTGCTTATGGGCAAAGAATGAGGTTCTATGAGATCTTTTACAGGTCATCTTTTTTCCACTTCATAGCACCTATCCAGTCCCCTAGTAGAAAAGCTAGTCCTTAACCTCATAACAATCATCTATTTTTAATAAAATACATTAAATAAAGGTGCACCTCCATCCCATTTGGTGAAGTAGATGTAATAAAAGCAGAACAGTTCGCATCCCTGCAGGGTTTATGAGTATTACCTTGGAAAGCATCTTCAATGTCTTCCATTTTGGGCTCGGGGTTGTTCCGAAGCAATGTATACATGGACATGACAATGCCTGGAGTGCAAAAGCCACATTGGGAACCATGACTTTTTGCTATCCTCTCCTGAGAAAAAGTAAAAACAACCATTAGCCCTTAATATCATGATGACATCAGTGCTGTGCTTGTTTCTGTAACATCTCTGCTAAAAAGAACACCCAGTCTCGCCAGGGGAGATAAGATTATCACCAGATGTTATCTGATGGGATGGCCAATCAATCTGTGAAGCAGACTTCAAATTAAAAAACAGCATGAAAAGTCTGTACCTAGGCTTTGAACACACACTGTAACTGAAGGTGACTAGAAGCCTCCAGTGAGATCAGGAGTTCTTCAGATTTACCATGCTAGGAATGTTGGGGCTACCTGAGTCTGAGTTTCAAAGCTTGGAATCTTCATGGGAAGTAGGAAAAAGAAGACAAACAGACAAAGGTCAGATTAGCTGCCATCCATTGATGCATATCTAACTCATTTTTCACTTTGTTGTTTACTGTCTTAGATATTGGCACAAGTCCTACCCACTGTGCAAACTGAGATGAATCACAGTTTACATTAAGGGGGCAGGATCTCTGACAAAGCTGAGGTAAGGCTGCATTATAACACTGTGCTAGAAAAACAGGGCTTCACATTCCTGTCACACCTCCACAACAAGAATATTTTGAGATTACAGAAACTTTGCTGAAGCAAACTTTACTTCACTACCACAGGGAAGGTTCCTAACTACGCAGGATGAGAAACTAAGGTCATTCATGGAAGACCATAGGAGAGTCAAAACCCATCTCAGATTTCCTAGTTCCAAGTCATTATATTGGCTTTCCCTGAAACGTCAGTCTCCCCAGTCCAGGATGTGAACCAAATGCTGCCACGTAGCCCTAGAACAAAAGCATTAGCAATTCAGCCAGGATAGCACCAGTTAACTTGCTAGGGGCATAACAGAGCTGCAGCATTGACCCAGGGTGATGATTCTGGCACTCAGACATCCCTCCAAGTAGGGACTACTCATGTGGAAAGCCAATCTGTTGGCTTTAACATTACAATGGAGGTCTCAACACTCTGTAACAGAAGTAATTATCCTAGGAAAACATGGATAGAGGATTTAAAGTTACCAGGATTAATAGCTTACCTGGGCTGGGTGCAGCCTGGATTTTGTGTTTCCTATGCCTTCAACAGTAGTTACAGCTACATGATGCAGGGCACAGACAGGGAAGAGGCAAGCATTGGCAGTATGATGGCTAAAATAATAAATTAAGGTCATTTCATTTGACAGTGCTGCTCAACAAAGGAAAAAGAGAACAGGAGGACTGAAGAGTACTTAGACACTATAGCAGTGGGCACAATAGGAGAACTTAAATAGATGTGATACAAGTATTAGTTACAAGCCAAATCCTACACACCTAGTCATCCAAAGTTCTCATCAACTTCACTTGAAGGTTAAACTGAGCATGCACCATACGATTTAACCTAGAAATAACAACTATAAATATCCTTGTTGGACGTTAAGCTACACAACCAATAGAAGTAATATATAGGGGCAGACTACAAATACCAAGATGTTATACAGCTGGCCACTTGCAAAGTTAATCAAGAGCACAGAGTTTTTGGCCTTTTACCTAGAAAGCTGTTTCTAGAGGGTACACATAGGGAAAAAGTCTAGACTGAATGTAAAACAGAATAATGTGGCCAAAACACTTATAAGAACTAGGTACTTTATCTCATTTCTATCAAGACAGAATAATGACCCTAATATTCTATTTATTGCCACACTATTAAGCAGAACCACTAAGTTAGATGATCCAATTTAAAGTATCTCCAAGTATTATTCCAAATATATCAAAGATTTCAGTGCTTTCTATTCCCCACAGTAAATATAAACTGGAGCCTGTCTCTCTGCCTCATTCTCTCTCCCTATTCCCCTTTTTTGTTTGATGCCAATGCTTCACCTTTTGATTAATTAAAGTGAGAACAGTAGGAAAGTTTATTTCTCAGGAAATAATTCTGACAGTTACAAGTAGAGAAAAAAGTTAATATCTGCTGGCATACAGAAAACAGATTATTGTAGTAATACAATAACAATAAAGATTTTATCACAGTAATCATTTTTTGGATCCTCATAGGAAAAAGCTACATTATACTGCAAGAGTATTTCTGAAATGGGAAAAGGCAGATAAGACTATGCGCTAGAATCTGTGCAGATATTGCAGGGCACAACGAAATAGTTCTGTGCAATGCTTTAAGAAAAAAATACCTTCTTGTCTTAGCCTTCTGAGTTTATGTTCTGAAAGTGAAAAGTACCGTTTTGGCAGAAATATTAATTATAGAAGTTTTTTTTTAAAAACAAAAACAAAAACAAACAAACAAAAAAACCACACACACACAAAAAAAAGAATATCATTTCTGGAATGTCAAGAACCTGGATCTGTTCGCAGTTCAAATCGCAAAGGATACAGAATTTTCTTCTGAAAGGGATCATACTTGGATATCATAACAGTGCAGGCACCACATCCACCTTCTCCACAGCCTAGTTTGGTTCCACACAGGCCCACTGAGAGTACAGGAATTAAGGAAAACATGAAAAGTGTTCACAGAAACCTGCTCAAGTTGTCAATCAAGGCTGAGCAACAAGTTCGTGCTGGAAACCAAGCACTCATTTTTATTGCTTAATAATTTGACATAAGCAAAGTTTCAAATGCTGGCATGTGAGCTTTGAGATCAACACCCAAAGCCCTAATAAGGAGGCAGCCCACGTTCCAACAGACTCTTAGAATAAACTAAAAAAAAATCTGAACTTCAACAGTTCCCACTTTCCATTACTCAGAGAAAGAAATGACATAAGGGAGATAAAGCACTCAGTAATTGCTGAGCAGGAGCTGTTCAGGCATGCAGCCACATCCCTGAGCTGAATGGTGACATCTCCTCCAGCACCTCTGACTGGTGCTTGTCGACTTCTTCCCACACCTGGTGACTCCCAGGATCTTACTTGAACTGCTCCTCAACTATCTGCATCTCAAGACTCATGTTTTGGCCACCCAACCTTCTCTCTTGACCCCATCTAGAATCACTTGCCAAATTCCTAGGGACAAAACCAGCCAAGCACACTTCCCAGGAGTCTGGTTCCCATAAAACCATAGGAGGTAGACACTGAGAGCCAGAACTGGTGGAGATGCACACAACCTCTGCAAAGACACTTGGGACCTCGCAAAGCGCATGGACTGGCCTAAGCAGATTCCTCTGCTACGTGATGGGAACCCCTGCCTCTGAGCTTGCCTCCTAGGGTCATCTGATAAACAAGCCACAGAACTGTCATTTATTGGATATTAGCTATCCAATAACATCCTCTGCTGCAGAGCTCATGTCTATACTTTACAATCAGGCATTAGATCAAATGTTCTGCAAAGGGGTTCAGAAGAAAATTCCTTGAGTCACTTTTGCTTTGGGTTCCTTCACTCACTAGAAGGTAATTAGAAGGTGTTACTTATTGCAAAGAGGATTGGACAATGCTGAGACATTTTGATGGGGAAAAAACCAGTTGATTTCATTGGCAATGGACACGTGCCTGTGTTGAGATAATCAATTTAGGCCTGTGAAAAAACAACAGGAACTGTGATAGAGGGAACTCAAATAACCTTCACTTTCACTTCAAAGATTCTGGAACTGACTATTTTCAAAGAATCATAAAAATTATAGAATCATTTAGGTTAGAAAAGATGTTTAAGATCACCAAGTCCAACCATTAACCTAACACTGCCAAGTCCTCTACTAAATCTAAATCTCGTCCCTAAGTGCCTCCTCTGCTTTTCATACAATCATGTGCCTGCTTGAGCAGAAATACAGCTTTCCTATGCCATCCAATGTTTTTCTTGACAACAGTGCTATCCTGCCTCAATAAAACATGTTTCTGGAAGTATTTGTCTGTCCCTAACCAGAAACATGTACAAAATGAGTTCCCCAGAATGCTCGTGCAGAAGATAAGTAGGTTTTGAAGAGCTGAGACTATCCCTTTCCAAAGTTATTTGCATTAGATATCAACAAGCTTAGGCACAAAAGGCCTAGTGGTAAGAAAGGCACACAGGCACAAGAGTTATGCCACTTATAGTTCCTCTTGACCTTTATCCACACGAGGTACAGTCAGATCAATAGGGCTGTTGATAGTTCTGTTGGAAATCCCAAAGAGGAGTGTGATTCATGCCCTCCTACTTCCTTCAGATCCCAGACAAATAGAACACAGCAGCAGGGTGAAATAAGTATGCATGACTTTTTCAAGTAATACACCAGCACAGATATGAACAGTTTGGCACATGTACACACCCAGCTGGCCAGACAAAAACTCAGAAAACATGGAATGACACTACCTACAGAACCAGACCTAGTGTAGCCAGCCTGGTCACCACAGTAATAGCTACTCAGCTTCTGAAGCTATTCTGACTCACGTGTTGACCAGCTTCAAACAGGAGTGAAACGTGACTTCCTGCATCTGCTCATGTAAACATGCCCATGGTACACGGTGGTACATCTGAGCTTGCCTCCCGGGATCATCTGATAAACAAGCCACTGAACTGTCATTTACTGGATATTAGCTATCCAGCAACATCCAAATTAATGGATGAAACAGCAAGGATTTCAAGTGGCTGTGATGTTTTGGCCAGAAAATTCTTTGCAATTGTGTGGAACAGAACTAAATTTCCTTCAATTTTATTGTAATCTCAATATTGCTTCCTTTCCATCATATTCCAGTTCCTAGACATTCTGAGAGTTTTTCCTTCAAAGCATTAATAAAGTATTTGAAGTTTATTTGACGTATATTATTTAAAATTTGCTATAGTTTATGCTAGGAATACCAGCTGTAATCTCTGCCAAGAAGAAACACCAGACCATGCAGACCACTCCCTCTTATACTCTGTGTAAAAGCTCTGCCTAGCACTCAAGTGACAGATACAACAGTAAACAGTCATGAAATGCTGTAGGCATTTAAAGCCTTCTGCAGTTTCTTCTAACACTGGATACATTTTCTTCGTAGATAAGTTAGCAGAGTTGTTTCTGGGTCCACATTTTTTTCCACCACCTGCAAGAAGCAAAAGGTACCGTTATACACAGAAGTTTTACAACACAGATATTTAGTTGGAATGAGAAAGTCTGGTCTTTCTGCAACTGCTTTTCCAAATTAGGGAGCAAAATCACTGATCAACTCAGCAACGTTGGTCATGTATCCAGACACAACATTTCCTTGAATTTATTGTGTATATGCGTTACATAGGTCAGAGTTTTTCAGCCATGGCACACTGAGGCAAATCCAAAAAAAGCTTTCATCAAAAATGGCAAACAGATTTAGTAGTGAGGAAAGAACTGTGTTTTGTACTCAAGTTTTGGATTCCTGACATTTCCCCAAATGGTGTCTCATCTTTACTGACTATGCACGGCTGAACTCAGTCCCTTCTTCTTACTGATAGAAGAGACAGAAAAAATGAGCAGATAAACAGAATGACAGAAACAGCAGCAGTAACAGATTTTGCAGAGAAAAAAAAGCAACACAGAAAATTCTGTGACAACACAGGTGCTGCAGGATGGGCAGCAAGTACCAATCCTCTAGAAGTTTCTCTTTCTTCCTTTCTAATCCTAAATCAATCATGTTGCATTCATAGCCATCCTAAATGTGGGAATATGGAATTCCAAGCAAGGAGAAATTTTCTCTGCACATTTTGAGCCAGCTCCATCCTATTAGTAAACAATGCTATTAGGGGGTATCCATTAGACATAAAATAACCATTAGATATTTTACTTCAACCTCTGCCCAATGGTCAGAAACTAAAGTTCTGCCCTTGCCTCCAAATGGCCACAGAGCTTGTCTCCCCCTTTTTCTGTTGTTAATAAAGTGTCAAGAAACTTTTCCAAATTCACTGCGTGCCAGAATGTAATCATATGTTCTTGGCTATTATGTTATGCAAGTCCTAAGTACAATAGCGACAGTTTATTTAAATTAATCACTCCCAGTTTGAAGAGCAAATTGAAACAGAGGTCATTTGTGCAAGTTGGTTTGTTTTTTTACTGATAAGAAACCTTCACAACCCTCTGTACTGTTTCACTTTTATGCTTTTGACACGTGACAGGGTTACTCTAAAGAGACAAGGTTCATACTTCCTATTTGAGTCCACCTTTTTAGAACCATCCAATAAAATTGCTGCTACAAAACACAACTGGTCATTTTTTGCCCATCTCACTCCTGCATTGGGGATAATGTAAATATCTTTCCTTGAAATGAAAACAGAGTTCATTCTTCTGTTTTGGGAATGTCACACTGCACATCATGCAGCACTCATGGTTGCTATTAAGAGTTCCCTCACCTTCTGGATGCATAGAAACAAATAAGAGCATGCAGCAGCTCTGGTGTGGCCATCTGGTTCAGAGCAAGCCCACACGTCCCTCTGCAGCAGTTTGGTAAACAAACAGACACGAGTAGATAATTTCAAAAACCCCTGTGACTAGAAGTGCACAAATGGCCTTTCAGAGCCATTTCACGGGCAAAGAGCCTTCCCTGGCAACTCCCACTGTCACTGTCAACCTGAGTTTCTTCCTTGTGCCTGTGCCACTGGACATTGCAAACCCTTCCAAAGCAGCTTCCCAGACAGCCGGGCACAGAGAAAAAGCTTCAGAATAGTTAAAGACTATTGAGATTATTTTATGTTTAGACCAAAGAAAATGTCTCAAGAGGTTTTCTTGAAAGAATCCAAGATGCACTCTCTCAATTAAAGATTTGGCCCACTGGCTTCTTTTCAGGAAGTAACAAATTAATCTCAGGCCTAAACCTTCATTCTTTATTTAACCACTCAGCTCCATGCACTTTTAGTAAAGTACTTCAGCATGTGGAAAGCCCCAAACTCAAATCTTTGCTCAATTTTATCGGAAGTGATTTCCACTATGCAGAAGACCATGTCCCAGACAATCCACACCCTTACTCTGTTCAAACCAACAGCCCTGAACTGCTCCTTCAGTCACTTCAAACTACTCCACTGTAGCTGTATATCTGCAATACTGGCAGAGACTAGTAATCAGAGGGAGATAAGAGGTAAGAGTTTGGAGGACATTCTGTATTAACATAAATCTCAAACATCAGAGAGCAAGGAGTCATTTCTTTTCACTCAGATTCCTAGTGGGAGGATGCTTGTTTATGAGGCTCTCTTGCTGGGCACAAAGTAAGAACTTGTTGCTGTTCCTGACTTTTTTTCATTGTCATTTATACAGTTTTGTCCTCCAGCATATCATTCCTCCAGTGGTTTGTTGCAATCACCTGCTGTGATTTGTTCTTAAAATATTTTAAAACTCTGTGGGTGAGGATAACATCTCTTGTCTGGTGCCCAGTACAATATGATTCACAGCTCAGTATCACAATTCGTGCTCACCTCCCTCAGTGCCCTTGTACAGAAAGAAACTGAGTTATATCCATTGCATTCAGTGGTTGTAGGATCAGACTACATAGATACTGCAGTTAAAGAAATATTTCTCTTTTGGCCAGTTACTGTTTTTTAGTGTTTGGTGCTTTGTTTTATTTTAGGGGTTTTTTTTAAATCAAATGTCATATTGCAGGTATATCAGGTTGCTGGCTACATTTTGGCAGACTCAAAATTGGATTTTACTGCACGCAGTAGCTTAATTATTCATGAAATTCAGAAAGAAACTTTGCTGGAAGTGTTAGGATGGCACTGACACTCAAATGACACTCAACAACTTTGCTCTGTTGTGTTTGTATTATGTGTCTATTTGTCTACTGATTCTAGGAATCTGAAATACTCAGACCCACCTCAGCTGGGAGCCCAGCCTGGCCCTACAGTTATTCAAGTTTTTAAGTACTACGTGGAACAGGTTCTGAAGCAGTACTCTACACTTTTAGAGCCCATGGGCTACTTCAGAGAGAGAGATGTTGAACTCACTTCCAAGTAGTTTCATGTACATCTCAAGAAATATTTTGTTTTCCAATTTCTCTACTTGCCTTTTTCTAATTCAGATAACTTTCCCTTTGCAACATAAAGCATCATCTTTAAATTGTTATTCCCAGAAAGTTAAAAAAAGATGTTTCAATTTAAAAGAACAGTAGTTGAACAAGGTAAATAGAGGAACAGAAAGAAAGAGAAAAAAGAAACTTTCCTAGTTTACCAAGCACGCTTTCCATCAGCTAGGGTCTTTCAGTGAGAAGAACAATCTCCCATTCAATCACTAGTCCCTAGTCACTCAGTAAGTTGCAAGAAGAGAAAGTGAAAGGTTTAAACCAGACTGCCACACAGCAAGTCAGTCAACTGTAAAGGACCTTAAAATCTGTGCATGTGTTGTTCCTAGAGTCAATGAGAGATTTCAAATTCATTTACTAGGAAAAAGGGTTAGAACACAGATGAACAAACTGAATATAACCACACAGTGTAAGTCTGCTATTGGTCATGAGAACATTTTGTTCTGCTTTAAACCAGCACACTGAAAACTAGTAATTCACTGTTTATGTAGAACCCAGAGGGTCCCAAAGCTCATCCCAAAAAACTCCTGTATTTTAGCCAATCCCATCTGCAATCTACAGAATTTTGGGAGAGCTCTAATGTGGCTTCCAGCATAGATCCCCTCTTAGCCTTCAGAATAGAAATAGAAATATTGACTACATATTTGAACTAAAATTACATGCTACATATGCATGAGGCAGATTTGTCAGATGAGGAGAACAAAATTGCCACTATTAGCTTTAAATTGAGCGTGTTGTTTTCCATTATAGTCTAGGCAGACTACTAAGATAACTTTGAGTTAGTTATGTGCCAATCTTTATGCCTAGTGAATAAACAGGTGCTTAAAATAAACAGTCCTGAATGTGGAGTATGCTCAGCTGTTCCAAGGAGACTTTTTTTTGACAACCGTATTGACTGGGCTAATGCAAGAAAGAAGAATTTGCTACTATCCAAGTTCCTATCTTACAAACCACCTCTTATCACAGTGTTTTGTACTATGACAGAACAGCAGCCCATTAGCAATGTCAAGCTGTCATGAATTCACACAGCAGTAATCTTTCCCACTGGACATGCTATCACATTCTTTGCACTGAATTAGCTGGAACATTTAGTCAGGGCTCCAGAAGGATAGAGCCATATCCTAACATAGAATCATAGAATATCTTGAGTTGGAAGGGACTCACAATGATCATCAAAGTTCAACTCCTGGCCCTGCACAGGACAGCCCCAACAATCACACCATGTGTCTGAGAGCATTATCCAAATACTTCTTGAACTCAGACAGGCTTGGTGCTGTGACCACTTCCATGAGGAGCTTGCTCCTGTGCCCAACCACACTCTGGGTAAAGAACCTTTTCCTAATATCTATCCTAAGCCTCCCTGACACAGCTTCATGCTGTTCTCTCAAATCCTGTCACTGGTCACCACAGAAAAGAGATCAGTGCCTGCCCCTCAGCTTCTCCTCTTGCTACCTGCCCAGGCATTTCCCACCACTCCTTCCATCAGAAAACCTCTCATGTGCACAAATATCCCAACAAATTCCATATTCATTGCCACAGATCAGATTGCCCCATGAGTCTGATTCTTTCTCTTAAATCTGCATTTGGTGGGGTTATAAATCAAAACCACTTCAGCAGCACACCCAAAAAGGGAATAGAAAAGAAAACGCCATTGGAGGCTCTGGGTAGAGCAAATGGAACCTGCTCCTTTGATAGCACTGCAAGTTCCATGAGCCAGTAGGGAAGGATGCAGAAAGAGCTTTGACATGTTAAATGGGTTGGTACCATTGGTAGTATTAATCGTCCACTGGTGATTTTTTTTTAGCCAAACTGCCAAGATCACACTGTGATAAACCCCTCCACACATGCACATGGTCAGCTCTGACGTGTGGCTTTTGTAAACAGGAACAGCAGTTCCATAAAAATTGCTGAAATGCACCAAGGGCAATGTCATTCACAGCATGTTCATTAGCTGCAGGACTCAGCAAGAACAGACAGAAGGTACGAAACAAACAGGTTGTTTTCTTCTGCTGGCCTTCATAATGTAGATTGCTCTTTCTCCCCTTCTCTCCCCCATCCCACACAAATAAAAAAGAGTCTCACAGGACCATCTCTGTGCTTTGATTAATAGAGGTTTTCATATGTTAGCCAACAGTTTTCTCCAGGAGAAGGGGTTTTCTACCAAATTACACAGAGCAACACTCTTGTAATGCCTCAGCACCAACCAGTGCTGAAGCAACACCTGTAAATGTATATAGGAATTTGTTCATAAAGACTTCATTTGAACTTTAGCTGGTCTGGCACCAGAACTACAATTCTCTTTCATTAGAGCATACCAGAAAAAGAAAACCAGACAGGACACTTGGCCTGTATCAAAGTCCAGATTGCCTGAAACACTTGCAGTAACCTCCTACTCCAAGAACCAAAGAGCTCCCAGTTCACTGTTTAAAAATTGGGGTTCACAGAGGAGGGATCTCACTAAAACTTCACTGAGCAAGAACACAACAAGTTAATGGTGTGCCACCTTTGCTCACCACAGCAGAAAATTCAGATTGCATTCAGAAAAATCAGATGGCATTCACAGATCACCCTGTGCCACAATCTCGACTACCAGGCTGAATTAGCTAATCATGATTTCTTGGAGCTTAT
The DNA here is from genome assembly GCF_001604755.1 of Lepidothrix coronata. Taxonomy (NCBI): domain Eukaryota; kingdom Metazoa; phylum Chordata; class Aves; order Passeriformes; family Pipridae; genus Lepidothrix; species Lepidothrix coronata. The sequence goes on from NW_016690218.1 coordinate 1,244,816, forward strand.
GTTTTCACCTCTCTCTAGAAACAGAGAATGGTTAATATATCAATTAATGTTGACATATGAACCACTACTGATCTGTGTGAGGAGAGCTTCTGTTGTCATCCTTTATAAAACTTCAGAACCAGGGCTATGCTCTACAGCAGTATTACATTCAAGAGCTCTATGACTAATTTATAATCTATACTATATAAACTTCATTCTTCAGTAAACTATTGATACTTCAATAAAACAAAACATTGATATCAAATGCACTAGTAACTTGGAATCCAGTTTGGGATCCAAATTGACAACTAAAACCCCTAATTGTAGCAACAATCTCATTCACATTTACACTTGATTAAACTAGCATGGAAGATCAACAAAAGCAAAACTGATAGTAATCCTGTGCCAGTCTGTAGTTCAGGGCACAGAGCTTTTTAGCCAACTGAGAGTATTGTGCGATCCCTCAAGGGATTAAAAAATTAATTGTCTAGCCCAAACTTAGTGCAGCACGTGATTTACCCCTAAGCAGTGCACAGGGAAGGTCCACAAACTCTTGGCTCCACACTGGAGTGGATATGCAACCCTCTCATCTTTCCAGGTTTCCCAGCTGGAAGCTGCTTTAGCACAGGTTTCCCTGCCCAAGTATCTACGCAAGGGGAACATGATGGACCAAGATTAGCACCGAAGTGAGCTCAGAAACAGAACTAACTTGGTACTCACAGTTCAAAGAAAGAGACAGGTTTGACATGTTACAAGGTTTTGAACTGTCAAGGCAAAATGATAGCCAGAGAAAGTCCAAAATGAGAAAGTGGGCTCTGGGACAAACTGTTAAAATGTGTCCATCATGTGCAAGAACCACCCCACCCTCCTATGAGACACAGTCACTCTTAGATTATTGTCAGCAGTTGACCTAGGAATCAGTATCAGTTAATGGACTTTGATTTTTAAGAGTTTTCTAGCTTCTTAAATGGAAATGGAATAAACATTTTACTAAATTCCTTTCAAAAACCAAGTGTCAGAATTACTTGCTGAATATATGAATTGTGTGGATGTTACATTTGAGTTACATTTGCCAGATCTCCTGTAATTGCTGAAATTATTTCTAGTAGAAATGCCTATATTAAGCAGTGCACCCTTATTTAAAAGTAGTTACCTAAAAATTGCAGTAAATTATTGCTAACAAATTTAAAATGTAAAAGGAACATTATATAGTTGTGTTACTCTCTGAATAATTCACAAGGTAAAGTCAAAGATAAAAAGCCACTTAGTAAAGCAATACATAGTTTTCACAATTAATATTTAAAAGCCATGGCATATGTGCTGGTATTAGAAAACTTCAGAGGAGGAAGAAGACTAGAAAAGTAAGTAATCAAGCCACAATCCAGGAGCAAGCTGGACAGAAAGCTGGAATCTTCCTTACCTTTTTACCATTCACAAAGAAAACAAGTTCATCCACTGCCTCGCTTGGAGCCATCCTGTACACCTCCCAAAATTCACTCAGATGGGGCCACAGACCACCCTTCTGAGAGCAGCCCTACACCCCACAGCACAGTGAGCACCAGCGATACGACAGGTAATATGAGTCTGCCTCAAGAATGTTTGACTTTATTTCTACATCAGTGCCCTGTGAAACCCCATATTATATAAGAGCCAAGGAAGAGGCGTGCCAGCTGCCTTTGGTTGGTGCTTCTGCAGCCGTAATGACAGAAAAGGAGCTGGAACAAGCAGAGTGACCCACCCCCTTTTATATAGTAATAGATCACAATTCCACTGCATTCCCTTTAGATTACACTGCCAGGCTTGGGGCACTGCAACAAACTCTCAGTATTTTGCAATACAATGCAAACTTCGGGGGAGGAAGGGGGGAGGTTCTCCCAACTATCCCTCACCAAATATTGGTATTCTCCACACAGCAATCTCTAAAGACAGCACCTGCTTATTTAGAAAACTCCTTGATACATGCACATCTGCTAGTAGACTGACTGCAAGACTATTTCACTAGTCTTCCTTACAGTTTTAAAGCTACAGTACCCTCCACCTGTGAGGATATTATTTAAACAGAAATGTGTTGTCCAGATAAAAGCAATTCTAGAAAACTGACACCCTGATCCAGCACCTCAGAGGAGGTGCTGGGCTAAGACCATAATGTTTTCACTGGGCTCTTAAAGCATTTAGGCTTACCTTTTCTGGCTTAATCATCACATCCCAGTTCTTAGGTGCATGTTGCCAGCAAAACACAGAGGAAAGACAAAAATTTTTTGACTTCCCTTCCCTTGGTGATGGTTTCTTCTGGCTTCTCCATTACACAACTGCACATTTTGCATTAAGTCTTCCTGTTTTTTCTTCCAAAGTTGTTGCAGAATCATCCACAGGCCCCTACAGGACGTGCATTGTTTTCATGAACAAGATACGTAAATCCCTAGTTCCAGTTTAATATTCCACCACAAACCAGCACAATTCCAAAGTCTCATGGAAGTTTCCTAACGCTATCTGTTCCATTCTGATTCTTGTGATTTTGCTTTCCTTTTTCAGTTTCAATTAGTTTCAATTATTTTTTTATTATTATTTCTTCTAAATCCCTGGGGAAAACACTATATCAAAGTCTTCCTTCCAGGAATCTCTCTGAACAATTCAAAAAACAACGAAACCTAATTAAATTACAATTTTCAGAAACAGTCTTTCCTTCAGAATTTTGTAAATACGTCACAGTGACTACAATACATATTTTATTTTTACCGGATTTTATCTTCTGATTCATTTATTTTATTTCCCAGTCCAACCCCTAGAAAAGCTGTTTTATAACAAGTGTCAAACACTATTCCAGCGTTTCTTTACAGGTATTCAATTTGCTGAAAGTATAGTTCACAGCAAATTTATGCTTAACACCAGCTGCTTTAATCTACATTTGCAGTAAAGTTGTGCATAGCTGAGCCAGTGCTGACACCTATTGTCTGGCACCTCCCACTTTGCAGTATAAGAGTATTAGAAAAATGACACTTTTCTCCCAGTAATCTTCAGCTCTATTGCTTTACATCTACGTGCAAATTTGCACAAGCATTACCTCCATGTAGTATCATCAATCTTGAAATTAGTGTACACAAGGTTAGTGCTCATTAACAGTTTTGTAATATTTTAAATAACAATTATTACTCATGACCACAAGTAACATGTTACAGCAATCTTAAAGCAACTAGCCATTACAGCATTAACACCAAAATCAAACATGTTTAGTTTCCTAATCTGTGTTTTCCATAATGCATGGCGTAGTTCTTAGGCCTAAAGAACACTTGTAATCATGTCATCTCTTCTTTAAGGAAGCCCAGGCTCAAATTTTAGCCCTGCCTTGGTGATAACCTTATAGCTAAACTACCCCATCTGCTAAATCAGTAAATAGCACCTTATGATATTCCATCGCAAGGTTTGTTTTTGATCCAACAAACTACTATATACACAATATAAAAATAAAGATAAATACAACCATGATAATGACCTCTATATGTAGATTACATGGTAATATAAAACTTCAGACCTCATCTCAACAGATTCACTGACCACAAAACACCAAATTCACTGATTCTCTCAGCGGTCTGACAGGACAGTCCATTATTATACACATTTCAAAGGCAGAGAACCAAAACACCTAGAACAGGAATTTTCCAAGTACTCTAAATAACTCTGGAGCATGAGAGCTTGTGCTATTGAAATCTCATGGCCATTTTTTGAAATCCCACCCCAAACAGGACAGACAATTGCCAGAAATCCCAGAGAAGAAAGTGAAAGCTAAAAAATGAACCACACCAAAACAAACAAAAACAACAACAAAAAAAAAAACCCAACACTCAGCATAGAACTGAGGGTTAGCTCCCTTAAGTGAGCTAAAATGTAAAACTTTATTCAGTCAAGCACAAGCTAGTTATGAAACAAAATATTCTGACTTACCAGTCAGATAAAGTCTAGCAGGTTTCCCATTTTAGAGAGCATCCCATTGCCCATTCATAACTCTGAGATGGGAGTGTTTTAGAGGTTCAACATTCTTTGCAGCCTCACTCTCTCACTAAAAAGCTCAGAAAGCAGTTGATATTAGTCAAGAATATATATTATATTTTTAAAAAAAACAGCTGGCTTTTCTCATTCTGACTGGTTAGTCCTGGAGACCTGTTACAATCATAATAATAATCTGTTCTGCGGATGATCATTATGTAGCTCAATAAATACAGTGAAGTTTACAGAAACACCATTCCTGCCCAAGGAGTTTACTGCCCAAACTAGGTAAATGCATGGAAGAACAACAGGAAAACAGTGCTAGAGGTAATAAAGGAGAAGATTTAAAACAAACAGAAGTGAGAAGTTTTGTTGCTTTATTCTCATGTTGCTCTTCCAGGAAATAGGAGAGAAGAAAGTACAGGTGGTTCTGAAGAGGATTGTGTGAAGGTATTTATGAGGAGCTGTTTGTAAAGCAAATAGGAAAGAAAACAAAGTCCCAAGTCAGTGCTTTAGTGCAGTACCCCATGTATCAAGTTTCCAGAGTTGGCACACTTGCTCTGTGTCCCTCTCTAATAGCTGGACTACTACACATTTATTTAGTAGCCACTGTTGCTGAAACATGTGGACAGCATCTTTCCACTGAAGTGGAAACAACCTGTTTGCTTTAGTTTTGGCAATTCCTCTTCTGTTGTCATATATATCCTTTGTGGAAGCAGGCACTGGACACTCTTTTCGAGGATCTCAAGAGGTCTCCACCTGTTGAAATCAGGGTCAGCTATGAGGGCATAGCAGGTTAATTAGAGCTGTACATACCATAGACTACTTTTTAAAGATTACTTTTTAGAGCATAAACTATTGGTGGTTGTGTTGTTTTATTGTGAGTGTTCTCTGTATGAGTTTAAAAAAAATAAGATCACACAATATTGATTACAGTTTGAATATGAAGGCAGAGTGTGTTGCCTGAGGGTGTCAGTTCTTCTCTTTGTCCTCATCTATTGACCGCTGTTGAAGACAGGCTCCTGAAATAAGTGGACCTTTTATCTTACTGGATAGGGACGTTCATACTTTATAGGCAGTCTCCAGAGAGAGCTCAAAGAAACAAAACCTTTTTGGGATCCTAATACAGTCAGTAAATTTAATATTTTGCAATAACAAAATTAAACACCACCACCAAAAAAAAAAACCCAAACACAAAAACCCAACAAACGACAACAACAAAAACAAACAAATAAACCACAAACAAACAAACAAAAAAATCAAAAAAACACCCAACTTCCACATAACATTGCCATGTGAGTATTGCACATTTTTTCAAAGGAATTTCTCAGAAATATAAAATAAAAAATCATGTTCACGCACTTTCTTATGAGATGTCTAAGTTCATTTCTGGTTACAGACATAGGTTTGAGAAAGATCATCACAACAAAGCAAATATAAATTGGATTTCCTCATTTAAGTTTGTGAGCTCATTATTCATGAATCACTAATCATTCAGTGTTCAGCTTCTAATTGTATGAATATGGTCTAATTGTATGGATTTATTTCACAAATTATGATCTCTTCACCTGCTTTTGAAGATGGGTGGAGTTTAATTATAGTTCTTTTCCCAGTCCTACCACCTGGCTTCCTCTGAGAGCAAGAAATGAACAAAGTTAATTCAGCCTTGTCTTGAGGAGTACTAGTTGTCACTATTCTTCACAACAAGACTTGTTTCAGTTCATTCAGTTTTTCTTTCATTGCCTAGTTCTGGTGGCAAACAAAGGATATTTCAAATATTTGACCTTGAAAAGGAACTTCTTTTCAAGCAGGCTTGTTGATACATGTTCCTTGCCTTCAGCAGCACCTAATTTGACACCCAGTTGTCTTTTACCTTGCTTCCAGAGGATCGTGCTAGAGAAACTTCAGACACCTGCCCTGATAATCTAACTGAATAAAATCAGTAAGGTATTTTAGTCTTTCTTCTTCATCTTTCTTTCTCTTCATCTGTTGACATTTTAGGAGTATCTTTTGTGTTTAGACCTCTCCTCCAGAAGGAAGTAGAGTCTACTTGCAAAGACTGGCTGCTGTCCCTGTCACAGGGGGAAGCATTGTCTCCAGTGGGTGTTTCAAGGAGAAAAGGAGAAGAAAGCAGCTGCAACAATCACACAGGGCTTTTCATTCTTTTGAACAGCTGCTAAAACACCACCCCTCTGTCATCAAATAATACCGTGACATTACAAGATCCCTGAGCAGGCAAGTAGGAGCTTCTGGGCCAGTTTAAATAAGTAAAAGCTAGTTCCCAGACCATACCCACACGTGGCTAATTTTCCACTGCTTTTCTTCACAAAAGAGAGGCTCTATGCAGAGGTCTGCATTGCTTGTTTTGTTCTGCCCTTCCAAAGGTATGAATTAATTTTACTTGGGAGATGGTTAAATCCAGTTTTCTCTTGTCTGTACACCAGATGCAGTCCTTGTTGAAATTCTGATACCAGCTGTATGATGTAAATTTTTATTTTGTATACTGCCCTAAACCTCTCTGGACATCAGCATAAGTCCTCTGGCTGCCCTGTGTATCTCACTGCTAATCACTTTCTCATTTTAGAATGCATTATTTTGATGGACAGTTTGTTCAAAATACAAGAAATCCTCCACAGCTGCTTCTGCTAACAAAAAAACCAGAAAGTTTTCCTGAATCAACTGAACATTTGACTGTTCTGTATAGGAGAGATTTGTATGCCAAAACCTTGTAAGAGGTCTCCAACTAGGTATGTCTGTGTTAGAAAAAGACTGCCTCTCTCCACAGACCCTGCCTAAACAGAGACCTGTGCCTGGTACTGTGATTTCCTTTTAGCTCCCAACTAGCTTCTACCATTAAGACAACTTATCTAGACTGGACAAGTGAGGCAAGCCAGTTCCACAGAAACTTTCAGAAGAGCTTTGTTATTAACATAATGCAGGAGAGCAGATGCCATCATCCTCACTGAAACAGGCTGGTTGTCTCAAATTGCAGCCATCGTGGTCAGCTTGTATCCCCCAGACTGTCTTGATTTCTCTTCAAAACAAACTCGCTCTAAACAATTTTGCACCAAGCAATAGCAACAGACAGTAAACATCAGGCAGGAAAGAAAAAGACAGTTCCGGCTCAAGAGCAATTGCTGTAGTGCCAGCATGAATCTTTTAAGGTGAAAATTAGAACAGCCATAAACATTACAGCCATAACATTAAAGAACAGCCTTCCAGAAGAAGGTGCATGAAAGAAAGATGAACTGCTTTCAAAATGAAACCTGAGCAGCCTACAAACTGGATAATTTGTTATGCACATATTGCAGAAGTTGAAATTTAAATTAATTCAAGTCCTGTGTTTCCCCTTCAATCCTACCTGATGTCTAAAGGACAGATTTTCTTAAGCCGTGTTCCTGATACCCTACAGTCTCAACCTGAAATGAAAGAGTCTTCATAGTGCCAGATTTAGTTCATTAAGAATGGACAGGGAAGCAAGCTGAAATATGTAGAAAACCTGGAATGATGTACATCTTAAACATGTCTTTGAATCCCTGGCTACTCAGAAGATATATTTTTAATTACCTGGATTATTTTCAAACAGAAGTACCTCACAGTCAGACTCACTGTTTTCAGTGATAGGCTTTATGCCTAAGTATGAACCTTTAAAGGCACTGAATGGAAATCTTACACCATCATTCCTGAAGCTTTCCAATTCATGAAGAACAAGTTACTTCTACTTTTCAAAAATTTGCTTGGAAACCAGTTAAAAGAGAGATTAATATATTCCCTCCATCGTGCTTATTCAAATATTTGCATGATGAACTTGCATATTCCAAGTATTTCTGATCATTTACCATGGTTGCCCTTTGTACCACCTGATGACAAATAGCACAAAGTTTTCATTGGACTCATTTCCCTTTTTAATAAAAAATGGTTTCCCCCACTGTTATTTTATATCCTATATTATTTTATATCTGAGAATGAAAGATAGAGCTGATAATTTTCATGGGCTGGCAGGAGGTTACTTTCAGAATTTAAGCAGGCATTATGAGGTTGAGATATTTACCAACAAATTAATTATAGAGCTGTTGCAATAAAACCCCGAGTGTGACTAATGAAGACACCTAACTAGAGTGCAAATGTACCTGTACTTTCTGAAGAATGTTGATAATGTATCTTGATGTAAACATGATTAACAACCTTGTTAAATTAAGATTATAAGATGGGCTTTAACCAAATAGCTTCAAAAAATAATTGAGAAAAATGGTGAAAGACTAAGATAAAGATGTATATATATAGAAATTTTTAAAATTGCTTTTCCCAGGACAAGGTAAGTGTGTCCTAATGGTTAAAAAGCTTGGGACTGTAGAAATTGGTAACAGACTGCTGGTTGTTTTCTGCTCTGTTATCTCTATTGTTAGCAATAGAGGAATGTCCAATCACACCTCTGTCTGACTTCTGCTGAGTAAACCTGTGATTTCTTTGCAATGGTGCTTCAGTGATCCTGCCAGGAGATAAATTAGATCTAGAAAAAGCAACTCAACTTACGTGGTTAAAGGAGCCAACATTACTCACTTTATTAAAAACATTTAAAAAACTTTTATTCCCTTGAACAAAGTATAAGCTATTCTATATAAACAGAAACACAGTGGAGTGGAATTTGGAACTTCAAATCCATCTCCCCTTGAAGACTATAATGGTTCCAATCCTAATTGTATTGCATACACAAAAGCTTTGACTGTTCTGTCCCAGAGGAGCTGCAGCAGTGGTCCTATAACATTATAGGGTTTATCACCACAACAGAATACTTGCAATATGAGGGAGATATTTCAGTTTCTGTGTCATAAAGCTTGTAATCTACAACAAAAGCCTCTGAAGAAGAAAAAAAATAGGCTAAGACAGCCTAGAGGAAAGACCTAGTTCTTTTCTTACTATTTTTATGATGGTAATTACTGCAGCAGATAATAGCTTATAGAAGGGACTAGTGTGGAGCCTGTAACATGCAACCTCCTGCATATTCTATGTTTTACAGAATATTAAGCATAAAAATGCAAACAATAACTAGCACTGAAAGCTGAAATATTACTATGGTCATCTGAATTACCCTCTTTTTTTCCATCATCGTGCATCACAGCTGTGCATGGCAGAAGATCAGATCTATCACATCTTTATTTTAATGAATTTATGTGTTACACTGGTCAGTGAATATTTGCATGTGTACGTAGATTTTACTTGTTTACATTTAACATTTAATCTCCTTAGTTTGGAAGGTTACTATTGTCAGCCACTCTATGGTGATGGTGAACAAGGATGAAGAACAAGGCCCCAGTCTTTTAGTCTCTTCACCAGTTCAGAGCACAGAATCAGTCTCTGCTCCAGCACTTCCACTTTATGCAGAGCAGCTGCAGACCAGGGGAAGAACCAAAAACTAGCAAAAGACCCATAAGATCAAGGATTGGCAGCCATAAGAGACATGATGATTATTACTTTAGAAACAGCAAAGAGAGATGGTAGACAGGTTTTCACTAGATTTTGTTCCAGAAGCTATATTTTATTCTTCAAAGGCAGGTTCCATTTCTTATACTTGCCTCTTTCTTTATGAGACGCTGACCTTAACCAGGCTGGCCTTCAACCCCCACTTTGATCCATCTATTGGAGTCATGCATTGAGTAGTCTCCACTTTTCTATGAATAGAATCAATATTTGGGGAAAAAAAAACATTTTTATTTTATATCTATCTTTTATATTCTTTAGAGTGTACAAAGCCACTCTTAGAAAAGGAACATTCTTAGAAAACCAGCCTTTTTATACAATACATTTCTCAATTCTATTTGGATAAAAAAGCTAGTATGAGTTTCCCATCTTACAAAAGAAATTATTGCAGTACAAAAGCTGGACAACCTGACCAAACAGCAGTACAAACACTGATGACAACAAGGGAAATTTTCAAGAGTACTCAGTACTGAGCTCGTTTCTCACAACACTCAGTGGGAGAGAAGTTAAATAAACATCCAATGCTTTCTGAACAATTCCACCTAGTGAGAAACCACCCACTGCTTTCACTGACACTAGAATCTGAACTCAGAACCTGTACCCTGTTGACTGAAACAAAACGTGCACATATCTTTATTTTGTTTTCAGTTCCCAGGACTGTTGCCCCAGAAAAACGATGCAAAGCCAAAGTAAGATCAATTAAGCAAATGTAAACACATTAGACTGTTTTCCCACACTGACCTGAAAGGTATGAAAACAACATGAGCTGGAAGAACAACAAAAGTACTACCAATTTTCCTGGAAGGGTGTTTTGTTTCATTCTCTGAATAAGGATCAGCCATAGAGTAGCTTATTCCACAGTGCATAATAGAGTGAATTTCCAGGGGCAGGACAATTTAGAGAGTTCAAAGCATATTCTGTTATCACAAGTCCAGTATGTCCGTTATATCTTATTTAGGTAAAGATTTGTAGTGAGTACAGCCTTTCAACTCAAGTAATGTTTTGGTCTCCTACAGTATAAACTGAATGGTTTAACTTATAGTTATTAATATCTGTTCTTTGTATCTCAGGAAAATCTGTTTAGCACAATAAATTGTTTTTACAGTAAAACAACTAATAAAAAAATACACAGAAACAAAATAAGTACCCACCCACTTTGGGGCACCACTGATGACCTCCTTGATTTCATGAGATATTTTCTCACGCTTTGAGTTTTTCAGGTCTCCTACCCTGACTGGTGTTCATGTCAGCATTCTTTGTAAGAAAAAGGTATAATCGTCCCTGATCCCTTACCTACATTGACGTCAGGGGAAGTTTGGATGCAGAAACGTGACACAATGTTCAGGATAAACTAAAGGGAAAAAAATTTAAGAACTTTCATGGTCAGGGTCTGCTAATCTGTGGAAAGCCTGACTCAGCAACAACTTAGCAAAAAGCAAGCCCCTATTGGGCGAGGAGAGGGAGAGGATCCCAGAGCTGGTCAGCTGGGGAGGTCAGCGACAGGACTGCAGGGAAGGTCAAGGGCCTGGCAGACAGTTCCTGGGCTCTGTTCCCAGGAAGGGCAGACAGGGATGGAGAGTGGGGCACCAGCAGGGTATTCTTCTTGCCTGTCCTGCTCTGGCCACTCCACAGCCTTCAGCAGGACACCAGCAGTGGGATATGGCTTACCATCCACTGCTGGCATCTCCTCCAGGCTAAGACTTAGTAGAGACCAGGTTAAATGCAGTGAACCTTCTCACAAGCAGACATTGAAAGAGAAAGAGGATCTGCAGAAAAACCCCAGACATACCACTGCTTCTATAAGTGGTAATGGTAAGCAAGGACAAACACTCTATGGAGCCTTGGTGGCCCTGCCCCTGCCTGAGCCTGTGGCACATCATCTAGTCACTGCTCTTCCAGACTTGAGATGGGCTCAACTGACTGATCCAGGAGTACCTGCTCTTCCAAAACAGGCCATGAGAGAGACATGTAGGTACCACAACCACCAAAAAAAAAAAAAAAAAAGAAAATCTCTAGGTCTCTAAGTTATTTCATCTATCAATTAAAAATCTTCTGGCCCTACCCAGACTGACAAGGCATGTTAGGCTGGCTTCCTGTCCGATTCAACTTCTCCTGCATTGCGTAGGACACTTCAACAGCTGCCCCAACAAGCTATAAATAATTAACTTAATCCGCATTGTGCAAGCAACAAGGCAAAAGATTACAAAATCCATTTATGCAATTGAGACGTGTTGAGTTGGGACACACAGAATACACCTCAGCAAGCTGATGGGCCTCTTCTACTTTTTATACCTAAAATGGAAAACATTGGGAAAAAGAGGTATAGCATAAGCTAAATTTATTTAAAATATGGAACTCCTAAACTGGAAGAAAAGAAAAACATATTTAAAATTACTCATTGATATTCTGCCATACAGAATCACTAATATTGAACTTCAACTTAAAAAAAACCACAAAAATAGTTGTTTATTCTATTTACTCTATTGTAAAAGCTGAAAGGGATATGAAATCTGGCAATCTAGGTAAACTAGGATAAACGAACCACGTAATGTCTTTTCTCTTTTCCCTTTAAATTTATGTTCTGGTAAGAAGATTATAATTTTCCTGTAGGCTTCCTATTTTAAAAAATTCTTTACAAATCATTCCAGTAAATTGTTCCTATGTACTGATAATGTCAACTTCTGCAAGTGCTCCCCACAACACAAAAATTTGCCAAACAACTGCGACTGACTAATTGCAATTAAAAAATCATAGAATTGTTCAGGTTGGAAAAAACCTCTAAGATCATCAAGTTCAACCAGTAACGCAGCACTGCCAACTCCACCACTAAACAATGTCCCCAGAGTGCCACATCTACATGTCTTCTTAAATCCTCCAGGGATGGTAACTCAACCATCTCCCTAGGCAGCCTGTTTCAATGCTTGACAACCCTTTCCATGAAAAAAAATTTCCTAATATCCAATCTAAACCTCCTTGGTGCAACTCAAGGCCATTTCCTCCTGTCCTGTCACTTGTTACTTGAGAAAAGAGACCAATCCCCACCTGCTACAAGCGCCTTTCAGATAGTTGTAGAGAGCGATAAGATCCCCCCTGAGCCTCCTTTTTTCCAGACTCCCTCAGCTGCTCCTTATAGAACTTGTGCTCCAGACAGTTTACCAGCTCCATTGCCCTTCTCTGGAAATGCTCCAGCATCTCAATATTGTTCCTATAGTGAGGGATACAAAACTTAACACAGGATTTGAGAAGGGGCCTCCCAGTGCCAAGTACAGAGAGACAATCACTGTCCTCGTCCTGCCGGCCATGCTGAGCCAAGCCAGGATGTCTTTAGCCTCCTTGGCCACCTGGGCACACTGATGGCTCCTGTTCAGCCACTATCAACCAGCATGCCCAGTTCTTTTTCCACCAGGCAGCTTTCCAGCCACTCTGCCCCCAGCCTATAGCACTGCATGGGGTTGTTGTGACCCAAATGCAGGACACGGCCCTCATTGAATCTCATACAGCTGCCCTCAGCACAGCAATCCAACCTGTCCAGATCCCTTTGTAGAGCCTTCCTAGCCTCCAGCAGATCAACACTCCCGCCTCCTGCCCAGCTTGGCGTCATATGCAAGCTGACTGAGAGTGATCCCCTCATCCAGATCATCAATAAAGATATTAAACACAACTGGCCCCAGCGCTGAGCCCTGGGGAATGCCACTTGTGACCGTGTGCCAGCTGGATTTCATTCCATTCACCACCACTCTCCGGACCCAGCCCTCCAGACAGTTTTTTACCCAGGGAAGAGTACACCTGTCCAAGTCATGAGCAGCCAGTTTCTCCAGGAGAATGTGGTGGGAAACAGTGCCAAAGGCTTTACTAAAATCTAAGCAGACAACATCCACAGCCTTTTCCTCAGCCACTATGCAGATCATCTCGTCATAGATTATGTATGCAATTCAATCATTTGAACATTATTATACAATTGAGAGTATTCATTTCCTTGCCTGGAGAAAGCAAGCTCTTGTCACTGTTGTTTGGTGAGACTTTATAACCCTCCTCACTGACTCCCAATGAAAAATTCAAGACCAAATTTAGCATTTTTTTTTTAGCCTTTCCATGTAAAGTATCTATCAAGATCACTGCACACACTAGAATTATTAAACTATTGATCTGTTTATCCCACACCTCACACATATAAATAAGCACCTTTGAGGTACAAAAGTGAGAGTTAGAATGATGAGCTGGTTGCCAAGTTATGGCAAAGTATTGGAACTCCCTTTCCTCAAGGTAAAGGAGAACTCACTCCAGATGACACCTACTTTAACAGGGCAAAACTCAAACTTGAAAAAGCACAGGCAGGTACCATTCTCTGAAAATACAATGATGCTCTGATGAAGAAGCACAAAGTGAATTATGATGTTTAAAAAAGCTTTTTTTCAACTGAGATGTCAGAGGACACTTATTTGATGCCGTATTTTGTATTTTAAGCCTTCTCTTTGGTAGCATGGCATCCAGCCTGGGACAAGCAGTTCCACAAGAGGGAAACTGATTCTACAGGGCTCTTGGAGGCGGGCGCTCCAATGAGCTCAATGTACCCAAGTGCAACAGGGGACTGTCTGCACAAATATGTCACAGACTAAGTCAAGCAGGGGTCACAGTGTTCACACAGTCAGGTATCTCATTTATGGTTATGACCAGGTATTTTGAGTTTCCCATCCAGTTCCACAGAACTTCTGAGTGCAAGAAAGTAAAGGTTGGAACAGATGGATCTTAATGTTTCCTTCTTTTCATTCCTCATCTTGTTAAGCTTTTAGTCTATTTCCTCCATAATAATAGCCTTAGGGCCATAACTCTTACCACTTTCAGCTGAGTTTTTACTCAGAATCCACTTTTGATTTGATTCATACAGAACTGTAACTTCAAAAGTTCCTTCAAAGTTTCTAAACAAAATAATCACAAATAGGTTTTGGCAGCAACTCCCCTGGAGAAATTTCTTGAATTGATCTCACTACAATATCTATGCCAAAATCTTGTGGATTTCCACTGAAAACCCAAATTGACTCAGGACTCAGGCCATGTGTTTCAGTCTCTTCAGACCATGTTCTGCTACTTGCTAGCCTGCAGAATCACACTCCACAGCACATCACTGCTGCCTCAGCTTCTGACCATGCTCAAGAGAAGGTTGATTAACCCTCTGATATAGGTCATTTGTCTGGAAATGTGATGACATATTTCCCTTCCTTACATTTGTCCCCTATTCAGTGTCCTACTTCAGCTCCGCAGCTTAGCAAGTATCTTACTACTCCCTTCAGACAGTCTTCCTGATACATTGCTTGGATGTATTTCCCTCATTTAATTTTCTTCTCCTGGGCTGTGTTTCATAAAGGACCATGTTAAAAAGAGCAATGTCTTCTATTTGACTTTTCCAAAATTTGTGGTCCTTAAGGTGCTGTGGGTTGTTTTATTGCTGGTGCATCTCACTGTTCACACTTTGTCAACAGAAATTTCCTTTCCCTTATGATCACTGCTGGGAATTCTTACAGCAGTTTAATAGAAGACAAAACCTGCCCAGATAGGCTAAAAACATGGTGTGAGTAAGTGTGTTCAGGTCTGTTGTGAACATACAAAAAGCACACTTTAAAAAAAAAACAAACAAGACTGACTGTAGAAGCAGCTCTTTGATCAGCATTAAACAGCAAGGACTTAGAGACCTAGGTATCAGTATCTGAGTAATCAGATATATACATTTAATATCTTAATCAGACAATCTGATTCTGCTATTTTCCCTCCCTCCTGTTCCTGTGACACTGAGCTCTCTTCAGCCAATGTTTCATGACTACATTCTCCAGAATTAACGTCCATTCTTTTATTGTCACTTGGTTCCTCTTCCATGAAGGAAATCAAACCCTTTTCGAAACAAGAATTGCCCCTAACACAAACAGGACTTTGACAGATTCTCTGTACTTTTTTCCTCAGCTGGTAACTTTAGTCCCAGTAACTTCCTTGTTCCACGTAAGTATAACCAGCTTCTTCCATTTGGTGCGAAGTGAACTCAGTAGTACACTGTCAATTATTTCATTCCAGAAAGTTTATACAAGTGTCTATAATTATCCAGGCAAACCAAAGGAAACACCCCATTCACAACATAATCCTTTTGTATCCTCCTAGTGTGGCTCTGAAATTGATAGAATATGAACAGTAGACTTAAAACCATCTTACTGGAACCCAGCTTACCTGTCAGGTACAGGCCAAAAGTTACACCTTAACTTTAAAAAGCACATACAAAAGTATTGACATTTTGCCAAAGAAAAGATAATAGGGCATAAAAGTTGCCAAAAAGAATTGCATAATAATCAAGAATGAAAATGTTTCTTCATACACTATTTACAGTATGTTTCTTCAACAGTGTTTATTCGTATTGTTACGCCCAACATGTTGCTGACTCACGTATGCCAACTACAGGAGTGACTTCAAAACTGTACCTGAACACAGATGTAGAATGGTATCATCACAGAGGAACCATCTTTGCTTTGCAAAGGACAGTTTTGGTCAACTGAACTTCCTAAAAAATCCTACAGCTTCACATACAGAAACACTTTTCTTCAAACCACCAATTGTTATTTTCAGGTGGGTTTTTGTAGGGTACACATCCCCAAGAGCATTATAAACTTGACCCTATGTATCCTATATCTTTCCAATTAGGCTCCAAAAGCCAGTTACTAAAGTCATAATTCAAATCTGAAATTTCAAATCTTTGCTGTGCATATTAATGATTTGAGGAGAGCCTGTAGGAAATAGCAGAATTCCCTTATGTCTGCTTTACTCAATGTTAAAGGTTGATTTGCTTGGATCTACGCTTTAAAAGCCTTAATGGGCAGAGTAATCCATTTTTGCACACCACAAGTACTGGGCCACATGCTACTATTTTTCTGTGTAATCACTTCACATCACTATGCTACAAAAAGCTAAAATAATCTAATGAACATAAATAAGCATTGGCACAAGACCCTATAATGTGGTTACTTGCAGTTTTACACACAAAAGAAGCTGAGACACTGAAAGCAATGCTTAGATCACATAGTGAATCAGCAGTAACACAGTAATAAATCCACAATCCCATTTCTACAGTGTCTTGGCCAAGCCCCTTTTAAGTGACTAAACCATCCAACTAATTCTATAATTTCAAAATATGGCTTCAAATTAATTTGCTAAAATTGATATTACAGCTTTCAACTCAATAATGATGGGCTTGATTTTCACTTACCCTAGATTCTCACATGAAAAATCAAGGTTCCTTCTTAAATTATTAGAAAGCAGCAAATGCAATACCACAGAGCAAAATTAAGAAGGTTCCCACCTGCATCTATGGCAAAGTGGGCAGTGAAGAAGAGTTTTCCAGGTCTACATATAGCATTTAGAAGTCTGCAGATGCAAAAATTTCCACCAGACTCTCTCAGCTGGTCCAGCAACAGACCACAGGTGCAATCGCTGATCATACCTAGAGCTCTTCACTCTCCTTTTGTCTGCAGATTCCTCCTCTTTCTCAATAACTACATCATCCAGGTGTTACCCAAGGTCATCTAGTATTTTTGTTTACAGCTCTACCTTCCCACCTGCCAGCAGGTCTACATGCTCTGGCATTTTTAGAGCAGAACACAGATGTCAACTTCAGAGCCCTCCTCAGAGGAGCATCCGGCATACACAAACTCGGGGAAAAGGAAGTCCCCACTCTCATCCTACCCCACATGCATTCAAGAAATGATGAACACTCTCCTGAAATAAACATGGTCATCCAGGAAGAATTGTCCTGCACAGACAAATCCTGTCCACACATCAGTTCAAACACTCCCATCATGCGTAAAGATCACTTCCAGGTGTGCTTACACCTCTTTTGAAGGTTTAATTTTAGACTGTTAGAAGTCCATTCAATCAAGAACTGCAAGAGTGTCCTTCACCAAGGAGTGAGCAGCTATGCAGATTTGTTCAGGGACTACCAATTGCACAAGCTTATTTGTAATTTTATCTTGCCAAATTGTTTGCATAATAGTTGGAAAGTGGTGCTGATTAAACTTCTCCTGTAGTTTGATCGGCCAGTGCTAACCTGCCTCTAGTTCAAAGCCAAAACTTAGAATAAAGTGAAAACTAAAGCATTTGTAAAAATCAGCGTCCTGTGCTTAATTAAGCTGCTAATGTTTCTCTTTAAATCTTGGTAACTATTTCCTAGTCAGCATTTTACCAATTCATCTAAGGTAACCAGAGCCCTCACCAAAAGTTACACCAACTCTACTGCAGTTAAATCTTACCTTTTATTTCTCCAGTCTTTACCAATTCTGCCCCTTGAAGTTTGTTTCTTTTAAACAGGGAATATTCCAACCCAAAGTGATCTTTATTGATTTGTGCCAATTAAGAACCTGAAGATTTGGTGCTGCCAGAAAGAGATGTGTACCTATTCTTACTGCTCCTTCAAGATTTATATCCATGGTTACCAGTGATGGAGTTCTCCTGTTTATTCAGTTTAATGTTGATAAAAATCAACAAGATTATGCAATTAGTAAGATACTATCTAAGATTTTGATTAAATTTTAACATTCAGAGGTTCTACATAAAGCTTTACTGTTTCTATATTGGACAATTAATACAAGCTTGGTCTTTGTAGTTAGGCTCAAAATTTATTCTCAATACAGCTGTAAGAAGTTAGACACGCTGAGGTTTGTTAGTCTTGATAATGATATAATCAATAAGACACTCATGTTTATTCTGGAACAAATCCCATGAGAATTTGTTCCTGAAGTGCAGCCTACAGATGACACTTGATTCCCTAGTTATAGTGAAGACAATTACAAGCAGCATCAAACCAGTAATGATGATTTACAGGTAACGGTGTCCATTCTCTAACCTAGCTCAGATAATGAAATGTCCTACAAAGACACGTTTACTCACTTGCTGAGACCACAGTAAACAGAAGCAATTCAAACTAGTTCTGCTTTTTCATCACTTCCATTAATAATGTCATGAGATGTCCATTACCATGAGACCTCTTTAGATTACAAATCCATCACTTGCAATAAATAATTGTTGCTAACACTTTAATAAGTCACATGAAAGCACTCATTAGTACCTGACGAGCTTCCGCTTGTGCTTAACCACAGTAGAACGCAAATTACTCCCATGGTCTCCAACTGAGCAACACACCTCAGGAAGCCCAACATCACTGTCAGGGGGTCATTTTTACAGATGTGTGTGTGCTTTCCCATGGCAATCACAGAAGAGCAAACCCTGACTGATTTAAGTAACCTGTTGCTTTGAGACAAGTATGTGAAGAATTATCATGCCCTTGATCCAGCCTTGTGTAGCAAACATCTCGATGACCTGTTAGTCGCAGCTTGCAACATCTTTCCAGTCTCTTCCCCACTTAAAGTGAGTGGCACAACCTGAGCAGAGCCAATGCACTTTGGAACATTCACCAAGTATTTTACTGTTCCCACAGCACACAGCCGGCTTAAGGATTATTCATGACAGGAACACCCATTTCATTAATCCTCTTGGCAAGTGGTAGAAATAGAAAATGTTGGAACTAAAGCTTTTTAAGAGTGCTCCTAAAAGCCAAGAGTTTGTCCAAATGCAGCGAGAGCCTACAAAGCACATTCTAATGAAACAGCAGAGTCACAGTTGCTCTATCTTGTGCCTTCAGGGAGGAGCTTGTTAGGAAAAGTGTTATCACCTAGCCCCTCCCTTGTTTAGTATTCCTTACAACAACTAATTTAACCATGTCTGTCTAGCACATGCTCTCCCTTTTTGCAAAGCATTACATGTGTTTCTCACGTCGGTAATGAAGGGAAGGGAAAAACCACACAGAGCTTTTCAAATCTTCCAGTCACGCCTTCTTGCAAGTTCAAGTGTCACACCTAGAATTTCCTGGACGCACTAATCTATTTTTGACACAGCCATTCCCTGAAATATTGTTTCTCATATGCTTCTAAAGAGAATATATATCGTCATATAGAAACTGTGGGAAGTAGTATGTGTGAGTATTCACCCTGGCTAAACACTGCATGAACAGTCTCTTCAGCCATTTAATCTCCCGTCTCCAAAAGACAATTTGACTACTTTTCAAAAGCTATTTATATAATTTTTTGCTCTACTCTTTGCTTCCTGCTTCATTATTTTTTCAACATCAAAACCTGTGCAAGCACGTCTTCATCATTGCCACATTACAAATTTCCTTCACTGAGGTACTCACTCCCCACAGCCTTACTGGAAATGTCAGGAAAGCACTTTCCTGCAGTCTGTCATCCATCCATGTTGATGACGTAAGTTGTGCTCTCTGCAAAGGCAAGTACTTGCAGTATCCTGCCAATTCCCTTCCAAACCCAAGTTTTCCTAAATTCCAAGTTACTTCTCCCATGAACTAAGCATTCAGCTAAGCCCAAGTCAGGGATTTATCTCTGATGTTCATCTGTGGGATGCAGTGAATGTCTGTGGCCTCTATCCACTGCAGTGGCAGTGCTAATGTCTTTCAGCTAGCAGAATTCAACAGATCACATCCATGGAAGACCTCCCTAACAAAAACTTCTTTGTGCAGCTAATACAGGGTTGGTTTCCACTCCACATGTTGCTGCATCAGTAAAGCCAAGGGACTTGCGCTGTTTCAGAATACATCACAAAACCAAGATCATACCTTGGATTTACTCTTCACTGGTCACACCTCTTTCAGATTCTCTTCCTAGGTATCCTAAAGAATGCATATGTAGAGTGTACAGACTACACTGTCCACTCACCCTAAGAGCTTTGCTTTCCAACTTGTTAAGGTAGCACTTTTGCCCTTTACATCTAGGAACTTGGGAATGTCCTGTAGTTCCTGGACACTCTGCTGTTGCACACATCTCTTCCTCCTTCAGTTTAAGAAGCTCAGGCAAGTGAGGCCACAGAACTGCTAACAGTGTAGTGGGTTGGATGCTGTTCAGGGGGAAGTTGGGATACTGTTTGGTTTGATTTTTTTTTAGTAAGCCAATCAAGAATGATCATTCCTTGTATTTCCCAACATTAGTTCAGGCAACTCACTACTTTTCCAGGCAGGTAAGTGCAGCTGAATCTCTAACTGTGAAATCTGACCAGATAAAATATAACAATACCTGCAGTGACAGTGTAGAGCACTCATGGCATGCCAGCATTTTTGGAAGACAATTAGCAGGAATAGTAGCTTGACCTAGAAAGATGTAGAAACAGAATTAAGCTGAGCAGATTGGCAAAAGACTTGCTAATTAGCTTCCTCCAGGACCAGTCTATCAGTAGGATGTAGTTTGAAGCAATTATGCATAGGAGATTTTTATAACTTCGCAGTTGCATTTCCTAAATCCTCCACTCTAGCAGCGCACATATGGAAATTTGGGGATGAGTTTGCACTGTGTTACTTACACCAGCCTATTATAAAGGCATATCCTATAACTGCATTTCTATAGGCAGACAGAGTATGACATTAAGATTAAAGTTACTACCTCATATTTTAATGAACAACGCAGAGGTTTGCAGAGCACCTTCAGATGTCATGCCTGTGCAATCTGTCAGGCAGGTTTCCCTCAGCCGAACTTGGCAAGCAAAGGTTAGAAAAGTTCATCTGCCATTACAAAGGAGCATAACTATCAGGGCTTCTCTTTACTCACTCAGAAATCTGCTTCCTTACAATACCACCAGACACTCTTCTATTCCCACAGAAATAAAGAAAAGCTTTACTAATGATCTTTGGAGGTTGCAGGCCTTTCATTTTTCCTGGAAACTTTGCACTTCAGACAATATAACTGCAGTTCCTCTCTTTCTCAAAGGGAAAATAATAGACTTTCTTACTTTCAGCTCCTAAAAAAGATACCTTAACTGTCCTTTGATAGCAGTGAAAAGCATACGCTGAATAAGAAAGGAAAAGTTACACTGCAGGCAAATTAATTCAATGAAACCAGAAGTGCCTTTTAAAGACAGCAAATATTAACTACTAGCAAATCTCTCCAAGGTCAGTATCTGTGTGGTCGTTCTTTCAGACTTCATGTAGTCACCAGCGGCTGTCACAGAGTTACTTGCCCAATAGGCGGGAGGGGCCCAGCAGTTTTAAAACTGCCAAACTTCTGACAGTGCTGTGGCAGGTACTCCAAGCATCCAGGCCCAGGGATGACCAGCCACAGAGGAAGAGGCTTTGCTCCTGCTTACAGGACGTTAAGGCATAGGTGCGACAGCCCAGGACTGCTTGCTGAGGGCAAGCCAAGGCACCATCCAGCCTTGGAGTTACAGAGCTCATCAGTCTGCCCTCATCTATCTTAGACCCCTTTGTGTAGACTCCAGAACTTGAAACTGAACCTCATTTATGGGAGGGCCACATCAGGCACATCTTTCTGCAGGATAGAAAGGCCCCAGGACCCACACCCTGAGCACAGGGAAGGTATATGTCACCTCTTATTGCTCTGTCCCATCCCTCTGAAAGGCCAGGACATGAGGCACCCACATCCTTACAGGGGGCTGCAGCACACAGACCCCTCTGACAGGGCCAGCTCCTAATCACTAGCAGGAGTCCAAGCGGGCAGGATTCCCAAGGAGGAGCCCATGGACACACCTTATCCCTGCAGCAAGGAGGTGTCTCACACCGGGAGGAAGACAATAGGAGCCACTGGGCTGGCTCCTCAAGCAAGCACCTCCTCTGGAGCCCTGCTCACAGGGCACTCCAGGGCAGAGGACACTGAGGGCTGCAGAGCTTCAGGTGACATATACCCTGACTGCAGGGCTGTCACCCTTACCTCACTCCCAGCATGGACAGTCATAGACCCCGGCCCTGTTGCAGGTAGGCCACGCTGCCCAAAGTGCTACAGAACGGGCTACCTCCACTCTAAAACACAGGGGCCCAGCTCAGGGCAGGAGTGAACACTGATCTACTGGTGCACTACTCCAAACATACCCCAGGGTTTTGTTTGCTTTTAAATGGGAAAAGGCAGGCACATACACAGAGATCTAAATCCTCCCCAGAAGAGGCAGAGGACTCCAGCCTGGCGGCAGCAGGCAGCTGTTTTGCCTACCACCAGCAGGAGACTATCAACAAACACTCAGGACCTGTGGTGGCCACAGCGCTCCACCAGCCAAGGAGCTTCAGAGGCTGCCAGATGGAGCACAGCCTGAGCACGGGGCTGCTGGGCTGCCCAGACCACCAGCAGGGCCATCCCAAATGGGGTAACTCGCAGCTCCCCTTCACCCAGAGGTGCCACAGGTCTTCCCATCAAAACTCTCAGGTACAAGAGAAAGCAACCGTAGCAGCACCCAGACAGCCCTCCTTCTCCCTTTTCTCTGCATTTATTAACTACTCAATTTGTTGCTAACACAGTCCACTCGTGGCAGGGCCCATGTGCTGCCCCAAAGTACCACTGAAGAAAAAAAGCCTTATTTAGCCTCCTCTTTCCCTGCCATTCCCTTCTATTTTTTATTTTTTAATATGAATGCTTTGCTTCAGCTGTGATTCCAGCAGTTTGTCAGTCAGGTGCACACTGTTACGCTCCTTCATTATGCTCTGCTGTCCCCGTCATTGCTCTGCAGTCCTGCATCAAAGGATCAGCAAAAGCGTCTCTGATCCTTTCTTACTGTCTCCTTGGGTCAGAGAAAATAAACTTTTATGCCAAGATTTGTGAAGACAGTCATTGAGTGTGCTGGGAGGGAGGAAATGGACGGACATTAAACACCAGCTGCCCCCTAGAGAACCCCAAGAGGCATTGAATTCTGATGGGAGTCATAACCAAAGAAAGAACTTCTCCTGTGGCAGAAATTTATCAGTCCTCTGTTTCACCCCAAGAAGGATCTCATGGCTATGACTTGCATTTAAACACACAAGCTTCCAATAAGTTATTTACTCCTTCACACCTGACAGCTCGGTTAATTTGGGAAGTACTGGGCTGACCCTACAATCTGGGTAGACACTGCACGCCTGTCATAAACTAGGTGAGCAGCTTTAGGCAAAGCACTGCAATTGAATTGAGTTATTGCTGCCACAGAAGTTATTTAACCTTCCCTGCAGAAAGAAGGGAACCTGTGTAAACTGTCATTAGGACAGTTTATCATTGCAATACATTATTCATATCACATCAATAAGTTCCAATAAATTCATAAGCTCCTCAATTCTATAAGTACATAGACCCAGCCCTAAATGTCTGAAATTTAAGTAAGCAAGACAGAAAAGGAGTGTGGAAATGAAGTATAAGAAATTAACTTTTTTCCCAAGGTCACTCAAGAGGCCTGTGACAAGCTGAAGAACTTAACCTATGTCTGCATCTAGTTGTTAACCACCGTGGCCTCATTCCCTCATCTCCCAGTCAGTACATCTGAGATGCTTTTTGCCTCCTGTCTTCTTCCTCCTTGATGTGTCCATCATTTTTGGGGTTTAGTTTCTGGCCTGTGCCACATTTGGCAGATGCTGCCTACACGTCACAGCCCTGTTACATTATTATAGCTGTTCATTTTAATAATGGTGTGTGTCTCTGTCTTCCCTGTTTTTCTTTGTCACGTTCCCCACCTGGTGTTTATGAATTGTTTTTACAGGTTGCAATCCTGTTCAAACCCAGGGCGTGATTTACAGGTACTGAGAGTTCCATGAAGTATGGACAACAGTGGTGCATCATGGATGTGACCTTATCTGCCACCACACAAAAAAAGTCTCCTTAGAAGCCTGTAAAGTAAGTAATGTCAGAGTTTCCCAGACCTACTGCTTTGAAACTTTTAGAGTTCCTTCACTAGATGGCAATAGCAGAATGAGCTGTATAATAGGAAAGAAAAATTTCTGTGTCCTATCTAGCCTTGGAGTAAACTTTAAACATTCTTTATGAAACAGAGATATAGACAGTGACAGTTTTTATTAGTTCCTGTCCACCAGTGCTAAACTGCTACCAAGAAGTTAAGCCAATGTACATATTTGAGTATCTCCAATTAAATATCTTTTACTTTCTTCAATGTGGCTACTACAAAGCTTGAGCATCAGAAACATTCCTATTTACAAAATCATCATATTTCTACACAACAAAATCATGAAAATTCCAGAGGAATGCTAGGGATTCAGGGATTCTCTCTGATCCCTGAGTGAGCTGAGGACACCAGCCCACAAGCCAACCCACACAGCTTCTTTTAGGATAGAAGGTGTTTGTTAACACCAAGGCCTTCAGTAACCTAGTTTATAGCTTCACCATACCCTGGGATAAGGAAATGTTTTGCCACTATGCAGTCACCCTGAGATTCAAATCAGCAAATTCACATCTGCAAAGAAATGCATTTGTAACATACCAAAAAAGACTATATAGAGAGAAATACTTACAAGAGCTGTACAGGTGAAGAAATTAAAAGAAAAAAAATGTAACATATTTGCAGCAAAGTTAAATTCTCAGAGCAGCTTTCCCTCATCACATCTGAAGTATTTTGAATCTTTTCCTTAGACACATACAGACTATTAATTAACATGTGAGGGGGTCTTGACGGATTCAATTCCCTTACTTCACTTACTGTCTTTCTCATCAAGCCTTATATATTTTTTTTACTCATATCAGAGATAGCCTTGGTAATTTCTACCCAACCAAAGAAGTTGAGAGAACACTTATTTTAATCAATAACAGTTAAAATTAGGACTCTCTCTTAGAGTGTGCATTTTGGTTCAAAGCCTCTATGACTCTGAGCTATGTATTTGATATCAAATTGTCCATGAAACACCTACATTACAGGCACATAAGCAAAATTAAGTCATTAAGTTTATAACTTGTTCTTTCTCAAGACGTGCCACAAAAATGACCCTTTTAGCATCTGTAGTTTAAAGGCTCAGTACCATCAACAGACTCATAGAACTTCATTATATTAGGCAAACATTTCAGGCTCAAATTTCCTGTGATTATACTTCTGCAAAGCTCCAATATTTTAATATGTCACGTTATGAGCTTCTCCTAAAAGAAGAAAAAAATGAGTCACTGCTAATCATGACATGACAGGAAAGAGTTCTGCATATATCTAGGCCCGTTAATTATCTTGATCTGTTAAAATACTGTGATTTTTTTTTTTTCCGAGATGCCTTTTAGTTTCTCAGCATAGAATAAATTATGTCATAAAAGTCTAATTGAATTCAGAGAATTCATGCAGCTTTGGGATTAGATTCCCTTTTACTTCAAATCTCTCCTATGCTGCACTCAGAGACATCATAAGTTCTAGGACTATTTGCAGTATTACTTATGTCACCTACATCTCCCCCAACATGTACAGAGGAAACTCATTACCTGACTGAATGACAGATGCTGCCAAACTTATTCCAGAGACTTGTGCTGTCCAAAGCTACAAAGTGATAACATTGTCAGGCAGTGTGCAATGTAAGAAAAGTGAGGATTAAATTTACATCAGGATCAGAGAAAGAGGTTGCCTATGCACCACTCAGCCTCATAATTATTTCTAGTTTCTGTCAGCTTCCATGAGTGAAAACGTGGCAACATATGCTACAAGTCCCCTGTAGTGAGAGATACTCCAATAATGGACAGACATCTTTGGCTACTGCAGAAGAGCGACACTAGTTCCTCAGTGTATTTTTTCTAAACTTCATAATAATTTCAGCATCTAATACAAGATTATTTGTAAATAAGCCAGTCTAGAGACAGGTCCTCAAATATGGGTAACAGGAAAAGATTTCCTCTAGGTTAGGTGGCAAGGAGCTACAGTTACTTCATCAGGACAATGACTGCATGCTCAGAGAGAACTAGACATTTTTTTGAATTAACAATGTTAGTAGTACTCCTTATTTTTAAGCCTGCCCAGTGCTTCCCATTGCAGAGCAACTATCTCAGTTGCTTATGCATTTGTCAGCCAAACGGGCTGGGCTGCAATTTTCTATACTAGGTGAAAAACAACTAGTCTCAGTACCCCATTATTTGAAAATGTTCAATCAAAACTATCCACCCATTTCTAAGAATAAGGGTTGGTTTTGATGTTAAAAAATGACAGCGTTGACAGTAGTTTTCTTTGAGGTCAGCGGGGGCGGGGAGGGGAGGGGTTGTTTTTTCATTTTTACTAGGGTAAAGCTAAAGAAGTATTTTCTATGAAGAGGAGAGTTTGAATTTGACCTGGACCCAGTGTTCTGCAGAAAAAGTGCCCACGTTTGCACAAAATACAAAGCCTTTGAATGGCAGCAGTCTGTTCATCCTCAGTACAGTTGTTTAATGGCTTTATCTAATGGCTGCACTTTCCTCCTGAGTGTGCATTCACACAGCTCCTCTGCGTGCTGAGATTGTGCAACCCCACAGAGCAACTGCTCATGCCTAAATCTCACAGATCTTTTGTGTTACTGTACTGTATGTTTATACTCCATCCTCTGGCCTGCATGTGACAGAACTAGGTTTTCTGTGTTTTCCGTGTGCCAGCCACTTATTTGCAGTGCCTCTGGGCCCAAATGGCACAATAGCAAGGGAAAGCAAGGCGGCAGTTTGTCTGTCCCTCCTGCTGATGCTCAGTCAGTATGGAGAAGGAATGTATTTTATTCTACAGCAGGACTCGAATCAGGAACATGGGAAATAAAGTCTGGAAAGTAAATTGGGGAAAAGTGCCTGGGCAACATAGCCTGGGATGGAAGTTGCAAAGACTCTTTGAGATGCATGGAGAATAATGGGAATTGGAGGGCAAGCAAAGGACAAAGGGTAGGGAGCAATGTAGGCTAAAGACAGAGAGAGAGAGAGAGAGAGAGAGATTGAGAGAGAGAGAGAGAGAGAGAAACTAACAGAGTACAGATATTATATCTGGTAAAAAGAGAGATGGAAGGTAATAGATAGAAAAATTAATGGATAAACCTACATCCACCAGAATATTCCCCTCCAAACCCTGGAATGGTAAGAAAGACCTCATGGCTTCCCCACTGTCAGAGCCCACCAAGGAAACCTACTTCAAAACAGTCCTGCCCCCTGATCTGCTAAATCCATGACAGCGTCTTCCTGATGAGGGCTCACTGAAGTCCTCTGGAAACCTCTCTATTCAGCCTGACTGTGGTTTCAAACAGAGCAAATTTTAAAACAAACTGAAAATACGAAAGGAGTGTTTTTCACATTGCAGAATCAATCACCCTAAAGTAATTCCAAAATCTGCAGAAGAGCTAAAAGCCACCAAAGCAGCCTGAAGCAAACAAAGGCACTGTTTCATCTGGCTTTAGCTAGCGCAAGCAACAGGCTGGCTGATGCTGTGTATGAGTGTGAAAACAAACTTGTCACACTGACGATGTTGCTGCCACTCACTGGGGAGTCACAGCAAGCCACAGTGTCATTTTTGCAGTCTCCCACTGTTAAAACATGGAAGCATTCACCTGGGTCAGCCACTGGTATTCAAACCTTGCTGTGCTTTAGCTGTTGCACAGCTAAGCAGCTCTGTAGGACTGTGTGGTTCACGTACTGGCAGTCGCTTTATTTACACAGAGCAACTCTGTTGCTTGCTGCAGTGGGAAGCTTTAAGAAAGGACAAACACGGGATTATCACTCAGAAATTATTGGCTTCTTTCTCTGTGCTCAGAGCTTTGTCCGAGGCCACCCACACAGCCGTAGCTGGGGTTAGCCGGGGTTGCACACAGGAGTCCTTGGTTTCCAACTCCACACTCAGTTACTCGACCTCTCTGGCAACTCTGCTGGATATAGAGGTGATACTGTTGAAGACTTCCCTCAGCTGGCACCATGGGCATTCCCCAGGATGACCGACAGCAAGAGAAGCCCTCACACACGTTGATCCCTTCTCCTAATAATGATTAAAAATGATTCTATAAGTGGCCAGCTGGCCACAGGCATATTGGGAGACTTAGGGCAGTCCCATTAAGGTCAGCAGGTTCCCCCAAAACTGCTCCTGCAGAAGAGAGTGCACCACCATGCTCAGTGTCTCATTTGCTCACTAGTCAGTGGGGCCCACAGGGAAGGGTTTGGCATCTCAGATTAATAAGCAAAGTGAATGTTCTCCTCTATCCCACAAGATGGCAGGAGATGCTCAGAAATTCCCCCTTGGTCAGAAGGAAGGGCTTTTGTAGTTCGCCTCTGACAAACCCCTGCTTAAGTGAGGAGTTAAATGAAACCATATTTTTTAATAAGACTGGACAAGCCTGACAAACCCGTATCAGTGAATATTCATGGTTCTTTTTGGAGCGGTGGGATGTTATGTCAGTGACTCGGCAGCACTGACAGACCCATTTGGGGAAGTGTTTCATGTGGGAATAATCTCCAGAATTTGCTTTCTTGTAATGACAGGGGAGAAAAAAAAAAAAAAAAAGAGAGTGAGCAAACTAAAAGTGGACAGAGGAAGCTGCAATTGGCTTGTATAAAGCTTTTATTTTTAATATCAGAGCTTGCAGACACTCTGCCTGCAGCATTCCTTACATTACTCACAGCATGAAGACATGAGAAAGCCATGAAAACTCAGACAGTTTGTCAAGAAAGGTCAGTTTTTACTCTCTTCAATTTACTGCTGCCTTCTCCTTGTTAAGCACTTTCTCTTTGCCCCACAAGGACCTAAATAAAAGCAAGTTCCTGCACCAGATCATATTCAACCCTTAGAATGATAACCACCAAAAATTATCCCAAATGAATGAATTCATTGCTAATTAATATCCCTGTGAATGAGTCTGGTACTTCACAAAACAAATATAAATAAAAGATCCCTGAAAATGGAATGAAGTATCTATAGCAGTACTTGTGATGCAGGAAGCACTGAAGACTATCTTTGTGTGATCAGTTTCAGAAGGAAGAAAGAGGAAATACCCAAAATAATTCAATCATCCTGAAACCAGCTATTTCAATAAGTGAGTTTTCTTGTGACTACAGAGTAACTATTCAGAGGTCAGAACAGACCGATTTGACTGATGAAGGAGATTTGGCCCCAGCTTGATGTGTTTCAGGCCTGCAGAGGGGCCAGACAGGCAGTGTGATGGGGACATTGGTCCTGAGGTGCTGAGGTAGAGTTCCACCATTTCTCATGAATCAGAGCTGCAAGCATTGGTGCTACAAGACATTAAAAAAAAAAAAAAATTAGACTCAGAGAGTAGTACCTGACTGCTATTAAGTGCACTATGGACCTGAATCTATGACCATGAGGCAAGAGGTTCTTCCCGTTCATCCGTTCTCCTCCAAATAGTTTTACAGGGCTAAAGCCTCTGGTAGGCACCATGTGCCACTTCATATGTTGCTTCAGTCTCCCAACATCAAGTATATTTTTAAACTGTAAACACCTAAACATTTATGGCATTTATCCTATGCTGCATCTGAAATACATATGTACTTTATTTCTCTGATCTCTGCTGTGCTACTTCAGCAGATACATTTTTGTATCTGATTTGTACTGACCAGGATACATTTTTTCTTAAACTTTCCAGAAATAGTTAATACTGTAGCAATTACTATATTTGATGTACTTCCTCCACCTAGGACACAGTGTTGTCTTATGTGAGAGTTACTGTCTGTCTCCTTGTGGCAAGAAACCAGACAACCCAGTCTGCAGATTTAACATCATTTGCCCTCAGTAAGGAGGAATGGGTTATTTTGATGAGGAAAGACACTCTTGCACAGATAATGGTCCCTAGAAAGCCTTAGATTTATCTATTGTGGAAGCAATTTTGGTCTTCACAATTCAGATTCCCTTTTGAATATCCTGAAAACTAGTCATATTCACATCTGGACCCTGGGTTCTGCTGTTTGCAAGTAAAATCTGGATTCAAGCCTGAACTTCCAATAACTTTGGTGGCTGAATCACTACAGATGCATGAACAAGTTCCGAAATAATGATTCTCTTTCACAGATTCTCATTCACAGTGAAACACGCACAACATGGGCTACATGTATGTGAAGATTTACACAAATGACTGTGACTACCCTTTATGCAGAGAACAGAAAACAACCTTAGATTCTGTCCCAAAGCCTTAAGCTGAAATGCCTCTCATTTTTTCTCAGACAAGTGCAATTAAGTCTTTTCTTCAGGTAGTTAACACTGCAAATTCAATTAACATTTTCTAAATTTTAAGTTGATCTACCACTATAGTAACAGACAGACTAAGCTGGAAGGTTTGGGGAGAACGAGGCCCTTCTCAGCGAAGTGAGAAGTGCAGAAAGATGCACAGGAGGGAGGCACAGTGGACTATAAAATGGGAGTCATGGGAGAAGACTCGTACTGCTATAGCAGAAAAGGAACTGCCCAGAGCTGAGGAGCCAGACAGAAATGAGTTGCACAGTAGAGCACCAAGAACAGAAATGAAGAGTCCTAGATGTGAGACTATGGAGAGGGCATGGATTTGTGGAGCTTTGATTTACAATCTAGAATCACTTGGCAAACCTTCCTCTCTTCCTTTGTTTTACTCCTTTTGTGCTTATAATTACTTCTGAGTAGAAAGAGAGTTTTCAGAAGCAAGCACTTATCAAGAGGTGGATGTACCATACAGAGGCTTCCCTCGCTCCTGATGCATTTCCCGAAAGCTGCTCCTTGCAGTCCCGCCACTAATCCGTTTCAGTGATAGGGTTTCATGAAGCACCAAGCCTACTCTTGGCAGGCAAACTGTTTGTGCATCTGGATGTAATAAGGAGCTAGACTGGAGCTGGTGTGGTAGCTCAGCACAGTGAGCCACCAGGCGCAGGATGGTCAATTTTTTCCTGCTGCCTGGTTTCAAATCACAGCAGCGCATTGGAAGGTGGTTGTGGTGTGAGCCTCTCAGTAAAAACAGCCAGGCCACAGGGAGGGAAGGGAAAGGAAGGTCACTGGGAGTCAAAGGAACAGCTGGTTTCTGGCTGGAAGACTCTGAAGGGTGTGACCATCTCCCACCAGTGGGAGCCGCCAAGGCTCCCCTCAACAAGAATGGAGCTAGTCAGGAAGCATCCCAGTCACAGAGGCTGAGAAACAAAGGAGGAGGAAGGTGAGGAAGGAATCCCCCAAGGGTGGGAAAGAAGAGATGTGGGCCCAGTTGGGATTGTTAACAAAGAGAAGGTCAGCACAGAGTCCTGGTGGCACTCCACTGGAGCGCTGTACACTGATATGCTTCCTTGAAGGCTCTTAATTTAATCTTTATTACTGCAGGAGGACTCTAACATTGCACTACCCGGGCTGCTGCTGCCAGTTCTCTGCGGGAACTGTTAACATAAGGGTGGCACTGATGTAACACAAGGTCTCCCAGCCAGCAGCACATGCTCAGAGGGACAGTTCCATGAAGGGTATAGCAGATCTCTGGCACTGCTGAACAGCAGAAGATGGCAGGATTTTAGTAGGAAAGAAAGGACCTTTGGGAATACTCTGAAACAAAATGCACCCTTACCAATTCACACCAACCTGCACGATCCCAGCTGTAACCTTTGCCCTTCTCTCAAGTCCTGCATCAGTTCAAGGCATATCCACCTGACCTCATGTCTTCACTGCACACACACAGAGAAATAAAGGAGAGCAACAATGATCTTGCAGTTTAAAGTCATGCTGAAGAAAAGCAAGTTCTCTTTCCAAGTCGAATTGGCTCTGCAGGGCTCTGCAGATGTTTTTTTCTTTAAAAAAAAATCACAGTAAAACCTTCATTTAAATGTTATTTAAGCAGATCTGACTCTTAAGATACATGCAAGAAACAGATGTGCAGAGCAGAGAAGTGCCATTTTTATTGAGTGGTTCTTCAGTGTTTGAGCCACACTAGATTACATTTGGAGTGTAGGCTTCTCAGCTACACCATGTAATATTTATAATAGTTTACAGCACATGGCCAAACCTTTCTGCCAGTGAAGCCATGTGCCTCTTTATCAGCCTCAGCCCAAGGTGGCAGTAAACCAAAATAAAGGGGATATTAATACCTTGTTACTCTATACTTTCCAGATATCCCACACTTCACCCTACATTAGATATCTGTCTCTACTGTTGCTCAAGTAAGGGGATGCTTCTCCCTTACTTTTATGTCCTGAGATACAAATTCAGGAAGCACAATTCAGTGTAAGTTTTTTCTCAGGCAGAAACAGAGTCTGTAACCTTGTCAAGTCCCTGAATCCCTCATGTTAGTGTTTTTCTCTGACACTCTGTCCCATATTTGGGCTTTGGATAAGCTGACAGGAATGTGATTTCTATTTAAAGATACACTGTCTGTTACTTTTATACTAAGTAATAAATGCAGGATTTGAAGAACAAGCACTAGGAAAAAATGGTTGGACAATTTATACATTGAGTCACCTCTAATGAAACATTTACCATTACCATTAAAAAAAAAAAGGTAAGAAAGAAAAGGAAAAAAAGAAAAACCCCTCATTCTCATACACTTCCTCATAATCTTCCCTCAAAAATTCCCTTGGCCTGAAATTTCACATGTTTGGTCTCTGCCCAAATGTGAATATTTAGATTCCTGCCAATTGTTTTCAGTCAGTTTTCAATTACATGAGGATGAAAAATAGACATTCCTTCCTATTCCTAGGACCAGGGTTATATTTTCCCATAGCTGTGCTGAAGCAATCTGAACACTGAAACCCAATTTCAGTTGTAAAAAGCTACGACTAGCGTACAATGCCTTCTGTGAGTCTGGGGAGTCCTTTTTAAGTTTTACAAATGCATTTTTACCACGTAAAAGACTGTTACACTTGCTCCTCCTTCCACATGTGTGCTGCATATGTATTTCAGTCATAGATAATTACTTATTGTTGAAAGCAAATGTATCCCTCCTTAGCCCCTTACCCTTCCTGAACAAGTTCTTTGATAAAAGAGAAAACTGGATTCTGTTATCTCAATTTCTGCAAACGGCTTTCAAAAGTACTTAGGAGTGAGTAATAGTTTGACTCTTGGTGATTTTCAACAATCACTCATGTATCTCTTTAATGTCCTCACCCGTATTCAAAAACCCATTGAAGTTGATCCTAATGTTGAGGAACAAACCAGAAAGGATCCAGCAGGGCATTCAGGTTGAAGACAGCATTGGGAATAGGCAGTGAACTAAACAAAGCAGAAATTATATAGAAAATTCAACAACATTTTGTTGGAAACCCACCATATCACTCTTGTGATTTCTTTGCAGCAACAAGACCCCACCTGTCATTGAACCACCGCTTGTCTGAATTAAGGCTAATGTTGGCTCTCTTTAAGCCTTGATTTAAAACACTGACAGTGACCTCCCTTCATATTGACTAATACAATTACCTCTCCACTTCCCAATTTCCCAGCCAGTGAAGCACAACACTTCTCCTCAGAATTTATTAAATACTTAGTTCACTCAGCAGGAGCATTTGAGCACTCAAGTGCTATTCAGTGCAACTAAGCATGACAGACTCAGCATCCTGCCTGTAAACATGTTTTTCAAAATCTAAAGCCAAAGGTAAGCAATGGAAACATTTTGCTTATAATTCATAAGCCTTCCCTCACTGTTTGTAATCCAGACACTGTAGTTTTGGGAGGTGACACAAAGCAGATATTAATTATCGACAAATCAAACAGATTCACTGGTTCTTATAATTGCAAAAAGTAAATAAACCTAAGGGGAACCTTCAAAACTTCCAGGTCCTTAGTCACAGCTTAAGGTTATTACTTCAGAACTACCCCGGTGCTCCTCTTGTCCTGAATAACACCTTTTTCTCCAACTAATCCCACTAATGTCAACAATACCACTCCTGCTGGAAAAGCCACAATCAGATTAAAAATGCATGTCTTTTCAGATAGATTTCTCCTAAGCATGTGCAGAGGAAAAGGAATGTAAAGGCATCAGACTCCAACCTCAGAAATAAGGAAAGTGAGTTCCAGCAAGAACAAACTCTCAGAGAGGAAAGAAAGGAAAAAATGAGAGAGCGCAAAAGGAATGAAGAAAAGAGATAAAGCCAGGAGAGCAGAATTTATCTTGCACAAACAGAATTTTTGTTGGCCCATCCGTCCATGACACAAGCACTAATGAGGCTGCCCATTCACAGAGGCCTCAGATAAACATACAGATGGCCATTTAAATCACCACAATGGAGTATGTGTATTATGTGAGCCAGTGTTTTCACTTGGAGAGGGTAGAGAGGAAAAGACAGAGGGCTGGAGATGATGAAGATAACAGGCCAGGATTATTGGACTTTTCCTATGCCTCAGCCTTCATAAGTTCTTCTATGAAAACGCTCGTAAAGAGCTGGACTATAAAAATTCCAGACTTTACTGTTGGCATAATTGATCTCAGATATGTCACCACAGAAGGAGACAGAGGAGTATTCATGTAAGACATACAAATCTTGGAGAGAAACCAAGTGTAATATATAATCTTTTCTTCCAGAAAACCATTCATGGTTGTTTTGGAATAGATTTAGACTTTTAAAACCTGTTCTCCAACCTGCAGCACATTTCAAACAAAAGGATTTCAGGATCACAATAAAGCACATTTGAATTTCATAGTGTATTATTTATCCAGTTTTGAAATAAATAATTCCTCGTTATATTTTCTTATTTCACAGCAAGGAGACTGAAGAAATTCCTCTTTAAAAGAGCCTTCAAAAGGTCTGAAATATTACAGAAATCAGACACCAAATTCACAGCTGGTGCAAGTGGGCATCTCCCAGTTTGAGTAGATGAAGGGCTCATAGAAACATTTTTTCTCTGGTTAGAATTGTCTACTAACACTATATAATTACTACAGTACCACTGCAAGAATTTTTAGAAGCCTGTTTTTTATTTATGCACCATGCTGTATGCGCTTTTTTAAAATATGTTGTTGCTGTTAGTTGTTGTTATTGGCATTTTATCCATGGGGGTGGCTGTGAAAACCTAGTTTCTGTTTCTAGTCATTTTTTTTCCCTTTGCAGTTTCCTCACATCCCTTTTCACTTCCCTTCACAAATGCTGATCTTTGGTCTTTCTGACCCTTCTTTTTCAACACACTGTTGTCTCTCTTGTCTTCTTTCTCTAGGGAGTACAAGTTCTTACCTTTTCCTCTTCAAAGCTGTTGCCATGTCAGCAGTGACTATATGATACACCAAGAGGCCACAACCAACATTAGAAGCCATCATGCAGCATCAGACATAGACATCAGTCCCCTTTTATGCCTCCTCTGCTATTGTTTTACACTGTCAGCATCTACCTTTTAAGTCATCAGGACATATGGCCCAAACTGATTGCTAAGGGCTTGATCTTGTGGTCTCTTGACTCAACATCAAAGAGAGACTCACACTGAGTTTAGCAGGCTGCAAATCAGACCCTGAAACACCATCAGAAATCTCCCTCAGGGTGTTAGAAAATCAAGCTAAGGAAAGCAAAATAAATTTTCTTTTAGAAATTAAACCCTATGCCCAAGTTGCTTGCAAAATTAGCCTTAAGAGCATGCAGAGCAGGGAATTGCTTGTCTAAACTCTGTCAGTGTGTCTGTGTGTGAGAGTGAATAAGAGACATCCTGTTGGCCTTTTAGAGCTGGTTACATTTAGCTGCTTTGTGGCTGGTGCCAATTTTTTAGTAGCTGTGACTCATTGACCAACTAGCTGTCTTAACATCTTGCTTCATTGTCCTTTTCCCTTTATAAAGGTTTCCCCTCACCCCCATCTGAGATGTCAAGAACAGTGATTCCAGATGTAAGCAAAACGTGTTCCATCACAGCGCATTACAGGACCTGCAGGCGTGTCTCAAATGAAGATCGCAAATGATATGGGTGCTGTTAGACTGATGAACACCGGGAGAGCAACACTGGTGGACGACAGCGAGTACTCATGGCAGTCTGCCTTGTTATATGGCTTCCAGGTGAATGAAAGATGAGTTGGTAAGATATTTTAAGATGTGCCTGTGCATATCTCAGGAAGCAAATCTGAGTTCCTTGTGAAATAGGCAGGCTTGTGTGGGATTTTGGGGATACTTGTGAATACAGAGGAAAAGGAAACAGGGATATTCTGAAGAAATTTTATCAAAACACATGCCAGTTTTAAAGGGACATGTACTAGCAGAACCATCCAGAGGGCCACGAAGTTTCTAAGAGGACTGGAGCACCTCCCTGACAAAGACAGGCTGAGATTGTGGTTGTTCATTCTGGAGAAGATTGCATGGAGACCTCATAGCAACACTCCAGTATCTGAAGGGGGCCTACAGGGAAGTCGGAGAGGGACTCTCTGTCAGGAACTGTAGTGAAAGAAGTAATGGGTACAAATTGAAATTTAGGTTAGATATTAGGAAGAAATTTTTTACTGTGAAGGTGGTAGGACACAGAACATGTTGCCTAGGGAGGTTGTGGATGCTCCAACAACTCCAACCAGTGTTCAAAGCCAGGTTGGATAAACTAGGAGGAGCTGTTGACTCCCTCGAAGGCAGGGAGGTCCTGTAGAGAGACCTTGACAAATCAGAGGACTGGGCAATCACCAACCATATGAAGTTCAACAGAGGGAAGTGCTGGATTCCATACCTGGGATGCGGCAACCCCGGATGTTTGTCCAGACTGGAGAATGAGATGCTGGAAAGCAGAGCCATGGAAAGGGTCCTGGGGGTCCTGGTCGATGGCAAGTTGAATATGAGTCAGCAGTGCCCTGGCAGCCAGGAGGGCCAACTGTGTCCTGGGGGGCATCAGGCAAAGCATCGCCAGCCAGTCGAGGGAGGGGATTGTCCCGCTCTGCTCTGGGGCCGCCTCACCTTGAATATTGTGTGCAGTTTTGGGCACTGCAATATAAGAAAGATATTAAGCTGTCAGAGGGTGTCCAAAGGAGGCCAATGAAGATGGTGAAGGGCCTTGAGGGGAAGCTGTATGAGGAGCAGCTGAGGTACCTTGGTCTGCTCAGCCTGGACAAGAAGAGGCTGAGGGGAGACCTCAATGCAGGTACAACTTCCTCATGAGGGGAAAAAGAGGGGTAGACACTGGTCTCTTCTCTGTGGTGACAGAACCTGAGGGAATGGCCTGAAGCTGTGCGAGGGGAGGTTTAGGTTGGGTTCAGCCAGAGGGTGGTTGGGAACCTGAATAGGCTCCTCAAGGAAGTGGTCACAGCACCAAGCCTGACACAGTTCAAGAAGCATTTGGATGATAGTCTCAGGCGCAGGGTGTGACTCTTGGGGATGGTCCTGTGCAGGGCTAAGAGCTGGACTCGATAATCCTTGTGGGTCCCTTCAATATTCTGTGATTCTGTAACCTGGTCTAGTGGGAGGTGTCCCCACCCATGGCAGAGGAGGGTGGGACTAGATGATCTTTAAGGTCCATTCCAATCCCTTGACATTCTATAATTCTGTGAAAAAATCCAGTAGCTATTGGAGAGGAACAATACCTGGATGATTGTCTTCTTTAAAAGAAGTCAACAAAAGACAGTAGTCATCCTCCTCGTTTGAATCAGCACATGCTACCAGGGCAAGACAATGAGCACAGACATCAGGACACATGAATTAAGCCTCCAGCTCTACAGCGTTTGCAAGGCGGTAACACACTCATCCTCAGCTGTTGTGCAGAGACGTTTAACACTTTGAAGCACCGAGTTCCCCACGTGATGAAAAGAGGAGGCTGGCTAGAGAACCCGTCTTAGAAACGCTCAGTGCCAGAGAGGCAGCGACAAACAGACTCTGGGCAGTGTTTAAACCAGCAGCACTTAGTGCAGTGGATATTTAAGGAGTAGAACAACAGTATTTAGTGCTGTGGATATTTAAGGCTTTTGAGCTCATCCGTCTCCATTTGACTCTCCCTAGGCAGGAAATAGCTAATTACCTTTCCATGGTAGGAACAGTTCAGCTCCTCCAGGGCAGAGGAGTGAGAATTGGCCGTAATTACAGGAGGAGTCCACAGAACACTCTCTCCTTGGTAGTGGAGGGACTGAGCTGCAGCCAACATTTAAAGGCTGATTAGTGTAACTGCTTGCAGTCAGTGTTTACAGCCACTTCTCAATTGCCCTTGCCCTGGGAAAAAAGAGATGCTGTCAGCATGAAACTTAAGAAAAAGAGCAATAGAAATCAAATTATGTTTTCTTATGATATTACATCAATCATAATTTAAACAATTACATTAACAATAAGGGTTTTTTTTCTAGCTCTTCAGTGATTCTTTTGAATTTCCCCCACAGCCCATGGTTTGGAAAATCTGGTTTCAGAATGAGTGAACTGTACATGCATTGAATAATGGTTTGAATGGGGGTTAAAGGCATTGTTCCTAAAAAGAGCTGTATGAATATTTTAAGTTACTGAGTAGGAGGGGTGGTAACAAGAACAATAGAAAAACTAAATTATTGTTATTTTGTCTCTTTAGACCTCAGTGCTGTCATACATTTGCCCTTTCCCCTGAAGAGGGGTTTGTCTCCCTGATAGGCTCTTCTGGGGAGCTGTCTGAGCTGGCACAATTATCGTGTCAAATTTTTATCTCAGGGACCGAATAATAGAACCAGGCTTTGACTGACTGTCTCCTCTGATTGTTAACGAACAGTTTAATGCAATTAGCACCCACGTTCTTTTAGCTGTGCCTGATGGAGGAGTGTGTTTAGAAAGCTCTCAGAGGGAAGAAGAGATTGGTAAGAAGCAGACGGATTTTTAAAAAAGAAATAAAATAAATTGTAAACAAAGAATATGAGGGAGGTGGGAAAAGACAGAGAGAAGGAATATTAGAAAGGGAAAATTTTCAAGGAATAGAATTTGCAAGAACATTTCCATGGTATACTATTTATGCAGATCTTAAAAGACTGATAAAAGTACAGTTAAAACGTGGACCTTTTCCTCTGGCTACGATTTAGCTCGAGGTAGTCACAAAGACAGTTGCAGCCTTTGCTTAGAAGCAGATCATTCGGGTCAAGAGTGAACAGGAGAGGGCAGCATCGCTTTAAACTTACTGTAAGAGCTACTACGGAAGTCTTTGGACAAACGGATCATTGTGGGTCACCAGGCCATGGGTTGATGAAGGGAGTTTGCCGGCAGGTGCCTCACTGGAAGAAATGTCTGCAAGGGAAGAGGATGGAATAAAAGATGTTTCACGTGAAAAGTAGAAAGCAATGTGCATGTTGTACTTCAGCAGTGCTTGGATCAGCTTGAACTGCTGAATACAGAATGTGAAGTGCAGTGTTAGGCAGCACAAACCGAACGACAGAGACTTCTAGCAGTACATTTGGCTACATTATCTCTCATCTAAAGATCATTGTACTCTTACAAGATAAGGAAACTTATTTCAAAGATGCACAAATGATACCCAAGGTGGTAAGTACTCTGCCAAGTGTGCCACGTGGCATCAGGACAGCACCTGGCCAGCCATGCTCCCCTGCTAACCATTGACCCACATCAAGCATGTTCATGGCACAAGTACAGGGCACTATTTGAATTCAAAAATGGATTTCTGAGATTTAATCAGCAGACCAGAATTGCTGATTCAGATTCAGATGAAGAATAACTGCTCTGCTCTAATGTGTTCTTTCAAATCAATTTATCTGGTTACATAAATATATGAGAACATTTTAAACCCTGGCAAAGATACAGTAGCCTTGGTTACATCAGTGGAAACTCCAGTGTAGCAACTTTTAACAGAGCACAAAATGTGGTCCATTAACTTTTATTTTGCTTCTCTGACAGCATTTATTATAAGTAGTTGTGGATTAATGAACTGGGTTGGGGTTCTCTCTGACATATGACTTTTTTAAGTTACGCAGTATGCAAAATCACACGGCAGAGAAATTCCCACACACATGAAAAATAGCCATGCCTATCAGTTGCAATCTTGGCTCTGCTTTCTTTCTGCCACTATGTTACATCTCCTTCAGTGAAGACAGAGCAATTCTCTTTACAATTGATGGTTCTGCTAGTACATTACTAAATCGGCAGCTGTACAAGTTTTGCTGCACTATACCCTCTTCAAATCCTGTGCAAAATCTGGAGAGGAAGATGACTGCATTTAAAAGAGGGTAATGGTACATTGGTTCCAAGGGAGTTATTTTGTTCAATCACTGCAATACAGGTGAATCACAGGTATATTTTTCATTTCATAGACAATGTTTTATTATCTATGTTCTACTCACAAGGTATGGAATGAGAAAACTGGGATTTCATTTACAGAACTTCATCATCCATGTAAATTAGTTGTTTCATCTCGCTGTGGAAATTACTTTCCTCATTACTGGTATTTTATTGATAATCTTGGAGATGACTGTATGGGAATTATGTGAATGAAAACACCAAATACACTTAAACCTTCATAACCACCAAACATCTGTTTGGACATGGACAGAATTCTAGAAATACAGGGATAACAACTGCCTGACCTTTTTATTGAAACAGACATTACAAGTAACTTTTTCTAATTTTAAAAGTCTTTTTGAGCCACTATTTTGTTACACACAACGTTCTATTGATTACACTTTGTATCTTCAGGGAAATGTTGAAATGGAAGTGGGTTTGTTTGGGCATTTTTAAAAATTCTTTTTTGATTATTTAATTTCAATAGCTGGGCTAGCATAAATGAACCATTATTACTGTCACATTAGCATATAATTAAAGGATTCCATAGGATTGTGGATAACTGAAATATAATATTTTAGCACATTTTTCAAAATAATACTTCTGGACGCTCTTTAGTACTGAAGGAACCACCTTATCTTTTCTAGCCCAGTACACAGGAGTGGCATTTAATAATTTAAAAGCAAGTTTCCCTCAGTAGTCTCATCATGTAACAAAACCTAAAAATATTATGAAAGAAATACTAAGCCTTGAAATTTTCAAATAAAAAGGGGCCTAAACCAATGCTTCATTTTTCTGCTTTATGGTAATATTTTTGCATTAAATATTCTGAATCAGGATGAAAAGTAATATTTCAGTGTCAAATTTCCCAGAAAACAAAAATTCCATGCCTTGACCGAGTAAAATTACCAAATGAGTGAGTAATCCATTTTATCCCAGGCCCTCAGTTTTGTCAGCACTAAATTTACACACAATCATTTTTTAAGGAGATATGGGAGGAAATGCATAAATGCCAAGAATGTTTGTTCAGGGAAATGACACACCATCTTTTTCCCAACATCTGGTTATTCATGAAGGGCTGACAAATCTTCTTTTAGACTTATTAAGAGTGAAGTTATCTATTCTGAGGGGATCTGTGATAAAAGCCCATTTTTACTGTAGAGAAGTTTGAGCTGAAGCCTCATAAAAACAGAGAAGAGAGACTGGAAGGAGAGCTGCTTTTGTTGGTCCCTGGCTCAGGAGCATTATCCGTCTTCCTCTCCAGAACTCTATTTTTAGATGGCCTCCAGTGCATTAGATCAAATGTATAAACTGGATGAGGTCAAACCGTCTCTGTCTGTGAATATGCAGCTCCCAGAGGTGTGGCATTGTCTGTGGAATTCAGCTGGCTGGTATTAACCTGAACATTGTCAAAATCAGACTGTAACATCAGTCTTTCTATTAAACATGTGCTTAACAACCTTTCGACAATTTGAAGCTAAATTCTCATTTCATTTATGCTGATGTGGATGTAGAGATGTCAGCAGAGGGGTTTTTTGCTGTTCTGTTTTCTTCCTTACTATGTTAGCAGCTAACTGCCATCTTAGAAGGTTTTTGCAGGAAAAGGATTATCATGCCTGGAAACAGTAGAAAGCCCTTGATTTCTGTTTTTGTATCAGTTCAATTTTATTTTGACCAGTGTTATGAGAGCAGATTTTATATAATGCAGCATACTTCTGTAGCTATAGGTGTGCACTATAAACATAAATAAACATGCATGCATTTGATATTACAACACTTATTAATTCATTATCCAGGCAACGCAGTAAGTTAGTACACTTCAGCAGACCAAGAAACACTTGCAGTAAGTTCCCTTTTGCAAAGCATGAACCCTTTTTGCTCTGCAGAGCTCTGAGTGACTTGAACATCATGTGTCATTTGTCTCTTGCACTGAGAGGAGATTTCACCTTAAAACTGTGCGGTGTGACTGGCAGCCCGAACTCTGTAAGATTTATGTGAGGCTGCTGGTGGTGTTGTATCACTTGGTAATGTAGGACTGTGTCTGTGGAGGGAATACCATGCAGTGTGGAGGCGAGCTAAGGAATTAAATGGGATGGGATTTGCATTAGAGCTTCACCAGAGTTAATCAGCTTAGTCCCTGAAATCTGGCTGCAACTTGCTATATGGCTTCCTGCTCTGGTCAACAGAAACGCTAAGATACAACATATAAGAATGACTTGAAAGAAGTACAAGAGGAAAGGAAGCAATTATTCCAGTTCAGCTAGATAAGTGCCTAAGGGATCAACTCCCCATCTAAAAAGTGTATTGGCATTCTCAGCCTCATGACACGGATTCTGCAATGAAGGAAACCCACATATAGAATGAGGTCAAAAAGTTAGCTGTGAGTGTATTGTCTGGGCTTTAAATTTAACCTTGCCTTATGTCAAAACCCAGATGACTGAAGCATTCTGCTAAGTTTTTGTTGCTTGTGATTACATATATTTTAAAATATGTGGAAAGCTCTGTGGCTCCTTCTCTTCCAGTGGAACTGGGGATTCAGTTCAGCAAGTATATGGGCTGATGGATACAGAGATCACCAGTTTCTTCTTGCGGCCTATTAATTTTACTGAGTATACCTCATTATTTATCCTGTATGCATCAAAAAGAACACCCAGCTTAGACTGAAATGTGTCTGGATTCACATTCATAGAGACATGAGAATTGCCAGACTGGACTAGCCCAGCGTCAGTCCACATAGTCCAACAATCTGTCTTTGATAATAACTAGCACCAGATACCGTAAAGGAAAAAAGCCTCTATCCAGCAATAACCCCAGTCATTAAAGTGTTTTACCCCAATCAGAGAGAAGTTGGTGCCCAAAGCTTGAGGTCTTTTCCAAACATTTGTTAATCCGGCTGGAACATTATCAGTGTAAATGTCTGATTCTTTCCAGATCTTGCTTGCCTCTTCAGAGAAGCCATGTGGAATAAAGGAGCAGTCAGATGAAGGAGAAGAAAGAAATTTCCAAAATGTGGGATATAAACAAAGAAGGTTTGGGGCAGAATGAAAAATAAACAGAGAGAGTGTCTGGAGGGGAGGAGGGAATGGAAGAAAAATTCTGTCCTTTAAAAATAACAGACTTCCTTTACAGCTTCCAAACCAGTGAGGCTTACCTTAGAGGGAATAGTTTATGACTCATACCCTGTTTTGGAAGTCCAGCAGAGATCACCAAGATGTCAAACCAAAATTCAGCTATCTCTGTAAATGTGCTGATCAAAGTTCTGCCCAAGGCAGAGCAGCAGGCACTGTGGATTATGTCAGCTCAGTGAAGTCAGAGGTGACCACGGAGTATCTGCAAGTCTAGATTCTTTGCCCTCAGTCCTGCAGAATACGACAGGGCTTAACATAAAAAAAAGGACTGGGATTTTATCTGCTGTGTAGCTGAAAAGCGTGGAAGAAAAAATCTCACTGCACTGATAGCATAAGAGTTAAAGGCTACAATTGTATCAATGATAATAAGAATTCAGGACTAGCAAGATCTGTGTTTTTAAAGAACTAATATAGAAAAATGTCTCAACCTCTTGCCCATGAAAGTTGATAGATAAAGCATTAGGATAAAATGCTCTAAATATGGTTTCCAAATGAGTCCAATGTGAATGTCCTGTTTTGGAAGACATGAATAACAACAGCTTGCTCAGGGATGCAGTGCACAAGGCAAGGTGGAAAGGGACATATAAAAGTCCAAAAGTTTGCAGAATAAGGGAAGATTGAACTCTCAGAGCCATAACCTCTAAT
Source organism: Lepidothrix coronata (assembly GCF_001604755.1). NCBI lineage: Eukaryota > Metazoa > Chordata > Aves > Passeriformes > Pipridae > Lepidothrix > Lepidothrix coronata. The sequence goes on from NW_016690218.1 coordinate 1,288,839, forward strand.
ACAACAGAGAAACTCACTTTCTAGAGTTCTAATATTGTGAGATCTTACAAATGTGGACTCCACAAGTGATAAATAACCCTGCCTCCAGATCTCCTGAAAAAGTTTAAAGCTATAGTTAATGACATTCTTAAAGATGATTTCTGTACTGATATATGGTAGTTCTGACATTTTGCATTTATTATTTAGATTGTTTTGCACTTGCAGAAACAGTGAGTGCATTTTGAAACTCTCATGGTAATTTGACATTCACAAATTTCTTGTCACCTGGCTAAGTCAGTTAAAATGCTACAAGCAATTATTTTAATCTTGTTGAAGATTAATCATACTCTAAAACATCGGTTCTGGAAATAAATTCTAAATGTTAATACTGATAAATTACTGTTGCGAATAGATCATTATGTAGAGGAAACACTTAGTTTAATTGGAGTTGTTCCTGAGCCACTCTACATACATTATACGCTGCAAGAAGCTGAAAGCAAATTCTGTCCTTTTGAAGAAAAAACTACAGTCCCATCCTGGGTTTAGTGCCTATCGTAAAGAAAGCAAGAGAAATCAAAGTAGGTGCCTTGTTTGGATGTTAATTTTTAATCCAGTAGACAATTCTTATCAAACTGGACAGAACATCCACAGACATTAAGCTGTGGCAAAGCTGGCCAAAATAAAGACTTTATTAGGGCCCTCCCATCATGAAAAGATACACTTCATGGGATATCACAGAATCTACAGGAGACTGAGACTTGGTCTGTAAGGGACAAGGCCTCTTAATGCACGAGACAGGACATTCAGGAACATCTTTATGCAGCTGCTTCATTGAAAGAGAAAGGTATAGTCCAAGGCTGCTAAAATGCACTCGTTATGACATTTTAACCTGTCTTTCCCTTGGCTCTGTACAATGGAAAAATAGCTGCAAACAGGGCAAATATGCTGGTATGAGCTCTTTCTCCAATAAACTCTTTGGAGAAGACCTGTGCTATGTTGGCAAGGGAGACAGGTATGAAAAAGAAAAGCTGTGTATAGTTGACACACAACTGGAACATTCTTAGATTAGGAAAAACAATTATTGACAGATAGCTCTTGCTGGAAGCACAATATAAAGTGAATCTAACACTCTGAAAGCCAAGCTTGAGACCTGTTTCATGGTAGTTTGGAGCCTTTTTTTTGTGAGACCTTGAGCATCCTCAGCACTGGTGTTGTTTGGGCTAGAGGGCTCTCAGATCACTTTGCTGAACCAAAAGCACTATGCAGGATTGGGCTGGCTCTCTACCCTGCCCCATGATTCCCCTGTGTCTAAACACATACCTAAAGTTCTAGATTTCTGCAGGAGATCCCAGCAAGCCTGATGCAAAGACACTCTAGAGCAGCCTTGTCCAAAGGGTACACTTGTGCTGCACAGCATGCATCAGCCATGTACGGAGACAGCAGCCTACAGGGTAGCAACTCTAACACAGTCTCTGAAAGTCAGCTTCTTTAGAGAAGACAAGGGTCTTAAAAAAATTCCTGCTGTTATCTTCCACAGAAAAAGCATTAAGGGAGTTAGCTTTCAAATGCCAGGTTCTCCTGGAAGTGCAGTTCGTTTCTCCAGAGGTCCTCCTTCTTTACCAACTCCAGGGGTGCTGCTATGCTTCCTTGTGCTGCACACAGCCTAACTCCTATGCCCCTAAAAGATGGAACTGTCTTCTTACAGTACACCGAACCCTCACCATTCCCTGCCACCAGGACAGCCAACATGATGGGGCAGCACTGCTTGACCTGACTGTTTCTTTGATGGGGAGGCTTTTCTGGTGGAAAGCTGGCAAATAGCATGGACTGTTTCTAGCAAGCCAACCACTTTGCCCTGATAGTAAGATTCATTACATTCAAGACCATGCATGGAGTCCAGGGTTCTGTATCCCAAACCTCATGACACGGACTAAGAACTTGAACTATTTCAGGCTACCACATAAGCCTGACATATTAACAACTTGGGCTGTTACTGAGCTGGGTTAGATTCAAAAGCATGAACTAAGGTAAAAGGTTTTGTGTTCCATTACAGGCGCCAAACATTCTGTTTTCTTACTTGGCTTCTTTCATGACGGTGTTTTTCAAAGCAGTTAGAAAGCACACATTAGCACTTCACTCAGTATAGCTAATGTGGGAGGAGGGAGATGGTGGGCAGGAATTATTATCCAAATTAGGTGTTAAGCTTTGGGGAGGGTTACAAGGATTAGAGTGGAGAGAGGGAAAGGAACTTCTGTTTCTAAAGCATGACTATGAAAATAGACACACTGGTAACTATGAACAAAATGGAAAAAGTAAATACAGTCCATAAAGTAACACCATCGGGAAAACAAATGTTCTCAAAGAAAAATTTCAGAAAGTGCATAATTCTCTGCAGCATGAAGCACTGAGAGCCAAGGTCTGTTTTTTTGGAAAAGTTCCTTTGCATCTGGATCCCCATCAGACTTGGAAGAAGGAGAAGTCTAAGAGGGCTGTGGTTTGGAGTGCGCTGGCAGTCTCATTGCATATTGCTCCATTTTCTTTGTAATAATGGCAGGAGTTTCATGTCTGACATAGAGAAGCTCCCCTCCTCTGTCTCACCTGAGATATTTCATGCAGTGCAGACACTGAGGAACTGTTAGAAGGCAAAAGCAGAAGCTGGATATTGATTGTATTGTGAGACTCAAATCACATATGGCACACACGCTACTTTTGAAGATTTGCTGTAGCACCAGGCATTGCTCACCTCAAGCCCTGCTTTTGCACTTCATGTGTGAGAAAGTGCTTGACACACATAGCAGCAGAAGCTGGAAAACAAGTATTTACTTGCCCAATTCAATATCTGGTGTATTATGAAGACTTCATGTTCCAAACAGTGACACAAGAGCTGTTAGTTATGTCAGACCATTGCATCGTGCAGCCTCCACCTAAGAATGGCAATGGCAGTGTGGTGTATTTATGTGTACAACATTAAGGAGCGTCTCCCTTTACATGATCCATCTTAACTCATGTGCCAGTAACGCTGCCTCACTGCTCGGAACACCTGCAGAATTCCACAGTCAAAAAGTCATTGACAAACTGCATCCATCTCATGCAAATAAAGAATTTAAGTAAGTTTCTCTGACCTCTTCTTCTGAGCAGTCAGCGTGAACTGAAGTCATGAGGCCCTTTTTTGACACTGTCAGGAATAATCCCTGAATATAGTGAAAAGGTATTACAACACAAAATAAAGTTTATTTTAGTTACAAATTCCTGAGAACACCATCACCAACAGACTGCAGAACAACTTTTGGGTTTAGGAAGTGATACATAATTTAAAAGTCATGTTCTTTGGGGTGACAGGGGAAAAAATCTGCAGTTTATTGCCTTCCAGATTCTAAATATTTTTTCAGTCTGGTGGTAAACCAAACACTTTTATGCATTTGTTGACATGTCCAGTGCCTTTGGCAATGTGCAAAATCCTTGTTATTTGGGTCAGACAAGTGTCCTCAAAAACAAGGGAACCCAGCAGGTCTTCCAAGTCTGCCTGTGCCAAACTCTGTTTGCTCTAGTTCAGTGGAAGTGGCTGTTAAAGATAACCTACAGCAAGCCCTGCTCTGCTGTGGCCTCTGCAGGGAGCTGGGTTGCCTGGCTCAGCCTCCTCCTCCTCTTCCTGACTTCTCAAGGTCAGACCGAGGAATCTACTGCCTTCCACATGGGCATGCCAAAAGGCAGCAATCTTCACCAGCTCCGTATCACTGCCTCTTGGCCCTGGCCCCAGAACTGGCTGATACTCATTTGGCAATGCACCCTTATTTCATGCCTCCCTGCTAGAAGTCACAGCAGAGAGACAGAAAAACAAATGGGCCATAAGAGCAAAACCTCTCTCTTCCCAAAATGTAAGTCTGTGCATAAGAAGAGCCTCTGGTGTCTGTATGAGGCTACTGCATGAATCAATTGAATGAACTGCTCTCATTTACTGCACATGAGAGATACATCTCGCCCTCTCCCCTCCAGGTACAGACTGTCACAAGTAGAAAGTAGGATTTAGATCCTTTGGTCCCCTCCCACCAAGTCCTACCGGTAGCCTGAAATTAGAAGCTGCTATCTCATTTGGCTGGTAATTGTACCTCCTTTAGAGAGGAATCTCATTTTACAAAAGTTCAAGAACTGAAGAAGAGTTTATCCTAGTCAGCAAGTTTGTTATCTTCAACGCTCTGACTCAAGGCAGCTGAAAATGAATATGGCACATATCTATAATGGAAACTCTCATATATATGATGGAAACTTTCCATAGGCTTGAAAGAGGCTTGAAAGCCGGATTTACAAAGTATTTCCTAGGCACCAAGTGAATACAGCCTTTCTTTAAAATGTAGCAGGTGTGATCCAAACAGCAGATACATTCACAGATACAAAGACGGAAGATAAGTTTTAAGATCTCAGACGTGGAAATACAATTCTCAAAAGCTGGTATTTGAATCAAGAGCTTTGTCTCTTCAAAGTAACCTTATGTTGCACATTGTCCTCACTCATTTGGGTAAAAGTATTTCTTTGAGTGACAAACCTGTAAATCCACTTAATAGCTGTGAGATCCGTATTGCCTTGACTTTTTCTTGCTTTATCATGTATGTCACTACACCAGCTCACTTGGATGAGCAACTGGCTCATTTTAGGTGTGTACATGGTAAGATCCTAAATGTACTTTTGAAGCTGCACTTAAGCAACAGCACACTATTGAGATATGAGGTGCAACCTGGGGAACAGCAGCTGTCAAAAACATCCAAACCAAACAAGCTCAGCCCACTTTTCTTGGTGACAAAGACATAGATGTTGAAATACATTCGTATTTACATCAAATATTTGTCACATACTTGAATGCCTCAGTTTGCAGCATACATAAGCAGCATTCAGCACACATGATTTCTCACTGCCACTTCCGTACTGGCAGCCAGGCAAATCCCAAAGTACAAATACTGTTCCTTTTCCTCTCCAACACTATGTGGCTGCTGCATTTATGCAATTTGCTATATGGTGTTTCTCATCCCAATGGAAAGCGCCTCTGATCTCCCTCTCCAGAGGCAAGGCACAGCCTTAACACCCCACAGATGTGCACACTATGGGGAAATCTAAGGAGTCTGGGAATCAGTAGGTAAGGATGGTGGGAGAACAGGGGCATGGAGCACCCTTTCTGTTCTGCCCACTGTGACACCTGGCACACTCCCACCACACCCAGGCTGGGCCGCCCTGTGCAGACCACCGAGCACAGGAAGGACATTGTTCTGCACAACAGTACAAACGTGGCCAACATGCCCAAGAGGAAGCACTGCGGAATGTGCCGAGCAGCCCCTGCTGTATTCCTGAAAGGGACACACTGAAGCTAAGGAAGCGGATGGGGTGAAATCTTGTCCTAATTATGTTAATAGGAGTATTGTAATTGTCTTCAGTGGAGCTAGGCTTTCTCTGCAGGGAACCTGCCAGAAAATCCCAATACCCATTTGTATTTTCCTATTTCAGGATGAAAATTAGGTACAGCACATATTTCACTCACTGGTGTAGGGCTGTCACCGTGGAAACCCTGTTCAACAGAGTGTAAAAACTTTTACAGTATTGGCTGGGTTCATAGAGTGTTGAGCACCATTTTCCCCCCATTAATTTTATTACAGGTATTATCACTGAAAAATTAGGCAACCTACATGTGTACAAATAGCTGTAATTATACACGTAGCTGCTATGTATGTCTTCTGAAACAAATCCCCTACTGTATTTCTCAATTAAATTCCACTCTTCAAACCCACCATGATCATATAAAAAGAACTTCTGTATTTTTCCAAGCATATACTAATTATGTTTTCCATTGCAACATTCAGGAGTAGAAACTGCTCCATCTTGCAAATGGGGAAAGCAGGGTACACGGGAGTCACAGACCCTGTCAAAACCATGCAGCCAATTCCTGGCAGATTCAGGAATGGAATCCATGAGTCCTGACTCTTTAGTTCCCCTGCTCTGATCACCAGACAACACTCCCTTCCTCTGAAATAGGCTATTTTGATTGAAAACAGATGGTGTACATTTTTGGCACAGTGTTTTTTAACTATATTAAAATGCTCTGAATGAATATGCGCTTATATCATACCTATGTATGCATACATGTATACACATGCATACTACATCTATGCATACAGGAATAGGTATGAGTTAAGGACATATTAATTTACATATATCGTATGCAAATGTAATGGATATGGTGAAAGATACTTAAGTGCAGCTGGACAGCTGACATAGCTAAAAAGATAAGCTGTATTTTTCAGTGGTATTGTAATTACATACTATGTATTCTTTCTCTCTAAGCAACAGATTTTATGTTGTTGATGGATTGTTCGCTTTTATTTAATGCACAAATTAATGTTTTTAATCATTTGATGAGAAATTTTGATGAGTTTCAGTAAGGGATGAATCACATCCTTTTTCATTAACTTCAGGACCAACCTCCATCCTAGCTTAACAATGCATCTAGTGAACACTGCCTGCATTTGTAGTGTTCTGGGTTTTTTCTGTAACTGAGTTATGTCTTTAAGATCATGCTTATGTTTAGGATTCGCTTTTTCTGTCATAGTATTTGCCTCTGAATTAAGTCTTCTCTAAACATTTTGTTTCCAGCTAAGGACTGGCAAACCTTGGACTTCCTGTCTGTCAGGATCAAGATTTTCCCACACGAGATGGCGAGGGACAGTTTTTAACTATCCAGTTCCTCACCTGCAGCCTTGGGTCAGGTAAAGATGGTCTGCCATATCAGCTGGCAAACAGCTCAGGAGATCTTTTCCATGGTTGGAAATCATCAGAATGGGGTCATATCACTTGCTCTCTTGTGCATTCCCTGCAAGGATGGGATGGTGGCCTTGAAAGCTACTCAGATGGGATACATCTCAGTGACAGCCCCCTACCCACAAACACCATTTCCACAACCACTTCCCATTGACTCTATTTCCATTTCTTTTATTGGTCCACTGGATCTTTCCCTTCACTTGCCACAAAAGAGGTAAGGAATTAAGCCTTCAAATCCACAGTTATGCAGGGGGAGTTGAAAACAGCCCATTCGCTTTGGGTGATAATCCTTTGTCTGCATGTTGGCCCCAGCTACCTCATGTCTTACAGGGACAGAAAGTGAGTTAAAATTGGGGGTGAGATTAGAATTCGGGAATTCTGTCCTTGCAGAAAGGGGACTCTGAGCAAAAATACTTACTTCGGTCTGTGCTAATTCCTGCGGGACTGACCCATGAACGTGTAACAGAAAAAGGAAATATTGCTGATACTCACTGCTCTTCTGGCTTTTTTGGTTCTAAATCTGCAGAACTCAGGAATCAGGAAATGCCTGCAGAAAGGTTTTGAGGGGGTCAAGAAACAGAACTACGCTACAGTGCTGCTTTATCTATGGATAAACAAAATATGGCCGCTTATTGTAAAGAAAAAAGAGCTCAATCTCTTTCAGAACTGTAGGTCAAAGAAATCCACAGAAGGTAGCACTTGTTTTTTCTGGTTTCACACACAATGCTGTAATGTGATATTAAAATCCCCACAATTGTGTTTACAACATCAGCTAGCAGCTGTTAATGAGGACAGTACCTTACCTCAGCTCTTATCTTGTACAGGATGGATTAGCATGTTTATATTTTCCCATCTGTTTGTTATGCTACAAAACTAATATTCTGCCACAATCTATTCTTAGTAAAGATTTTTTTATGCTAATTTCCTCTGTATCAAAAGATACAGTAAATGTATGTACTCAGGATAACTCTCTTGCAATTCAATACACTAAGCTATTTTGCTCTAACTTCGCAAAATGTAATATGAATTTCCAAGTAGAAAAAGTGTTAAAAGAATAGTCTGTTCTTGCAAACTATTATGTGGTAACCAGGCCTCTCTCATATCAATAAAAAGCTCTCCACAGTGACACCCTTGCCCTTTCTCTAGCCACTTTCTGCCAGGTAGGAATCAGAGAAATGCAAAACAGCCTTAAAAGCTCCATATCTGATCAGAGAAAACTCTCTCAGTGCAGGTTAGGTACAGACTTCCAAAGACTTTGTTCTAGTTTCCTTTTAATAAGCCATTGCAAAGGGGACTGAGTTAATTTTTTAGGCTGCTGTGCAGCACGAATGCAACAGCCTGGACAAAATCTGCTGGATCCACCCTGCAGCAGGCCAGTGCTGGCAGGACGATGAGGCTGCTTGAAGGCAACGCAGCTTGAGCTGCTCTGGAATGCTGGTTGCATGCAGCACTGGATCTTCTTCCATCGGTTTTGGTGGGGTTCAGACTACCCTCTTGCCATTCAAGCGCAAATAGGCTCTCTGTTAATAAGCTGCCTGATGTTTTTTTCACAAGTATTGATTAGAATCCAGAAACTAAAAAAAAAAAGTCACAAGGAGAACGTAACATGCAATGTATATCCAATGCAGAAGCCTGGTTTTTCTACAGCTTTCATGATGTTCTGAAGAGTTTTTTCATGTTCCCACATTATCTCCTTATCTCTACCAGTCAGAATAGATACCCTGTGATAAACATGCACAGGAAACTAAGCCCCAGAACAACTCCATGATTATCCTGAGACTACTTGGTGAACTGGCTGGAGATGGGAAGGCTGCCCAGCTCTCTCAGTAATCCACCCTTGGCCTTAGTTCAGCAGAGCACTTAGGTACTTGTTTAACTTAAACAAGATACAGTGCTTTACCGTGAATCATAGACCTTTTCATTATTATCACTTTTACTGCAGGGAGAGGGAATTAAGTCTTAGGAAAGGCCTTGAAGCAAACGGGAGCAATAAATTCAACATCCTGCGGCTCTGCACCCTGGGTCTGCCAGAGTCCCTGACCAGAGGGAGGATGAGGTTTAGAGACCATGGCCCAGCTCATTTCCTCCTCCTGCAGTAGACAGCAGTCAGATTAGTGACTGCAGGATTGCTGCTGTGTAGAGATGAGCTAGCCATAGCTGGAAGCTAATTACACATCCACTAGCCACTCTCCTTATTATTCAGTCAAGGAACAAAATCTTCATTTGTTGAAAAAGCCAAAAAAACAGCCAATAACTGTCAATGTCTTTTTTTGAGAAGACACAACTATGGCTATCACTCTTCATTGCAAAAGTGCAACCTTTTATAACATCTTCAAAAATATTTTTTTGTTACCAATTTCGATTGGAAAATTGGAACTCCAATTTTCACCACCTCCAAAACGAAATTCTGTTCTTCAGGAAGAAGAACAAGAAATTGATGGCAGCAAATGCTGGATTCCAGTTGATGAATGAGGCCGGACCTTCCTTCCTCCTGACGCACCACACATAGAAATTGTTGGTCTTCTGAGCAAACTGTGAAAGAAAAGGTTTTGAGATATAGCTGTATCACGATTAATGTTTCTATGACAGACAAATATATTCCTTGCCTAAAATTTTACTAACATTCCATTTTATTTAATGATTTGAATTCACCAACAGTGCGCTTTGGCATACCTTGGGATATTAAGGGGAGGCAGCAAAAGCTCTTTGGTTAAGGCTGAAGCTAACTTCTGTTATAGCACCCTATTTTCATCCCTTCGACATAACTTTGGCTTGGAAAGCTGCTTGAGTCTGAAGCTTGCCAGGTGTATTTTAGTCACTTCTGCAAAAACTGAGGAAAATCAGCCAAATGACTTTCAAGTTACAGGTTGTTAAAACTTACTGTGATTGGAAATATCTACTTTTAATTAGTATTTTTAGTCCTTGTCTTCAGTTTGATTGATTGAGTTGAATTAATGCCGTCGATAGCAACACTCCTGCCTTCAGAAAATTTCACTGTCACTTAAACTCATCCCCAGCTGAATGACTGTGACTGTAGAGCAATGTCCTTTTCCCAACCTATGTGTAGCCCATCAGGAGAGGTTATTGTTCATGACACCATCTCTGACGTTTGTCTTTGCCCACATGCTGGAGACTGTCCCTACCTTCGACATCTAGGAAGGTCTAAGTGAGCCCCAACTTATTTCAGCCAAAGTGACTGGGTTACTTGAAACAATGACACAGCGCTCCACTGCTAACCTCACCCTCCTGCACAGATGCAGGTAGGGAGCACTCATGCCAGCAGATCTGCTCTCACTTCTGTAAGAGGTTACCCTCACAGAAGGAGCACTATAACAAAATGAAGCTGTACCACTGGCCAGCACCTCCTTCCACAAGTACAATTATTTCCAGTGCTATCCACACATGAGGATTCGAGCCAGTGTTATGTTCACACTTTTTGATTAAACTAGTACAAATATTTGTCTTTCTCTACCTCAAAACCCACTTCTAACCTTTCCATATAATTAAATCGTCTTAATTTGTGCACTGACAGTTTACAAAGACAAATGGTTGACATTGTGCAAAGATATAAACCACTCTCATTTTTCATAAGACTGAGTCCAAAGAGTTTTGTTTGTTTCAGAAGGAATTATGAGTTCACTTATGTTCTTGCTGAGATCAAGGAGGCTTTTTTTGGCATTGGCTTGAGTGGGATAATTACTGAACACTACATAACATTTTAAAATGGTTAGATTAGATGGTAGAAAGAAATTCTTCACTATGAGAGTGGTCAGGCACTGGCACAGGTTGCCCAGAGAAGCTGTGGATGCCTCATCCCCAAAAGTGTTCAAGTGCAGATTGGATGGGGCTTTGAGTAACCTGGTTTCCTCCAGCAACGTGGTTGAAGGTGTCCATGCCCATGGCAGGGGTGCTGGAACCAGATGATATTTCAGGTCTCTTCCAACCCAAATCATTCTATGATTCCACGATTTCAAGATTTTCTTCTCTTTGGGAGGTGACCTGAAGCTACCTGCTGAGTGGCAAAAGGCCTTTATTTACACCAAGGCTTTCTACAAGTCTCTCTAGTTTTACAGAACACTTCATTTTTTTTCTATTAGTTTTCACTGCAGAAGGAATCAATCCACAAAATGTAGTACCGGCAAATAATAAAATTGCTGGTTTCTAGTCATTGTTAGCTGCACCAGTCATCACCTACTTAAAATGTGATGACTGATTACAAATTTAATCCATGAAGAGAGAGATGGGGCTTGCTGCCTCTCCATCTAAATAAATTTAGCAAACAAACTCTAAATGCCAACTGTTGATAAGCCATGATATTGTGATTTCAATCTGCAGACCATGATGGAAGTGTCTGTTTACATTAAGTGTTCTATCTCTGATTAAAACAGACTTCTGCCTGAATTACATCTGTTGTCATTGCCTATACCTATTTTCCCAATGAAATATGTATTTTAGAGCTTTGATGCTATTTTTACAATTCTTAAGTTAAAAATAAGTACATAAAATAGTCACCGCTGTTTTCAGTATATCAATATTTTTTCAATAAAATTCAAATAAAACAAAATAGTACTTTAAAACAACAACTGAATTGGTCAAACTTCTAATCTGAAAACTCCACAACCCTGGGAAACTTAGGATCAGTGTGTGATCTCTTGCATTCTCTTTTGTAATGAGCTGGGCACTCTGAGCACTAAAGTTAAATCCAAAATAAAAATCCTAACATAAAGTTAATCCAGCTCTATCCACTCTGGACTCACATTCCAAATTATGCATCTTGGTGGGCTTGTTTTCATCTAAGTACAGTTGCTGTTTTCAACAAATAAGTTTTTTTTTCCTCTCCCTCTTCACAAGCTTCCCTCCCTCTCTCTTGCCACACTCCCTGCCCTTGACTTCCCCTCTAAACCACTTCCTTCCCATATGATTTCCAAATTAATCATTCTGCTCTCTCCCTCCCTCCTCTCTATCCCATTTTCCTCACTTCATCCTGTTTCCTTGCCCAATCAAAGATCTCTTAGTCACAAGTTTCCTCATTCCTCCTCCTCTCTTCCATAAATGTTACTTATATGACAGTAGCAGCTCATTGCAATTTTTAAAAACACTTTCACAGTTAATCCTCATTGAATTAATCTCTAAGAATATCCTTTTTATAAAAAAAAAAAATCCATAATACAGTACTGGGTATTCACCAGAAGAGGTACTCATTTTAGAGGAACAGATATTGAAAGTCTTGATTATGATCAGTTGAAACTATGAAACATTACAAAGAGAGCTGATTTAGAAGCAGCTCTCATGCTGAGTTACTCCAATTGTAAGATAAGCAACATTAGTTTTGTATAGGCATCAGCCAAATAATGTAAATGTATCCGCTTTTCTTTTGGATCAATGGATTATCTTGCTGTGCCTTGTGTGGCAGTGGCAGAAATTTGCATCTATCGTCCAGTTTCACAAATAAGTACATGGTCTTCCTCAGAACTCTTCAGTTTGAAAAGCCAGTTGACCTGAGAAAGAGTCCTACCTCACCAAATATCTTCATTTGAGGGAGTGAAGTATCTTGAGGAGAGTTCAACTTTCGAAGGTGGCATAACACAATCAACAGATTCGAGACACAGTGGAAAAAAATATCAGCATAGACAGAGAAATCCACAAGAAAGAACTGGACTACGCAGGGACTAAAGGTTTGAAAAGTTGCAGACATTACAAACTACAAAAACAAGAGAGAAAATAAAATAACACTCTTAGATTTATGTTACTGAAGAAAGGAAAATAAAAAAGAATTTCAGACTGCTATGCTGACATTAATTAAGGTTTACAGCATCCCCAAGAGCTTTGGCAGACTTGGTCCCACTTTTATGGGAAGAAAACGATATATTGAGAGATAAAACAGCATTGTAAGAGTGCAAAGACAGGGTCCTGTTTCGAGGTCAGCATGAGACGTGACTTTGGTCAGTTCCTAGTTTGCATCATAAAAGCAGGATTCGGATTATAGCAATTTCATGCAGTTATAAATGCAATTCCATTACTTCCTCTCCTCTTCTTTAATCATAGAGGCTATCTTGTTTCTGTTCAGAGCACAGCACCTCCAGACACTTCAGCAGGGTCAAAACCACTTCATTCTTCACAGAAAATTGTATGCTGGTAGTGGCCACATTCTCATTAGTTTTAAATGAAGATTAAAACCAGGGGAGTCAGGCTGACACAGAACCAGTGTAGTGAGATCAGCATGATGCAATTTGTCTCTGAGGTAAAATTAGTCAGTTCAGCCATTCACAGAAAATCATTAAGACTATAAATAAGACTCCAAAGACCAATAAAAGAAGCATGAGGGAAGAGAACGATAATTCCATATTTACAATGTCTATATATGCATACACATTTATGATCATTGTTTTGGGATTAGGTAAATAATAAGCATCAATTTTGCCAGGTACCATTTAGTGCTTGTAGTTGGACTGGTCTGTAGACCTCACAGGAGAAATAGGTCTTGGCAAAGCAGTTAGAGAGGAAAAGAATAGTAGGTTTACAAGTCTTTAAAAACGTTAAGGTGTGTTACTAAATGCATTATTATAGGTACTGAGATTAATCAAGTTCTGCAATAGTCATCAGTTTCAGTGAAGAGACCTGTTTGCTTAGAGTTAAGTTTGTCCCAGCAGCAAGATTTATGTGAAACTACAGTGTAACAGATTATAGGACAAGCATTGCTTCATTCACACACACTGGTCTTCAGGGTCATCCTAGACTGCAACCAACGTGTGCTCTGTCTGCAGCCAACTGCAAACACTTCTCAGTTATTACTGTAATTCAGGTGACAGCTGTAGGATCCCTTTTCAAGTGGTACCATCACACGTCTAAACACACGTTCTCTAAATTGGGTGCCAGCACTGTTTTTGCACAGACTACTACCAAATTCTCCCTGGGGGATAAACCACTACACCAGTACAAACAACATGTGTCTACACAGTGAAGTTTTGGAGAACAGAAAAGCCTGGATGCAAAATTTCGTCAACACATAAGTGCCACTCTTGAGCACTTGTCCCTAAGCATGTAACAGATCTACCGCTCACAAGCATTATTCACCTGCCAGGAAGCATGTGGGACCCCTCTCAACTTTAGAAATGGTTTTCATACCAAAACCAGATATCCAGAATATTTCACCCAAAACAACAAACCTCCTGCCCCTGGAGAGAAAAGGTTGTTTATTATACCAACATTTAGTATTGCAACACTCAACATACATGTTAATACATAAACTACATCGTTCCAACCCTATCCTTCTCATTCCTCACTATTCCCTCTCTTGCTATCAGCTTGCTTAATTTATTGTAAGATATAAAATCCTTATTATCATTAGTTATGTTTTAGGTACCGTAAACATTTGTAAAGCTAAGCAATAGGAGGAAAATATTATTGTGATATTATTAAAACAAGAACAGGGTGAAACAAACGCATGATACTTATGAAAGATACTGGGGTATGTTTGCACAACTTGGGTGTATTTTTAGGACACGGTCTGTCTTAGTGACAGAACATAAAAGAGAGAAGGAATTTCTGAGTGTTACACTGAATTCTTTTATTGGTTTTCTAAATATTCCGGACTAAAGCCTCTCTTGCAGTGTTTCTTATAATGCAGAGAAAATATTTTTCCATCCCATGGGCGTACTGTGAGAATTACTCATCCGGTACATAGATAATTCCCAGCAAATAAAAATGCCTCCAGTCATAGTTGGTGTTACCTGTTCCTCACAGCTTCTGTGGCACAACAGCTGACTACAGCCCAGTGGGCATATCACCAGTTGTTGTGGGGATGCCTATATATTTCTGGACAGGCTATTAAATGAGGAGAGAACAAATAATTCGTGTTTTCTGTGTTCAACTGCAGCTTACATAGCATGGTTTTCATAGGAACATATCATCTGCCTCTTATAGCCTCACTCAAGCTGAAAGCAATGCTGGGAAGAACTGGCTTGCTGTGCAACTTCTGTCAAGTGGTGCTGCTAGAAACAAGGGTTCATCTTTAAAACCAGAAATATAGGGAAAGTGAGCGCCTTTGCTGGGTACCCTTCCTTGTTTCCAAACACTTGGTCTGCAAGTAAAACAAGGAAAGACTTTATAATTGGCTGAGGAAAACACAGTAACATAAGTAAGTGAAATATCCACACCCATCATATCTCTGGCAATTGTTCTTTAGTTCACTTCCCTACCAAGGGGTGTGCCAAAGTCCAAGAGGCTAACATCCCTTTGACTCTTAGTCTTCTGCCTTTTCCCTCTGCAACCCTATTAATGGTTAATCTATGGTGATGATGAACTTGGACGATATGTCTCCAACCCCTATAGGAAGTGTGATCTGAACTGATCCACCCACACTGGCAACAGCAATTTATTTTTATTGCTGTCATCAGTGTTCCCCACCCCCAGCTTCAATCACAATTTCCACAAGTTCAGTGGAAAGCAAGCAGGAAATGCCTTACTCTCACAGTAAAACTGCCTGTGTGCCACAGCTTTGGAGAGGGCTCCTGCCACGGAGGCACTGCGGTGACTTTAGTAGACGAGGATCAGCAGCACCCCAGGTACTCGCACAGGGCTCCTGTAGTACTAAGGATGTATCCCAGCACAGGAAGGAAATCCTTTCCTTGTCCCTGTCCTCTCAGTTTAATCTTATCTTCTACCCATTACAAGCTTACTTATAGCTGTAGTAGTTTCTAATATTTCTGGGAGGGTTTTTGCTTAAAAAGCTCTTAGAATTACATTTTCTGCACATTTTTTCATTCACCAAGAGTAGACAGGAGTGTTTTTTCCTTTGAAAGGCTGTTGTTGAAGCTGATGGATCCCCTTCCCAGGCTCATTGACAGAAAGGCGACTTTTCCCAGACCCACATCCAGTCTGCTCTGCCTTTTCACATGTATAGGGTAGGAAGCACTGAGTTTATATACACCTGAGTGAATCCGAGCAAACATATGGGACCTGAAATGTGTTGTGTATTTCATCTTCATGATGAAATGTAAGACTGCTGATGTTTTATATCAGCTGATAAAAAAGCCAATTTAAAAAGAAAAAAGTGTAATATAGATGCTTGTTACGCCAAAACTCAGCTGAGGGTCTTCTGTTGGTTAATGAACTGAGGAAGCGGATGCCTGTTTCCTTCCCTGGAGCTCCAGCAGACACAGGACTTGGTGGGCTCCTGGAGAACACTTGAACTCCACCAATGGCTGGTGACCTTCGGGGGCTGTACTGTGTTCCTCCCTCACCCCCCCGACTGTTGAGGAAGGACGAACTGAAGTTACGGGCTGACTTACAGATGACATTCAATGCCCTGCGGTAGCCTGAGCACCACAGCACATCCCTTACACCTTTGGCAAAGAAAAGAGTGGCCACCACACGCTGCTGGGCCGCTGCCATTTTCCACCCTGGAGTTGGGCCCACTCCCTGATGCCTGGAAAAAGATCAATGCACAGTCCTCTGATTTGCTTCTGCCGTTGAGTCTATACTGCTTTAAAATAAAACACGTTGATGAACAAGAAAATCCTTCATCTCTCTGAACTGATGTGGGTTTCAAACGTCTGCGAAACGAGCTTGTTTTCCGGGCCCGTGCTGGGGTGGCACAGCAGGCTCCTCGGGGAAGGGAGGCACTTTTCAAGTGAGGACAGAACCGCCACGACCCGACTCATTTTCTGTCACGTTTTTAGCCCTCGAAGTGCGAGGCGGCCGAGGTCCCTGCTCGCCCTGGAGCTCGGCAGATACCCTCGGACACGGATGACCAACACCCTCGGAACAGCAGGCAGGCGCCGCTCCCGCTGCCCGCCGGCCTAACGAGGCTGGTGGGATCTTTACTCAACGGCCTAATTGCCGGGGAGGCGGCTGAGAGGAGCCAGGCCGGGGAACGGCGGCGGCTGTCCCCTCGGCTCGGGGGAGACCCCCGGACGGATCCGGGGGGTGGGTCCGCCCGGGGTAGCCCAGCGCGGGCGGCCCGCGGCCTCCCCTCTCCCGCCCTCTCTCCCTCCCGTCTCCCTGGGTCCGCCCGTATCCCTGCATTCCCTGCTGCAGCAGCATCCCCTCCTCCCCTCAATCCCATCAGTAGCGGCGGCCCCGGGTTCGGCTCCCCGCGCTGCGGCGGCGCTCGGCGGCGGCTCCCCCCGCCGCGGCCGCCATGTTGGGCTGCTGCGCGCTCGGCGGCGGCGGCGCCTGCCGCGTGTGACCGCGGGAGGGAAGGAGGGAGGGAGGGAAGGAAGGAGGGAGCGGCGGGGGAGAGGAGGGCGCGGAAGCGGAGGGAGGGAGGGAGCGAGCCGGGGAGGGAGGGCGCCGCCGCTACCCCTCCCCGCCGCCCCGCGCACGCACACACACACGCACACACACACGCACACACACACACACACGCATCCCGCACACGCACCGCCCGAGGATGCCCTTTGCCCGGGGGGGCGCAGCCGGGAGGGCATCGCGCCGCCGGGAGTGAAGCCACCGCCGCCGTCGTCGGGGCCTCCCGGCCCGCAGCGTGCGGCCGGAGCGGGGACGCCGGCGCTTCCCCTCCGCCCCAGGACGCGCACCCGGAGGAGGAGGAGAAGGAGGGCGCCGTCTCCGCAGCAGCAGTAGCAGCAGCCGCCGCAGCCATGGGAAGGATTTGACAGGGCTCGGAGCGCTTTTGCCGGTGTGTCGGGGCGCGCGTCCCGCCCGCCGCCCCTTGGCGCAGCGGACGAGAAGGGGGCGACGATGAAGACTTTAGTTTTTTTGAATCACTGAAAAGCCTTAAAAGGAGACTCGGTAAGGAGGAGGAGGAGGAAGGGAAAGGCTGCCTGGGGCAGGACGTGGCTGCGCCCTGAGGAGGGGGGGCTGCGCCCCACCCCGCGGTGGCCGCGGAGGCGCTGCTGGGGCCGGGGGAGGCGGCGGGGTCGACGGGGCTGCGCGGCCCCCTCATCCCTCCCTCCCCGCCGGTGTGCGCCCTCGTTTCTTCGTCCTTTCGCTTATATAAACACGTAAATACGCCTGTTTTTCCCTTCCCATCCGTTCTGGGAAGCGGATCCGGAGGGGCTGTTATCCCGTGGTGCTGCGGCGGGGCTCCTCTCAGGATTGCGCTGCATGATCTGCATCGGGAATGAAGGAGAAGACCTTCTTAAATATATAAGTGCGTGTGCCTGGGCACGCACAGTGAAATCGGTGTCAGTCAGTCTCGGCTGAATTTGAGTGCAATTATTATTATTAAAGCACCAGGAGTGGCCATAAATTCCCCCCCCCCCCTTTCTTATTAAGCCTATTACATTTTTTTAAGTATAACTATTTTCTTCGCTTAAAAATCATATGTACACAGATATACACACTACATGTGTGTGTCTGAAACTCCAAGGGTTTAGTTTCAGGCTGGGAACACCGAGGTAGGCTGGAAATTAAGCACTGCCACGGTTTGACGCTTGTTAAAAATACTGTTGACTTCTTTTTAAACAACAAAACCCTCAAAAGTTTTTTTTTTGTTGTTGTTGTTTTTCTGACAAAGTAATAATAATCATTAAAAAAGAAACCCCAATGCAAACTGAAACAACCATGTCTGGAGAAGTGCGTTTGAAGCAGTTGGAGCAGTTTATTTTGGATGGGCCAACACAGACTAATGGGCAATGCTTCAGTGTGGAAACCTTGCTGGATATACTCATCTGCCTTTATGATGAATGTAATAATTCCCCTCTGAGAAGAGAGAAGAACATCCTTGAGTATCTGGAGTGGGGTAAGTTTGAATGTGTTTATTTTGTGTACATCCGTCCATGTTCTTGTCTGCTTTGTATAATGTCTCTGTTATTTATGTGTAAGAGGGATTGTTTATAACACAGTGTTTTACCGGGAAGTGTTATCAGTTTTACTGGATTTAAACGTGGTGGTGGTGCTAAAAAGAAATCCATATTGGTTATTTGTCTTCGAGGCATGTACATAAAACATACTTTGTATTTTTTCTTTTTTTTGACTTGGATTAGACTCTGGTACTTGAGGCATATTTGTTTGCCTTCAGGCCCAGCTGTTGAGTTTTGTTTCCTAAAGTTGCTGGGAATATAGAATGGTAAGGGTTAAATTCGCTGATGCCTGGTAAAAGATCAATGCATAATCCTCTGATTTGCTTCTGCCGTTGAGTCTATACTTCTTTAAAATAAAACATGTTGATCAACAAGAAAATCCATCACCTCTCTTAAATGATGTGGGTTTGAAATGCCTGCGAAAATGGAGGAGATCACGTTCGCTTCTTAAACAAAATCATTGCTGACTTAAGTAGATTGATTTTCCTGATGAAGAAAACAGTTGAAAATCAGAATGAAACTGTATGTGTCCCCAGCACCCTTTCCATTTTCTCTCTTCATTTTGTGGGAGATAGACTATTTGCAGATCTTTAAAGGAAAGCAGGTGAATGATAGCATGCCAGTTCTTCTTAAGTTGTCACGGAACTGGTTGATTCAATTTTTTTCTTTTTAATTCTCTGTCTTCCTCCTCCTAAACTCAGATGTAAACCAGAAGATGCAGTCTGACATAAGAACCTTGATGAGAATGGTTGCTGTATCTGACCTTCAAACTTCAAAGTCATGCTGCACTTCTGCATTTGCATGCAGAACCATTTACCACATTTGCCTTGTAATAAATACATCAGCAGGCCTCCTTTATTAAAAAGCACGTTTTTGAAACACGTAACAGGCATTTGATTAATTAGCTGGTTGAGCTCTTCAAAATTAAGTTGCTGAGGAAAGACATTGTTTTGATAACTGATCTAACAACTTGAGGCTGATATGTGTGTGTTTTATTTTCTTGCTCCGCACTGTAGTCATACTGACATCTAAAGGACATCTGACTCAGTAATTAAGTTTCTTGTAGTGTTCACATTGCACTGTTTTTTGTTTTCTTATTATCTGGAGAAACAGGCTATAATTAATGCATTCTAGCTAAGGAGGAAATAGTAATTAAAAGTACTTCTGAAGAATCTTCCCTCTCAAACTGTCACTGGCATACAGAAGCTATGAAAGACTGGGAAAATATGATGGCTCCAAGGGTATTTTCTATGCAGTAACGTAGTGTAGTCTGCAGTGGATCTAGCCAGCTGATATCCTGTAAATAATAATAGTCAAGTTAACCATATCTAGATGGTCAGAGTAACAGTGTGTTTGAGACCCATTGTATTGGATGCTTGGTGGTTGCTTGATGGGCAAATGCATCATTACAAGGCTCTGACAGTACCTGAAAATTTCTGCAATAAACTTTCCAGGCTGCTGATGGAAATAATACACTGTTTTGGAAAGGCTGGAATAAGGTTTCTTGCTGCCCTATTTTTCCTGCTATTTTTCCACTCTCATGCTCCAGCTGTGCCTTAGCAGTACTCTTGAGCTTCAGAGAAGACCAGTTCCTCCCATTTCCAGGGCTGAGTTGCCTCTGTCTGCTCCCAGCTCTGCTGTCCAGACTTCTACCCTGGGAGTTTTTTCAAGAGGGTTTCTGAGGTGAAATATAAGAGCCAGCGGTCGCTGGTACCTGCCGTTTGCAGTGTCTACATGTATGATCTCTTTATCCTGCAGACACTCACCTGAGTTGTCTCTTCGGAGAGCCAGCCCTCCTGGTGAAACTAGTGGTCTCTGGCATTTCTGTTGGCATCAGGGGGTTGGCAAAATCAAGCTCTTAGAGAGGTTATGTACCCTTCAGTGCTCTGGTGCAGTGAAGTTGCCAAGGCTACCCTGCGCTTTGATATAATTGTGACCTCTCACATCTCTCTCCCCAGAAGGGGAAACAATGCAAGTGGTTGATTAGAAAGAGGTTATATGTGGTTTTAAGGTTGGAGATGTGCTGAGTAGTGGCAGAAGTGGAAGGCTGGCAGCCAGAAATCCTGGACTCTGCCCCCACCTCCCTGAATGACTCAATGGTGAAGTGCTTTCAGCTCAGTTTTTTTCAGCTTCTCTATTTGAACAAGTTGGAAAAGTAGCACCAATTTTACACCGGGGAGTTCTGAAAGCTGCTGTATGGGAAGCGCTCGTGGTTTTGAATGTACCATATGGAATAGTGTGTATTAATTTATTTTTCCCATCAGTGAAATGAAACTTTATGCCTGGTGTTTCTACTGGTGGATGTCCGTTGGTTGCTGTCTTGGAAACGCATTTTTTTGGTTTCTGCCAAGCATCTACAGATCTACTCTATTACTATTAAGAGTGCAATCTGAATGTATCGAAACTGGTCATGGAATGGTATGAACTTATGTGTTTACAAGCTGCAAAGTACAGATTTACTCCTGAGAACTGATCATCATCTTAAGCTACGTTTCTGGTTTTGTTTTGGTTTTTTTTTTTTTTTTAATTATTCTTTATAGAAATAAATAAGATTTATTTATATAGTCCGTTATTTTTAAGAAAAGGCTAAGAAATAGCTGTTCAGTGATCACAGACTCCTGTTGAGCAGCAAAGAATTATTTCTTGCTTTTCAGTGGTGCACTTGTAAAGGTGCTACTGTGTGGTTTTGGGGGTGGGGTTCTGTTCGTGGATGTGTATTTTTATATAAGTTGCCGAGAAGTTACATGCTGTATTTCACATAAGACTGAAGCACAATCTAATTTTTTGGGGGAAAAGGTTTAGGAGGTATTCCAGCACGGAAAAGCTAATGTCTTAATGACAGCCATGTGACTGCAGCTATATTTAGGGCAACTAAGAAGCTTCATGTTCTAGTACTTAGATCTTTTAGGACTATTTTATGAGCTTGTTATCTAGAACTATAACATATTTAAAAAAAATGAAGCAGGGTGAAACAGTTTAGATCTGAACTGGTTGTTCACCTTTTGTTTTGGTCTGATGTTACAGGTTTAATTCAGCAAGTTAAGGTCTCTGCAATGTGAAGTTGAACTTTAAATTTTTGTAGGATTTAAGTCTTTTTTGGTGCTTGAAATTACATTAGACTAATTAGAAGTGTCAGGTAAATTATTTTGTGATTCAGAATCTGCTTTGCTTCTAAAATCCTTTTTTTGTCTTTATTCCCTATTTTTATGTGGTATTAGTTTTGTGACATATGAATAAGATCTTTTGATTTTGTTGTTTATTTTACATAGGTATCCTGTATGCTAAGACAACGATGGAAACAGCCATTGTATTTGAGTTCTGAGGGTTAAATCGGGGCACATTTTGAGATAACGGGGAGGAAATGGAACATTTAAAATTGGCTTGTTCTATGTATTTGATCTCAGTTTTCGTTTTTATTGGTATTGATAGTTGTATTTACGATTTAGAAAAGGGCTTGTCTAATTATAGCAACTGGAGCTTAGCAGAAAAAGCTCTTGAGAATTCCAAGCACTTTGCTTTTTCTCTTCTCTGTGTGTATGAGTTGCCACACTGATGCAAGACTCTAAGGGAGGTAGTGAAGGCTGATAATGTGAACTTGAAATTAAAACATAGTGATAAAAAGAAACGTTTGGAGGTGGTCTTGTTCTGTGAAAAATTCCTTTACAATGGCTCCAGTTTGAATTGGTTTTAAAAAGAAACTAGAACAATGTTATTTAGGATACATTGAAAGAATACTAGGATAAACTTCAAAATGTGTGTAGGTTGAAGGGAAGGAAGATGTAGAGCACCACTAATAGCATGGTGAGGTCAGTGACTTGATTGAATCTGTGGTCTTCTAGGAAAAATGTAAACTGTCCTTTAGTAGTTTTTTCTTCTTACCAGAGAAGACTCTGGAAGATGGGTTAAACTGTTCTAATTTCCAGTAGAACTCAAAAGTTGTGGTGTTCATGCAGGGCTGTTATGGTCATAGGCTAGACTGTCATCATTGCTCTCATGCTTCTGTTGTTCAGATGTGCAGCATCTCATCTGGATATTGAAAATGGTTCTATCACCATGCAACTGATACTTTTCAAGACAAAGTTGTGAGGAGGTTGTCTGTCTGTGTTTTCTTTCTGATGATCTCTCTCATGTTTTTTTTCTTAAGAAAAAACAGTTTGCCCATTTTTGAGCTAGGTTTGTTTTTAAATATCAGTAATAAAAGAAAACAAAATCTTGTCTCCAGATCCTGCCCCTGTTCTGTGTTATTTGTCTTTTTGTAGGTCCTGAACAAATCACAGACATTTTTAGCTATGAATTGTTTATATTTTGTTTTTCAAATAGACTGTTAAAAAACAATCTGTCATTTAGGTCCTATTCTTAGCAGACAGTAATAAGAGACTTACCACTCAGCTTCTTTAAGTTGTGTTTTTAAAGTAGATGTTGATGCTTAGTACTTTCCAACCTTGGTAGTTTCTGACCCTAGTAGTATCTAACCTATTAGAAATACTTTTTTAATTACATTTTAGGTATTAACTTTTTTATTCTAGTCATAAAAATGGGAATATCTCTTGATCTGACATAAGCAAAACAGTTATTCAGTTCTTTCTGGGAAAGAATGAGCATCTTGCTTGTCAAGGCCACTTAATGTGCTTAAGCATATGCCTTATCTTAAATATGAGTTGTTTCATTGCCTGCAGCTGAACTATATGAAATGATGGAGGTTCATCAATGTAGAAGACATTGTGGCATTCTTGGCACACAGATTTCTGATTTTGTTTATGATAACACTATACTGCTTATTTTGTGGAATCTGTTGTTTCAGATTGTTCAGCTGCAGCCAACAATTAAATGCTTTTTATTGATTAGGGTGAGAGAAGGAGGTTCTTCAGTGCTCTCAAATAGAAATGACCTTCACATTTCTGTGTTTCAGAATATGGTGTACGCAGCTCTTATAGAGATGTAGTTTTACACTGAATTACTTGACAAAGAAGAAAAAAGTAATTGCAGGAAAATACGTAGAATGGTTGCCTGTGCAGTCCTTACTGTTGGGTAGCTCTGTGTTTAACCTCTATACCTTTTGAGTTGTGACCTTTCCCACATTTATTTCACTTTTGATTCTTGTCTTGAACACATGAAACTAATTACTGTAAATTTATCAACAGTTCTGATGTGATCAAATGAACTGTGAGACCATCCAGTTAATTCTACTTGTTTTGCGTTAGTTTCCAGTAGAGTGAGGCATTAACCCCTTGTAACATGTTTGTATTACACCAGGTTTTTTAAAAAAACCTTAATTTTAAGTAAAGATAAGTTTAAAGGAGGTTCTTTTTGGCTGTCTTTGTTCCTTCAGGCTGGGAAGTTTGGGGGTATTCAGAGTTGCCTATTTTGGGGCCTGTTTGGGGTCTGTGTCTTTAGGTGGACTGATTTCTGCTACTAATGTCCTATTTGTTGCAAAGGAGTATGGCTTGCTTAGATAGAAAGCTAACTAATACATAGTTTCCAGGAATTTTAGAAATGCCTTTATTCTGTACAGAAATTCCTAGCATGCTTTGGTCTAATGGGGACAAATGGAGAAATACAATTATATGAGTTAGTCTGCTCAGTGGGCATTATAAACCTCATGACAACACAATAAATTCCCTGTTACTAGGACATTTCATGTTAAAGGGTTAATCCAGTAGGTTTTTTATAGCTGTAAAATGTACTGCTGAAGATGTGTTTGAATTTTTAACCTCTGTGTAGCACATGATGCTGTGCCTTTATCTACCTGATTAAACTCCTTCTTTGCCTTTTGGCCCTTCTCTCCTGAACTTTACTGATGTGCTCTTTTATAACCTGCAGCATATTATTAGATCATAGCTGACTAAAAGAAGGATATTGGGCTCTAAGAGCAATGAACTTATTTGGCCCAATATAGTTTAATACTTTGATATTTTATATATATATATATATATTCTTTTTTTTACAAAGATTAGGAGAAACTACCTTTCTTTTTGAAACTCTACCTTACGCCCTTAGATCAGTGTTTGAATTCTGAATAGGAACAGCAAATACAAGTAATTTCACTTCTGAGTTGTACCTTGGCTGGATAGTCAAGGACCAGTGTTGTTTTGAAATTTTATTGCAAATAAATTGCAAGTACAAAATTTCCAGATATAGTGGATGCAAGCTACTATCCTGGTAATCATTTCTGAAAGTGAACACTGTAATAAATTATCCTAGATGTGCCTTTGGACAATATTAACCCATTCATAACATCCCTAATTACTTTTATATTCTAAAGAATTTACTGTCTGAATTTGCACAGAAAACGTCCAGAAGCAATTAGATCTTGGGTCTAAGCTCTAAAACCTGACTAAAAAAGGTACAGTGGTTAGCTGAGGCAGAATTGAAAGAAAAGGCCAGCTCCTAGATTCTTAAGTTTTATCTTTTGGCAAAGCAGGCATTCCTTCTATAAGCATTTGTGCTTGTTTAATTTGATTTTCTTTTTCTGGCTGAACAACCGGAATATTTTGTTCTACTCTTGTCTAACTTACCTCAACACATTATTTTTCTAAAATCCTCATTAAGCTTGGGAATGCCACTAATGTGGACCAAAATCTTTAAAAAATGCAAGTGATTTAGGTCAGTCATGTGCAATCTTTTGTTAACGACAAGACTTTTATTTCAAATAGTTTAAACATGACATTAAGTTTAATAATAACTGCAAAAATCTTCTATTCAGGCGGGTCAGTTTGCTTTACTTCTAGTAATACAGCCTAATTAGGTTTACCAGCAGTCACCATGGATAAAATCCACATGAGGTATATCCAGACTCCTGAGACTTTGTGTTTCATAATTCTTCCTTATCCGTATCCAGACTTCCAGTTTGATTTAAATTAGTTTTGTTACACAATATTGCAGATTTCTTTTATTCTTAGGGAGCAGCTTCTTAGTGCACCTTCTCTCTGCATCTTTTTGAAAAGTTTTGTGTTTGGAGCTTGTAGATGTTAAGAACTGCAGTATTTTTGTTGGCCGTTTTGAGGGAAAAATAAATATATTTTGTTTAGCAATTTAGTAGAAATGTACAGTAATTCTATTTGTAGAAAGACTAGGTGAGTTTAGTGTGGCAAACAGGAGGGGAAAAAAGTATTTGTATGAGATAATTACATTCCCTTTAAACGTTGTGGGATTAGAACAGCAACACTTCGTTGTTTTTTTGTTCAGTTTCTTTCCAGTCTCAGAAGTCTGGGCTTGGGGGAGGACGCTCATGTCTTAGCTTAGGAGCGTTGGAAGTACTTTGGCTTCAGAGTGGAGGGTTCCTGAGCAGTTTTTCTGTGTAAAGTGATTTTTTAATTATTATCTGTTTTATATTTTTAAATGTTTCCTCTCACTATTGTCTTTGTTTTGTCGTTTTCATCTTAGAATGCTACCCTGTTTTAGACTTGCATGACAGTCTTGCTGGTAAGGTGACCTCACCTGTGGTGAAGGGTCCACAGGTCTCCGTTTCTGAGTCCTTCCTCCTTTCCTTTCTGTGTGTTTTCCACAGCTGATGTTATTCTAAAGCAGGACTTTAATGTACTTGACTCCTCTAAGATGAGGTCTCCTGAACTTCTTCCTCACTTCTGTTCTGTTGCTTTTCATTCCAGCAAGATCTCAATTTGTTTTTCTAATATGGTGTGGATATACATGAGTCAGTCCGATATTCCATGGCCAGAATCTTGGTTTCTGGATTTGCATTGAGTTTTTTTCTTTGTTTCTCCCTAGTCATCCCCAGGCTGTCATGGTTTGGTTGGCCAGGTTCGTAATACAGAGGTGGTGTGTGGAGAACGGTAACAAAAAGTTTTCACCTGCGTGAGAAATACACTCAGGCCTTAAGCGCGGGTCCATCCACACAGTGTTTCCTGCAAAGCCCCTGCACATTTCTTATTAGATCCAATGCGTATCAATTGATTTGCTGTCATTAATCATTCCAGCTTGTAAGCTGTTGTAGAACTGGAGCCTTGGGCTGTTTGCTCTGGCTGTGAGTAAGGAGTCGTGATCTGTTTCACTCCTGTAGTCTAAATAAGATGACTCTTAAGTGAGAGTACAGCTTTATTATTTTAATACCTGAAACTAAAATAAAGAAGTGATAGGAAGGGTGGCAACGACTTTCGTTACAGGGCTGCCAAGTGGTTTAAGAAAATGTGGTTTGTGCTGTGGGACACCATAGTCCCAAGGTATTTCCTGCTCTTGCTCATTAAAGTTCTTTCACCTTTACCACGCTGCCTTTTGTAAATAGAGCGCTGTGTTGTCTGAATGTTTTGCAGGACACATGGTAACGAGGAGGAAATACAAGTTGGTATTTTGATTGCAATTCACCGGTTTTATCTTGGGTGGGAGCTGACTTGACGGTGTCTTAAGGCTGGCTAATTCCACTGATCTTAGTTTTGTGGGTGCTTTCATGGGCAGAGGGGCAAAATCCAGTCGAAAACTAACCCAGCAAAAACATGTTGAAATCTGTCGCTGTGGTTGTGTGGAGATATTGTACTGGTGTGTGTATAAAAGGAAGGGGCTAGGACTGTGACAGCCCAGACTTCAGTAGTTTCACCTACTGTAGCTTCTCTGCTCCAAGTTTAGAGGCTGCCTCTCAGATTCCCTCTAGCATGCCAGGGAGCTACAATTTTAAAGCAAATTTTGATGTTACCAGCTTTTTCTGATAGATACTTGGTGTAGAAATTCAGTGAGTCTTATTGTTTATGTAGCAGTTTCCAAAACATTTATTTTCCCAATGAGAAAATGTCTAATCATGAGGAGGGATCTTCAAAATAACTGCCTGATTTTGATGATGGCAATTCCTTGGGAAAAAAAAGTATTGGAGTATTTGTGTGTTCTGTGGTATTTGGCATAGTATCACTCAGTGTCTTTAAACAGTTTTCCGTGTACATTTTGTAACTGAAAGACAAGGATTCTTCGTTAACACACTTGGAATTGTTCTGTTTCCCCCAACGTTTAGAAAACACATGATGTTCTATTTTGTGATTATTTAAAAAGATCCTTTTATAATTTTAGTAGGGGCTGACACAAAAGAGAATTGTTTTCTGTCTGAAGTGATATGACAGAGGAAATTATAAAAGCTGCCTCCTATGCAAACAGAAATTTGCAGAGAAGGCCATTATCATTTCACTGTTGTGTCATTTCACCCCCAGTGTTGAATGTTTTCACCTTCACAGCTAGCAGGCACTTTTAACTAACTTCTAAACTTCTGCATCTTTTCAAAAGTCATAAAAATTTTGAAATAAGCCTAGGCAAACGAGTATTTCTGGATCTAAGTAGGCTGGGTAAAAAATACACTCTCTCTACTCCTGTGTGTTACTGATTTTTTGAAAATCAGGAGTGACTTAATGTCTCCACTGATGGTAATCCAGGCTCTCAAAATGCAAACTCTGTGTAGAGTTAAGGTTACCAAGAAAAAATGGTATGTGATGTGTATTACCACAGCTGGTGTGTCTTATTGCGTTAACTTGGTGTTTCTTGGTTAACCTGATCCTCGAGTAACACTTTGACTTCAGAGAAAATGATCTGGGAAGCAGTTGCTTCTAGTGGCATAGCTTCTTAGCCACTTCAGTATCTGTACAAATGCACTGCTGAGTATATGCTGCAGGAGCTCATGTTAGCACCAGAAAAGTCTCTTCCTGGATGATTTAGCAGAGATGCCATCTGATCTTATCAGTAGTAGCCTAGTGTTTGAACTTTCTGGGGGAGAAAAAAGGGTGCAGCACGGGCAAGGAGTTGATGATTTGCTGTCTAGCTACACTCTTCTTGAATTTTTTACATTCTTTTTCTGCAAAACTAAGATCATTTAATGGAATTCATATTATTTACCGAATATTACATTCACTTTGTGATCTTTGGCACTACCAATAGTAGGGAATCTCTTCCAAGAAATTCTTGACATTAGTACTTAAAAATTTGCTTTAATTTCACCATTAAGTTTTCTTCATAAGGGAACAATCCAGTCTAAAGATTTTTTGCTTTGTTTTGGTCATGTAATTTATGTTGTCAGTAAATGTATTTAACCATGTGTATGATCATATTTATAATTACAAAAGCTTCTTAAACACCCAAAATCTACATGATATGTTGCTGCACACTGACTGGTTCAAAGCTTCAGTGTATTCAGCTCTACACTAGGTTGAATTTGTGGCACTAAAATCTTTCAATGGCATCAAACTGTCATATGTTTATTCAAAACTTGTATAATTTTGTTCCATGTGACCTTGTAGTTTTTTTCTCCATCTACTTAAATTAGGAAGTAGAACGTTTATTGATAATTCTTACTGATGACTGCTAATGGTCAGCAAAATCAATTTTTACATTTTAAAACCTAGGTGTTAAACAAATGTTATTCTCTCTCTAAAAGAACAGTTTCTCGCCTTGTGTCTTTCACTTCAGAGAGGGCTTCCATCTTTTGGGGATTTCCTTTATTTTTTTGTTTCCTCTTTCTGTTTTTCCGGTTGGATCAAATCAAGTCATATGTTTGGAGCAAATATTTTCTTTAGTAGTTTTGACCTTATCCCACATTACTGAAGCAGTAAAGAAAACTGTGTGACTGATAGATTTTTGTGGCACTTTTGCTGATGTTAGGCTATCATTTGTTACTCCTTTTACTTTAGATTTTCAGTTTCTCTCAGGCTCACCTTCTCCAGCTCTTTCTGCGTTCCCCCTCCCTGGCATGTGAAATCACGTGCTCTTACAGTGACAGGGTGCGAAGGTCATTCCTGGCATTGTTCCAGCATCAGGGGTACAAAACCATTTCCTCTGGGAAGCGTCAGAGGAAACTTACAGGAGATGGAAGATGGCAAAATTAAGTAAATTTTGGTAAAGCTACAAATATTTCTTCTTGGTATGCCGATCGTTGTTTTCAATAACAGCCCTGCCACCATCCCCCTTAGAGCTTGTGGCAGAATTTTCATGACCTTCAAGAGAAAGCAGGTCAAGCATGTCAAACTGCACCTTTGAGTTAAGCATAAACACCTATCACAGGGGCTTCAGGTCCTTTCTGTATGTGTGTGTGTGTGTGTGTTTGTAAAACACAGTGCAGAAGAGCTGCATTGCTAATACCTGATGTTCTCTGTCGCTTGGAGTATTCAATTAAGACAAATATTTGAAATCTGTAGGTGTGCTACTTGCTGACATTTTGAACCTCACAATTTCAATCTAGGACTCGACAAATAAATCCGGATTCTCTTCTTTCTCTCTGCCGTAGTGTCTGTCTCGTACCATATTCTTCTATGCCTGGCACTTGAGGACTTGGGTGCTATTTTCCCTGCTGGTTTTTTTTCTTTTTGAGAGAAAAACAGCCTCTCCACTGAAAGGCACGTTCCCAGGTGGTGTGTCAAGACTTCAGATAGTTTAGACATCTGAATGGGGACAGATTCATCAAATGGTAGGCGTTGACTTAGCAGCTATGAGCCAAAATTATCTGTCTGGTAGGGAGACAAAAGCATTTGTAAGACTAATTCTGCTTTCATTTGATGGAGATAAAGTGTGTTGTTAATTCACTGATACCCGTGTGGTATTAAAGCAGTTCATATTGGCTGCTGAACTTTTAAAGAAAGCCAAGCCACTTACTTGAGGGCATTAACTGGTTAAGTATTTAAAACTAGAGTTCAATTACTGTAGCTTTTTCTAGATGTCAAGAGAGAATATTTTCTTTATTTTGCTATACTTTTTTAAAGTATACTTTTAAAATGTGTATTTGTTTCCAAGTTGGGAGGGTTGTAAATATACGTTTTTTCCTTTCAATAATATGACTCCTAGTGAGAAAGTAATTTACAATAATATTGGATACTTGACATATATTGCCTTAAAAACCTGTTTGAGAAAACTTATGTGTTATCTTAAATATCTCTGCAAAGAAATGGAGACAGAGTTGTGATTTGTTGAGGGCTATTCAAAAATTCAGTGGAAAAGCAGTTTCTAGGGTCCAGGTTTATATGTATTCCTTCCTATTTAATTTTTTTTCTTGAAGGTTTTTCGAAATGTTTGCTGTGGAAATTCCTGAAGGTGTGGGTGGCTTGTAACTTCTGTGTGTTTAAGTGCTTTATTTATTTGCTTTAAATTTCCAACATACTGTTTGGGTACCCTTTCTAATCTTGTTTCTGTGATCTTGTTGCTGTGATGTCCTCTTTCCTCCCTCTCCTGTAACTTTAGCATTGTACAACTTGGAGCAGTAGCAATTGTTTTATTTCTCATAGAGGAAGTGCTCTCTTGTGCAGTGGATGCTTGCCAGAATTGTGTTTTGAGCAACTGTTTATGTGTGTTGAACTTGGACCTCCATAAAAAATTATTCTTCTTTTAACTCATTAAGTGTTTTGTACCTCACCACCTCAAAAGTCTTTCCTGCAACACCACAATACCCATACCACTGACATTTCAGAAAAGTTTTCCTAGAGTGTCTGATTGTCTTAATTAAATTGTAATGTGTTCATTTAAATCTCGTCTCATAGTTCCTATTTATGGAATAGGTCTGCACCGTCTTGTGCAACGTTTAGGGTTTGCTTAGCTTGAGTGGGCTTTGGGGAACACAGTTGGTTGTGGTGGAGCAAGTAACTGTTAGGCTGCAAAATTCAGATCATTGCTACATTAGAAAGTTTTCCCTAACACTTTGTTTGCTTTCAGGAAGTCAAATATGATAACAACAGAGATAACCAGGAACTCTCGATTATAATCTCCAGCTAATGCTGGAAAGCTGTATCTGCACAGGTATTGCTTAAAAAAGTTTTAACTGAAGGTTGAGGCAAGTTCTCTTAAAGCCTTGTATTTAGTCATCTGTTGAGGTAAAAAAGACAGTATAAGTAGGAACTTTTGTAGTACGGTCACTTCTGTGGATCAGGAAATTCCCCCTTCCTACCCCTCCTTCTTTTCTGCCTAGTGCTCCTGAGATCTGCTTCCTGCCGGTTCCCACTGGCACTCTGAACTGCCCTGTGAGGAACTGATTTTAAAGCTACTAAGTGCTAAGTAAAACTCAACTTTCCATCAAGAATGGATGCTCTACATTTTTACTTAACTTTGTTTTCGTATTTTGTGCTTAAGAACTTCTGAGCACATTCTGTAGGGTGCCTGGGGGTTGGTTAGTGGTCAGTTTGTTTATACAGCAACTGAGTCATGACATACTGGAAGAGAAATGCAGAGTTTTTCTTATTCATATAGTACTTGAAAAGAAAAAATCAAGAACTATTCATGAGCTATTACTTTGGAGATAGCAACTATCTCCCAGGCACAGTGTAATTTATGTAGTACATAATGCTCTGTGTCAGTAATTATCATTATATATGGGGCAGTTTGTTTAATAAGGATATTTCTAAGTGATTTCACTGCCTCATTATAATTTGCATTTGCTTTGTGTTTCGTTTGTGCAGAAACATTTTGTACAAATCACTGTATCTTGTTTTTTTCTTGCTCTAGCAGATTTAAATGGCAGAAGTTTTTGAAGTGTCCCAAGGTAGTTACTTATGATATACCAGAAACAGAGAAATTGGAGCTGGCATTGAGTGTCTCAGAGTTCTTCAGTGGAAGTATGACAAGGGTTGGAGTTTGCCTTCCATGGCCTTCTGCCATAGCCAGCCCTTGTGCATACTTTCTGGACAAGGGGAAGGAATAGCTATTCCTCTGCTCTGCTGTTGCACACTTTATACAATGACAGTGATTTAGGGTTCTCATTCTTGATATGGTACATTAGGACTTTAGAAACTTACCTCCTGTTCTTTCTTTTACAGTCAGGTGTGGAAGGTCATGAATGAATTGGTGCACTGAGGTGTTAGGCTTACTTAAACTGAACTTGTTTTCTTGCAAGTCTGTGGAGAGTGGAATTTGGGGTTTTAGTCCAGTCTTAGCTTCATTAGAACATAGATAGAGAAGAGTAACTTCTAATGAATTCTTTGGTTCTTTAAAGTGAGCTTTCTTGAAAAAAATTATTAACAAAATATTAGACTTCAGCCTGGCCACATGACAACTGAAATAATGGATACTCATTCACACCTGTGTAAAATCAAAGACAGAGCAGTAGTGGAGTTTAATTTCTTTTTTTTTTTTAATGGAATAGTAACATCTAAATGAAGTGCAAGCTAGTGCAAAACCAGATCCTACATCAGTATTTGTTCTGGAAAGCTGCAGTAGCTCATTTGTGGTTTTCAAGCTTGTAAATAATGTAGTTATCCCACCTCCTGCTGAATGTTTTTATTCTTTATATTTTCTGCTGATGAATGTCTCTGTTTCTCTGAACTATATTAAGGAGAGTATAGAGCCAATTATTTGCTGATTTCTCAAGTTAAATCTCAAATTGTACTGAAAAATTTAATTGTCTCCTGGAGGTTCTTGAATCCTTTTCTTCTCAATTCCATGTAACAGAGGAAGCTTTCTTTTATGTTAGTATGGTAAGTCACTTCCATTTTGTGAGCTCAGTTCTGTAGAAGGTGAACTGCGGATTAAATGCAGAGTAATTCCTTTGCTCATTCCTTTGAATGCTTTTCCCCCTCTTGCTTGTGCCTTTAACTGGTAGCTGTCACTGAATTACCACACACAAAAATCTCCTAGACTTTGTTAGCACAGTCAAAATAATTGTTGTTTTAAGACACTTTGCTGCACCAAGCATGATAATAATTTTCCTGTGTGTTGGTTTAATTCCTCAAAAATGTTACTGCAGATGGTTGCACTGGGAAATAAAAGGCACATTTCTTTTTTGTGATTTCGTTAACTGCATACAATGCGTAATTTTGGGCCTTATTAGCTGAGCAGAGTAGATAGGATTCAGAACTTGAAGTAATACTTGAAGTATTCTTCTTTTTTTATGTTTACAGTATTGGGAGAAAGACAAACACAAGAAAAGTCAACGTGATTGGTTTTTATTTTCCTTTTTCTTTCAAGCCTGGTAGCTCAGGAAGGAAACTTTACCATGAAAAGAGAAGTTGATCTGTTGCCATCGCAGTGGTATTGCAGAGTGCCGACCTTTTGGTCGTGTTCAGGGCACTGCCCTCTGTTCAGCTTCTGCACAAGCGCAGAACACGTAAATGGTGGTTCACAACAGCCTTCCCACATTTGCTGAGAGTTCTGACTCATGCTTAAACCTTAGTATTTTGTCATGAACAAACCGTGAAGCCTAAAGCCTCTGTTCCCCCAAGATATGTATTCTGCTTCTGAGTGGTTTCAGATTGCTGATAGATCAGGTAGGACCAAAT
The DNA here is from genome assembly GCF_001604755.1 of Lepidothrix coronata. Taxonomy (NCBI): domain Eukaryota; kingdom Metazoa; phylum Chordata; class Aves; order Passeriformes; family Pipridae; genus Lepidothrix; species Lepidothrix coronata. The sequence goes on from NW_016690218.1 coordinate 1,322,557, forward strand.
CTTGCTTGCCTAATTCTCAGAATTATTCCAGGTGTGTTGTACATTCAGTATGACTTCAACAGTGTACAAAGTTTGTCTTTGAGCTGATTGACCTGGGATATAGTTTCTCCTGAATTTGAGGAGTTCGTGTCATAAAAGGAAGTGTCCCCACTGCCCAGCAAACATCAGCAAATCTTGTGCAGTCTCTATTAAGATCAGGAGCCAGTTCTACCTGACATTTGGAAATGCAGGGCCTAAGTCATGACTGTGTTACTGCTTTCCTGTTTTATATCAAACTGATGTTTTGAAAGCATTTGTGGAGATAGAATCCTTCCACGTTCACTGGATGTTGAGCATTTTTTGTGCTGTTTCAGTGATAAAGATTTACAGGGCAGCTCCTCAGTTTGACATCTGCAGGCCTGCGGGCGGTGAACTGATTGTCGGTTGAAATGTGTCTGCGACAGCACAGAACCAGCTTAGAGAACTGAAGAAGATGTATTGTGTGACTGTACCTTGTTGATGGGACACTTTTTTTATTTTTTATTTATATCTTTCCCAGAAATGCACCATCAGATCGCAGTGGTGTAAGAATAGAGTAAGGAATGGCTGTGTTGGCGTTATGAAGAAATTTACATTATGGTCTTTGTGCATCTGGGAAATAATTTGGCTGCGTAAATGCTTGAGCTAATTCTGGGTTTGCTTTAAAGGTCAGGGAATTCCTTCTAGTCTGAAAGAAAGGATATGTGAGTATCGTTTATAGCTTTAGCCAAAATAGCCTGTGTTGTCTTTTATTGTCAAATGGGAAGGTAAGATGCATTCCATATTGCAATGGAGAATCTTCCTGGGAATTGCTTAGCAGGTTAATGGTGTTCGTTTCCATACTTTCATCTACTTGTGGGCACTTCAGGGTAGAACAACGAAGCATCAGACTTCAGGAAGAAGGAGCTGGAGGCAGCCAATCTCCTGACACATCATGAATTTTAAACATGCTGCAGAGAAGAGTGGGAGAGATGTTTTTGCTCCTTCCAGGGGCTCTGCCCCTTGTCAGGCCTGAGCATCCACTGCAGAGGATGTGCAGAAATTTGGTTTATGATCACCTTGAACATAATTTTCATGTAGATGTATCCTGAATGTCACATAAGTGGGTACCGTGTGAAAGTTTTGACATGATTTAAGCGATTATTAAATGACTTCAGAATACAGTAAACATTTCTGAAAATACTTTTTCTTGCTGATATGTCTGATAAAAATACTGAAAGAAACAATTAAGATGATATAAACACAAATTGATAGAATTAACTATCTGTGTGCATCCCATCTTCATCTGTAGCTGTATGATGGTGATGTTTTCCCTGCCTGTTCTTCTCATCACCTGTTTTGAGTATCCTGTGGGACAGTAGAGTTCTGAAAATTCACTGAGATTTTGTTGGGAACTAAGTTGTCAAAGTAAGCAGTATGTAGTAAATGAAGTTGTGGTTTGCTGAAAAGGAAATTATTTTTTTTTTTAATAAGAGTATTGAATGATGCTACGAAGACTTTTATCCTCTGGCTGACTGCTACAGGGGGTTGGGTTTTTTTCATGGAATACTGGATATTAACCACATATTTTGTATGTAGCCAGTATTGTGCATTCATCACCGTATGGATTAGTTAGTTGACTTCTCGTGGTTTGATGTGAAGAGATACTGAGAACTCTCAGCTGTCACTGAAATCAGTTGGAGTTCTGCTTTAAATTGTAAAGCTCTATATAATGCTACGTGCACTAAAAACTTCATATATATGGAATTCTAAATCTGTTGGTTAGTCTGGGATGACTGCTTTTTCCCTTAATTTCTCATGTCCCAGGTCCTGTTCTCATAAAAACGATATGATCGCTGCTCTTCAAGGATTATTTTGAAAGGCAGTGTATTTTGGAGCTTGCTGTAGAGTACATTTTTTGTGAGAATTCACAAGTCTTGTTGCACAATAAATAAGGTGGACCGTTTTCAGGAACCACATGAATATATTTTATCTGAGCATTGGAAAAGCCAGAGAATATCATCATTTGTCTGTCCATGGCCTCTAGTTTGTCACCATCCCAACCTTTAGTCTTCTTTGGCAGTGGTGTCTTGTATTTTGTTTTTTTTTTTTCTCTTTGGCACATACTTGTCCAGTCCCAGTTTCGTTCCAATGAATTGTCTTTAGGTTTTGTTTTGAACTGAGTATTCACTTTGTAGATTGCACATTGCAAGGTGTGTGTATTTTGTCTACTTCATTTATTGTTGCAGCTGCAGTTGATCAGGACAGCCTGCTTCTCTGAACATAACTGATACCACTTTTGAAGACAACTTCTGTTTTGAAAGAGAGGAGTGGAATTTTTCTGAATTAAAATGAGGTGTGATAGAGCTACCGATAGATGTGGAAAGGGGAAAGTCTCTATAAAAGAAGTGGTGACAACTTTCATTTGGCTTAGTCTCAGTGCCACTATGTTTTGTAGAAAGCTAAAGAGGGGGCGTGCTGTGCTAAAAATAAGATAGTCTGTGTGTTAGAGAAGTGTGTTTTAGAGCACATTTTTAAAATTCCTGTAGATTCAGTGAGAGTGTGGAAATGTATTTAAAGGCATCCAGGGAGGGATCCTGTCTGCCTGAAGTAGAGGCTTTCTGTCATGTTCTTTTCTCGACCTTTAGGAGAGCATAGTTTGGCTTTTCGTAGCGCACTTGTCAGTTTGCCTTATCAACATTTTGCAGTTGATGCTCTTCTGTCTTTGAACACCCAAAGGTAACTCTAAAGCCATAGTTCAAAGTACTTTTTTCTTGCCCATTTGAGGGAGGGGTGGTTCTTGGGAAGCTACAGCTGCAGGATGTTCCAGTGTTTAAATGTACCTCAGGCAGTAGGGAAGGAAGCCAGTGTTTCAGTTCCAGCTCCAGACACTTGTGGCTAGAAGGCAGCGTGCAGGCCTGTAGATAAAGGACATTCTGTATCGCTTCTGCTTCACCATTTTTGGGAAAAGAGCACTGTGTTTTCCTTCTCCAGTGGTAGGTTTGTAGTAGGAACATACTTTTCCAAACCTTAAGTTAGGAAGCAGCATAACACCAAAAAAATCCAAAGTATTGCTTTTTATACTTTCCTCTTTTAAAATCTCACTGCTACAGACCAAAAGCAAACCAAGCTGCTTTTCATTTAATCACAAGAATATTTAGAGCTGCACCCCTGTCATTGTGTACTTCATATCTGGTATAGGAAAATCTTTCCCTTTGATGGAGATGTGGGCATTGTGATCCCTTCTTCACTAGAAGTGGGTGCACTTCTAGCCCTGACACTGTTACTCAGACTCAGAGAGTGCAGAACAGAGAAAGAAGGCCTTCAACAGAGGCAACAGAGAGAATACCTTCCTTTAACAATGGTCAAATCCTTAATCCTTACATCCATGCTGTTTTGAGAAAGGAAACAAACAGTATAAAGGTCATGCCTTAACCAGTGCTCCCACGTCACTCTTCATCAGCACTGTCTTATTTAAAGTTTTCCTGATGATTCATTACTGTTGTCTTTTTCAGACCCGAAGATTGAAAGCTTTTGCACTTCCCACCTTGCGCTAAACTTGAGATCTTTTTGGATAAATTCTTTCTTTTAAGCATACTTAAAAAGATAGTGCATTAATGGCAGTGTTGGATACTCAGTCCATAAAGTTGCTGGCAGTCTGTCTGTATTAAGTGTGGAGGCAGTGCTGTACCTGGAGGAATACAGGTGGTAATGGTGCAGTTGTATTGGTGGCAAAAAGGTGTCTGACTCTTGCTAATTTGTGCAGAAGATGCATGTCGCATAGCAGATCTAGCTAGGGGAACTCAAGACAGACTTTATTGGCTAATGAATATGATTTTTCTGATCATATTTTCTGACTACTTCCTTAGAGGTAGTCTGGAACCTGGAAAAGCAATATTTCCATTCAGTCAGACAGTAGATTTTCAGAGTGGGGGGAAATTGTCTACAGGACCTTCTTAATGGTGGTCTTTGGAAGAGTGAGTTTTCATGTTGTACGTTTGCCATATCAAGGTTACATAAAAGACAAAAGAATTGGCACAGCCATGTATTCTATTTTCTACGTTTTTATGTGGCAGTATCAGTCCTCATGTTTGATTCTAATTAAATTCCTGATACTTGCTGTCTCTGTTCTTTAGTTGCAAAATGTGGGCAGCAGTTGATACGTGCTTCTCAAGAGTTCTGAGACTTGCTTAGCTGTAGTATGTGATGGGCTTTGGAGGATCCATGTAAAATATAATGTTTAGAATTGAAAGCCATAAACTGAGAATTTCATCTGGATCTCTGTCATACCTTTCTCTGTCATACCTTTCTCTGTCATACCTTTCTCTGTCATACCTTTCTCTGTTGATAGCCTTGGAGGTATAAAGGGTCCTTAGAACTAGTGAATCTGTGGAGTGTCCAGTGAGCGATGCTGAGAGAGACAGAGAGGTCAGGTCATGGCCTCTGTACCCTGCACCCATGGGGAAACGAAACAATATGCATGTGGAAGGGCTAAGCCTGTATTGTGCATCAGAGCTGTCCAGAGCTCTTTGCATTATGTTAACCTGTGCAATACTCACCTTTGAATCAGAGGTTTATCTGAAATGCTGTGCAGTGTTGCTGCCTGCTTAGTTCTGTGAAAAGGCTCTAACCTACAAATACACCCATGCTTACCAGCTTGAGTGAAGGTATTTAGACTATTTTGGTTATGGGTTTTGTTTTTTTTTTCTGGCTATGAGCCCATTGCAGGTGAAAATGTGAGAAGTGGAACAGTTACAGAATGCAAAAGTAATTTGAAATGGTTCAAATATCTTGGCATTTCTTTTAGGTGGTCGGTGTCATCTGTTGTATTCAGATCAAGTCAATGTTTTTGACTATTGTGAACTTCTTAACTGTTTGTTTGTGTAGAAACAGTAAAGTTTGTACTGAAAAAGAATCCTTTAAGTTGAACATTTTTAAGAACAAAAGTAAAATTCTCCTGATCGTATTTTGCTATTACCAAAGAGCTGTCTGAGATATTCATCCACCTTTTCATTGCTCCTGAAGTAAGCACAGAGGAAGAAAGGGCAAGTTGCAGCCTATCTTCACTGTTGATGTCATGCAAAGTGATGCACTAATCATGTCCATGGCAATACTTTATAAACAAAATATTGTTTTAAGGAGCAGCTATGAAATTTGATTCTTTCAAACTCTAAAGAAATGAAGGTTTTGCAAAATAATGAAAATGTCAATTGGCATGTGGTGGAGAAGAATTGGTGTGTGGTTCTTTGGTGCAATTTATTCCAGCTCTTGTGTCTACATACAAAAGGCAATAACTTTAGTGGACTTGTACAAAACTTCTGAGTTCAGGCAAATGCTGAATCATGGCCCAATTCATAATATTTACAAAAAGTCATTTTGTATGCTCAGATATGACTGCAGTATCATGCAAAGATTGTTAATTAAACAATTTTGAATTGCTTTTAAGATAAATGTCTGGTTTCTAGCTGCTCTAACAAAAGACAAATGACTTTTCTGTTATGTGTAGCCACTTTCTAATGAAACAGTTGTACAAATTGATTTTCTATTATTTTTTATTTAGAAATCTTTTTGGCATTTACAGATAGATGGATAGTTGTGTGAGAACAAAGCATGGTGCAGCATAAAAGTGTTTTAATGTGAACAGTAAGTGTTATTAAGAGTCTGTTTAAAAACTGCTGCTGACCTGCTGACCATTCAGGTAAAATAGGATTTGCAGACTTTTAAAATATGGATATACATTTTTAAAAAATGCAAGTAAACCAAGTATATCTATTCTTATACACAGAAACTCTGTGATATATAAAGATAATTAGAGCTGTGTGAATGTGTACCTGTTTTGACGTGTGTCTTTTTTGCAAGCGAGATTATTAACTGGATTTTCTTGTGTGTTTTCTTGTTTTATTACTTCTGAAGGTTTACAATAAAAAAATGTGTACAGAAGTTTTTGTGAATTAAAATCTGGAATGTGTATGAGTATATTTTAGTTTTGGAAATGGAACTGTGAGTAAAAACTGTGTGTTATTTTTAATTCATAAAAGCCATTCCATAGTGATGAATATAACTCTAAATGCTCCATGTTTCTGAGCAGTTTCCTCTTCAGGAAGCCATGGCCACGCTTAATTGGGTTTCTGAAGTTATTCTTGCATTGTGAATGGGATGCTGGAGGCAGAGGTTTCCATAAACAGATTGCAGCCAAGTGAAATTTGATGGTGGGGGTCCAGATAGGAAGTAATTAAGTGTTCAGGGTTTGGTTTACTTGGTTTAGTTTTAAGTACCTTAATGGATATCTTTGGTTTTGGAAGCCTAGCCTAGCCCACAGCATAGATAATATCGAATGAACGGCTGTTTGCAGAGACTGAAAAGGGTGTTTTGGTGGTGGTGTGCTGTTTGATGAGCCTAATGTAAAGGAAACTGAAGTGCTTGCCCATTGACCTTATTTGCTAAATCAAAGCTAATGCTAATATGTGGTTAATAAAGACATCACATGACTGGGCTTTCTTTTGCGGGTTCTGTTTGCATGTTGTGATGGATGCATATTTTACATTGCAGTATGGCAAAGCGTTTTTTTCAACTTTCTCCCTTTTTTTCCCTCTCTCCTCTCTGTCTTTGAGGCATTTTGCCCTTCCTTAGGCTTTCTTCCCTCCAGGTGCCACCACCACTGTGGCTGAGGGGCCAGGCAGTGCCCCTGCTCCCAACACCTCCATACGGGAACCCAATGCTCCTTAATAGGTGAAAATGGTGAAGTGGCCAAGAATCAGGGTTAAACTTGGTTTTGTTACATTGGATTAATGATCCCTTCATAAATTTGTAATAGGCAAGTAGAAGAGTGTAGGTCAAGACGACTAGCACTGAAATGAGGTGGTGTTAAATTATCTGCATTGCCACATAACCCTGTTTTCTGTCCCACGGTGCAACAAAACTGTAGAATTCTAACTGGGTGTAGAATTGTAACCCAAGTTGATCTCATTAAAAAAAACAAAAGTAGGATTTGGGGGTTTCTTCCCCCCCTCTCTCTATCATGCTTTCCACTTCTAGTTGAAAATTACTTGTCTGTTGTGGAATCAACTTTGAACCTTTGGGTCTTAAGGTATTATATATTAATTAAAGTTTTTCACTGTTCCATTCAACCTGGTGAAGTGAGAGTTTAAAAGTTAACTTTTAGGACTCTGAATGGGCTTTGCTTCACCACACTGAACTGAAATCTGTACAGTACAAAGGTTTTACGTTGAGCCCAGGCTGTTGTGCCATTCTGTCCACTCTGCTGTCCTTTTCTCCGAGGAGGTAAACAGCCGTTCTTCAGGTGCAATTTAACCAGCAGTGCTAATCAACAAACACTGTCCTTGTCCACCTGCCTGTTCAATCTGGCACTGTCAGCTCCATTTCTGCAGCCACAGAGTGGTCCTGGAGATGAGTCTTCCCCAGCTACTGATGCTTGTTATATCCAGTTACCTTCTCAAATGCACCTTTCTGATTGCTGCTGGTGGCAGAGCCGGCGTTTGTAGGGCTAGTTTGCTGTGCACTGGACGTGTGTCAAACAGTATAACTGGTAGTCTTGAGAGACTGTCTTTTGTCTGGCCTGAGCAGCACCTGATTACTGTGAATCAGAGCAGTCATTTAAATACAGAGCCATTTTCATTCTCTTTGTCCTCTTAGGTGGTATCCTGCTGGTAAACAGCAACGGTAGATGAAATGTTAAGCCAACCATACTACCTTTAAGACCATTTCCGTGTTTGTCAGACGTTTTTCCTGACTGTTAGCCAGACGTAAATAGTTCTTCTAATCTAGTATTTATGGTACAGACATAGCTTAAAATTTAGCAGTGTATGTGCAGATTTTTCATTAGCTTTCGGTTTTCAGGCCTATGAGGAAGCTTTTCATTTGGCCACTTTGAGACCTAAGAATAGTCCTGGTAGGTGTTAAGTAACTACTGGACCGTTTCCTGTTTTTCTGTGAAGTATGTCTGCTGTATTTAAATCCCTTTAGGGACGATTTTTGGCATGTGAAATCTGTTGCCCACAAATTAGGCAAAATTAGCTTGCAGTGGCTGTGGTAGAAGTCAATCTTTTTTCATTGGGAGCAAAGTACGTTGACTATAAAGCAACAACAGCCACAAAATCCTCCTTCTGCTCAGTAATTGACTTCTAAAATTTATCTATTTTAAATGAGGAAATGCTGAAAATAGATGTTAAAAGCTTGTAGATTTGTACTCCAGTTAGTGATCTTGACTTTATGATGGATGTAAAATTCATATGCTCAGAAAGCTGGAATTACCTTTCCACCACTGGTTTTAGGAGATAAAGAAGTATTCTGAAATTGTGAATTATAAAAAAGAATTTCCTGTATTTACTGGAATCATTGTTTTGAAATACAAATTAGCACTTGCTCTGACAACTACTGTGTTCTTGGAAACCCTGCTGAGGAATAGCCTGCAGAACAATTTCTTCTAGTGCAGTTGTTTTTAAGTAATCCCTGTCAACACTAGGCATCGAAAATGTGCTAGCTACGCCGTGGTCTGAAACAGCTGTCAAGTGTAGTTTCTGGCACAGAGCCATCTTTAGATATTCTTGTATCCTCTTAATGTAAAAATGAAGAGATTGTTTTCTTCTGTATTAGTTGGATTTGTGGTCAGAGGGAAGAGGAAGAAAAGGTCCTGAGTTATAAATTAAAAGAAATTGGTTCAAGAAAGGTGTAAATGAGCAGTTCTGTGGCTGCTTTATTCACATCATGAAGTGCTTTCCTGAGTGTAAGGATGTACTTAACCACATGCTTTCCTGAATTTGGGTCAAAGCTCCTACTGCTGTTTGACTATGGGCTAAGATAAGCTCTGCAATCATGATTATGAGTAAATTTTTAACTATTATCCAGAAAATATATTAAAAATGAATAAATATATATTATATTCTTTATATATAATAGAGAATTTGGAGGGGAGCAAAAAGGAAAGGTTTTCCAAGGCACTGGCATGTCTTTCTCTACCTATGCACAGTCCTATCCAAATTGAAATCTGTATTCCAACTGACAGAATTCAATTTACAAAACTGATTTTTCATGGTAGCTACATGACATCCTGCAGAGACCTGAGCTGGTAAGAGAACACAATAGTTTGGATATGTACATGGGCTGCTCTCAAGGAGTTACTTGAGTTTGGCAGGATAGTTACAGTATAATCCAGTAGAGGACATGCAGTCTTGCATGTGTTCCCTACTTAAATGATATAAAAGAATATTTATCAGTAAGTAGATTATAATTAATTCTTACTACTTCTTGGTTTTTACGGAGATTTTGCTCATCCTTTTCATTTTCCTTGAATTACAGAAAGTAGAAATGGCAAAACTCTGTTAGGGTTGGTTAATCCAGCATATTTCTTTGCCAATGAGAGATTTTTAGTAGTTTCTTTATGCCTTTTGTTTTCTGAAGCTTCTTATTGTATCTATTAAAGTTATTGCCAAAGGAAAGCTGGATAAGGGCTTCTTTTGGAGCCTGTTAATGAATTTTAGTGAATCAGAATGAGAACTGTAACATCATGCCACACTAATGTCTTGATTTAGATAAAATACCTTATGTTAGATGTTTCATATTCTTTCAACAGAATGTTGTTAAGGACAATGCTACGGATGAGGTGTAAGTATCGTTGTTACATAGTCAGCATAAATAAATCCCTGACCAGAAATGATGGTTACATATTATCTTTGCTTAGTCCTTTTTCTGTAGTCAGTACATGTCATTTGAAAACCACAAGTAACTGTGCTAATAGGTTTTCTCTGGCTGAGACAAAAATACGACAAAAGGTAAACAAATCTGAAGATAGTCTCCATACTAAGAAAAAAAAGAAAGCAGAGAGACACCACATATGTCACGTTGAAATTGAGTGAGGATTTTTAAATACAGTTAGAAGTGTTGTCTTGTAAGGAATGCATCTGGTATGGGCTTTAACTGTCTATTCCAGGTAATGAGCTGTGAAATTAAATGGGACTGTTTAGGCTGATTTACTTGGTGATTTACTGAGGCAGAACTATTTTAACTCTTCATTTTCTGTAAGCAAAATAGCTTTTTTGCTGTTTATGTCAAGGTTCTTGTTTCTGAAAGGCAGTAAATAGTACGAATTCAGTAGTAGGAATATTGTTGCAACAATTACGGTGCTGATGTTTAATTGTGTGACTAGCAGTGTGTGTTTTATGGAGAATGTGGAAGGAGCCAATCCCAGGACAGTTCTACTGGGGGCTTGCTTATTGATTTTTGTTAAAACTAGGTTTTAGTAACACAACAATTTTTGTGTTGCAGTGTGTAAATGCTACTCTTTCGTTGTGTTTAAGATACTTGTAGCTACTCAAAATGTCTTCAACTTTTGGTCTTTTCAGCTGCCTGTTTGCAGCCCTGTGTCGGTTGTATACTAATATACGTGATTGCTGGAAAACATTTCCATAATCTTTGTATCCTCCTCTTCTTCCAGCTACCTCTTGTTTTTGCTTTATACCTTTTTGCCTTATGTGGTAATTGAGAACAGGGTAGAGATATCTGCAGTGTATTGGTATTGATTTGTCTTTAATTTGAAATCTTGTTTTTCGTAATTACTCAGTGAGCCCACAAAGTGCATGTTTTTATGGCTAATTTATGTATGCTGCTAATTTGATACCAGCTACTATCACTTTACTATTTCTATAAATCAAATCAGATCTTCAGGTTACAAGTGCATGGATTATTTAATTTCTGTTTATTTTAAGTATATTCATCAAATCACCTGAACTGAAAGATGCCTGATGTTACACCTCATGGCCTGCAGAAGTTACTTGTGGCATAAATAAAGCACAGCTGCAGTGTTAGTGTGTAATGCTCATCTGCAATTGTTCTTCTAATCTCTTTGGTTTTCCGCTTTCACTAAACCTAAGCTTTCTTTGTAGAAATTTGAGGATTATTTGTGGCCTATGATATCACAGAGACTTGTTGAATTTTTTTACTAGTGGTTGATAGATGAGTAAGTTCCTCTTGGTTTCCTCCCGCTTTGTCATAGGAAGTCACATCAAATTGATTATGTGACTGAAGAGTAACCATACAACCACAGGAAATCCTGTGGCTGAAACCATTTTTGTTCTCTCCTGTGCTTTTGGTAATAGCTTTGTATTTGCAGAATACTGTCTTTGATTCAGGACTATGTTGTACTTTGACTTTAAAAAGGGTGATGTTTTTCACAACATATGAACAAAGTGGCTAACATTTTTTTGGAGCTGGGGCACCTTTTGTAAAAAAAAAAGATCTAAGAGTAAATAGTAATATTGCTGATAAGAATTTCTGGATGAAAATTTGGCAGTGTAGGTCACTTCAAACAGAAGGAAAGTTAGTAGTGTCAAATGCGAAGACACGCAAAGAAATGCAGCATGCGCATGCTGCATTTGGAGGCTTTAAAAGATAAGACGTGCCTGGAGGCATGTACGACTTCTGTTGAGCTGGAGTAGTGAGCTGGTTTAGCTACACAAGCCCTCGTGCTTGTAGACACCAAGGATATTTGAGAAGAGTGAAACTATCCTTTCTGAGAACACAGCACATTTAAATTGATTTTAAAAAGTCTGTGCTCTCATTCTTGATCAAGAGTAGTTTATATCTTGTCTTGAAGCCCTTACTTTCAAGATATAGCAATATGAAAGTTGCTCATTAATTTTTGGTTGGGACCTGCTCTTCTGTGATTTTAGGCACAGTAATAACTTTTTTGGATGCCAGTTTCTTTATAAAATTGTTTTTGAGGTTATGGGAAGATGAGTGTTTAGATACTACACAGATTTCCTTCCCCCTCTCCCTTTCCATTTTGAAGTACTTTAAAAGAGTTTATTAGCATGCCAAGTAAAACTAGGGAGAGACACACTTCATCCGAATGCATTTGCTTTCTTGCTTGCCCATGCAGTTATTGTTAGGCCTTTTCGAATTTATAAGTTTGGAAAAGAAATGCATCTCTAAGATAAAAGAGCAAAGTAAGGATAAAATGTTTCAAGAACATATCTCCTGGCCTTGTAGAGAGAGTGCATGGTGTTACCCTGACCTGACAGGCTTTGTGAAGGGGGTTACTGTGGAAACCAGAAGCCAAGCTACTGGTATTTCGAGCAGGAGGCAAGAGGGAGGATGGCTTGAAAACCAGCCAGGGTGAGGGAGAAGGGACAGGAAATGTTGAGGTGCGCACCCCAAAGTAATGATATCCTTGAAGTGGGTAATCCTTGACTCCTGTGCTCTGGGCAACAACTGTCCAATACTGCTGTGGCCACGTGCTCACTGGATGTGTACAGACTTGGAGTTGTACAGTGCTGGGGTTGCTCAGCCTGCCCCGGAGCCCCTGCTTTTGTGTCACTGTCACATGTGATGACCTAGTGCAGCAGCAGGTATTGATCCCCAGCTGCTGAGATGTGGATACCTGTAGCAGTGTTCCTCAGTTTAGGTTGTTAGAATATACCTCTGAAGCCCACTAAGGACCTGTATCTCCTGGAAGGTGTATGGAGACTTGAAAAAAAGAGGGAAAGGAGGCAGTGCCAGCAGAGACAAATTGGGATAGCAATACTAGGCACGGAAGTTTGTGCAAAGTTGATTTAACAGGAGTTTCAGTTTATTTTTTATTTAAATTCTGTTACTAAATCTTTCTCTCTGTATTAGAGACCAGTACATAGTGTCTATTGGAATGAGTAGCAGTAGGATTGAAAAAAAGTAGTTGAAAGATGATTGAAAATGACTTCGCAGAATCTGGACTGAATTCACTTCATTTCCTTCCCTGCTTGAAGCATCAAGAGCATTCTGTGATGTAATAATTTCTGTTGTCATCAGTAATAAATTTAGGGAAGAAGCATGTTTTTTGCAAAAGGATTTATGATGACTGATTATCTGGGCCAGAGGGGGGGATGTGGGTGGCTGTGCTAATCTGCTTGGGTCATCAGAGAGTGGCCATGAAATTTATCTAGAAAAGTAGTCTGGATTTATTTTTTGGGGGGATGGGGATTTCTTTGAACTTGCTTCATAGCAAAGAGTAGGGATGTTCTCATAACATCTCACTTGACCTATGTTTTTATGCAATCTTCTGTGCAAAATCTAAAGACTACGGAGGGAATAAAGTGGAAAAAATTATGTTTGATTCTGTGCAGGTCTGGACAAAATAGCTAAATGAACTCCTGTAATCCATCATAATTTAAAGCTTTGGAGAGTTAGTTATTCTTTGTGTAAAGTACTTCAGAGAAGTTTTAAGACTATCCTAATTTAATCATATACTACCTGATAAAATGACCTTTAAGGGAGATCACTGAGCACGAACCTTGCGAAATTTGGAAATGGATGAAACTGAGCTGTTCTGTGTTAGCTGGAGATCTGGTTTTTTTCCCCTCTAATGAGTTACTAGTGCACAGTACTTGAACGTAGAAGAAATAATAGTGAACAAGTGTAGGAGGATGGGAACAACCTAAACTCCAGAATGGTTCCTCTCTCCTCTCAATCTCTTCCTTTCCCATACTCTTCAAGGTTATTTAAGTAGTTACTAGTTAGTGAGAAGAAATGTTATATAAGAACACCTTCTTCCTGTCTGTTGAAATGGCCTCTTTGGACAGCAAAAATTATTATCTACACTGTATTTCTCAAGCCTTTTAATTGCTGTGAACCACCCCAAAATTTTCCAGCATTAAAAACTCATAGCAGCATGAGAAAATATGTACTTGTGCAATTCTTTTCCTCACGTGTATATCAGAAATAAAGATAGTACTAAAATTGGATTAGGTCAAAACCCTTAATCTGTAGTCAAAGAGGAAACGTGTTTTTCCTCATAGTTGCAGGATGAGTGGAAGTGGATGAAAGGAGTAAAAGTAATGTAAACTCTGGTGGAGAGAAGAGAAATCATTTCTGGACAGGATAGAATGACTGTAGCAATTTGTGAAAGATGTTCATAGACCATAGATGTGGGAGTGGAGAGCACACAGCGAACAGTTCTTGACTATACATGGGATGAGACTTGAGTTTTAAAACCAGGTTTACTAATCTGATGCAATATACTACATGAGTGAGTGTTTTGAATATTAGATCCAAACAATCTGAAAATAACAGTTTATTCACATATATGCTCAAGTAACATTTGAACTGTGAGGAAAAGAGCATAAACAGGAGATAACTAAAATCACAAGAAACTCTTTAGGATAAAATGTTTTGTGGGTATTTAGTATACCAGAATACTTTTTTATTTAGTATAGCAGAATACTTTGGGTCAAGAAACTGAGGGCATGTTGACTTCATATATTAATAAAGCTGTTAAATGCACCTTTGTGTTTTTCAGTTCACAGCGTTTGATCTTCACACTGCCTTAAGTGGGCTGAAGACCTGCAATACCTCTGTAGCTTTAGAGCAACCTTTTCATCTTTGTTTTTAAGCTAAATTTTATCCTAAACTCAAATGAAGTGAGTGTTGCATTTGTGCAGTACTGAAAGATGAAAGAAAACTTCATTTTCAAATGAAGTTTGAGAAATTGCCTGTGGCTTTGATTATTCATGCATGCTCTATAGAGCCTTAACTCACCTGATCAAGTTAAAAGTAGTGCAAGCACCTCAGGGTGAAAATAATGGTGGGTTAAAAGTATCCCTATGTAGTGCATACCTGTGGAAGATGTGAAATTGTAGAAAATGTGAAACTGTAGCAATGTGAGCAGTCTTCCTCACAACATTTGCACAGTAGCAATTTCTGAAGTATAAGATTTTTAATAAAACTTTATTCCTAGCTGCTGTAAATACTGTGTGTAGCTTATAATTTTGTTCAGAGAAGCTGATTTTTTGGTTTTGTAATTAGGTTAGAAAAGGTGACCAAAAATGTTCAGTATTTTTTTAATTTGCTTTAAAGCATTGAACGTGAATAGGTGTTTCTTAAAAAAAGCAGATAATTTTCCTTCTGGGCTTAGCACTGAGTGTTACCCCGTGTGTGGAGTGGAATGCGGCAGTGCAAGTAATTAGTAAATCACTACTGTATAGGGTACATCATAGACTATATATGGTTAGTAAGGAATTTAGTGTATTTCTCCTTGTTAATGAGAAAGCCACTTGTTTTCTAGGGTAAATGAGCTCTACTCTGTTGAAAGTGTGGCTTCAGCTGATCTACCAGCATCGACTAAGGCTTCAGGATTTTAATTTCCAGAAGGAAACATTTCCTATTTATATTACTTTAAGGAGTAGAGTATGTGAGATTACTTGGAGTCAAGCATGTTTCCAATATTAGACACTATTTAGTGGTGTTAATGTTTTAATACTTTTCTTTTTATTTTCTCCAAAGTAAATACTTGGAAAGTAAATACTAAAAAATTATACTCACCAATTAAGTGAAGGATGTGTTCATGTCGGAAACATTCTTTCTAACTTGTGTAAATCTGTAGGTAGTGCCAGAACTTGGGCAGTAAAGTTGTACCTAATTATGCAACACACAGCTCTTAATGAAATCATAGGACTGAGGATCTGCAGAATCTGTTGGTTGTATTTAATTTAAAATTATTTTATTCAATGATTCATACGATTTTATGTAAATATAGGTACGCTGTGTTCATACATATATGTATATATGTGTAGGTGTGTATATAGACACAATTATACACACAGATACATATATATATATTTGTATATTAAAAAAAGCAGTCTACATGCTTTGGTACTTGGTTAAATTTTAAGGCATGGTTCCACAGATATCTGATACCATCCAGAAATTTTTAGACTCGTAGTTCTCAGGGACAGTTAAGATTGTTCTCTGGCAATAGGTGGAAAAATCAAATAATTATCTCTGTGATTTAATACTGGATTAGCTGTTGAGTATGTTGCGCATGTTAGGGTTTTTTTTTTAAATTTTATTGTTGTGTTTTTGATGTCTGATGTAAAGGCCACTGGAAAATGTGTAAAGACTCTGACTTCAGAAAGTTTTCAAAATCAGGCCATTACTAAACTCAGAGTAATATTTTATGAAAAAAATTACATTATCAGATCAAGCTGTGATGTTTCATGTGCTTATGGTATTTTGTCTTCAACTTTTCTGTGTAAGTATAAAAATAGTTCATCAGGTATTTTAACTGTGAAGTCAATTCTTTTCAGTATACAACTTTGGTACTGTAATATGTACGTATTCTGATGCCTGAATTCTAGAAATGAATAAAGTTGATACAGTACATAGTAGAAAAACAGATGAGTATTAAAGAAGGTCTTACAGAGATGCACATGCTTGACAGAAATTGTATCAATTTTCTTAATACCAGTATAAAATGGAATTTGTGTTTTAATGTTCAATGCCCTGCACACCAAGTAAGGTGAAAAAGCTGTCAGAGGGAAAGGGGGCATTAGAGAAGAAACTTAAAATGAGTGTGTAATTTTTTCTTACTGAGAACTACTGAGACATTTCTGATTTACAAGGAGTGTCTATGCCTGAAATAAAATAATATATTGATACAAATATCTGTACTGCTCAGAATGTATTAAAATTTGTTGTTGTAGAATATTCTTAACCAAATTGTTGACCATTTAAAATGTTTAAATTACAGGATTTTGTATGGCAGTTTTCTCTGCTAAGTTATCACAGATATTAACCACTTTGAAGGTTGAAAAAGCAGTATTTGTGAACTTTTGATAAACCTACTTAATGTTAACTTGTTTTGTATTTAAGTCAGTTTGAGATAACAGCATTTTGAGGCTTTGCAACTGTTACATACATTTTAGCATTTTTCATTCTATAAAAATAATTCACTTTCAAGTCCTTGTGCAGGGAGATATTCAGGAAGTTTTCCTTTGTGCTTTTCACTCCTTTGAAACGGTTCTGTTTCTCCTCCACTAGCTCTTTGTTGGCAAAGGTAACTAAGCCTATTTCCTCCAGGAATATTTAGTTTTGTTTGCTTGTGTCAGTCTATTCTGCAAATAAATGTGCTATCACACAGACTTTATACTTGACCTTGCTCTAATGCAACCTGTCAGCTCTCTTTATAAATGTTCCAGTCTCAGGTGAGATGTGTTTGATATTTGCAAAGGGAGGGAAGGCTTGTCTTTCGTTGTTTGCAGTCATCAGTTGAATCAGAGTTTAAAATACACGGTGAAGGTGGTTGGAGGTTGTGCAGTTTTCTGCCTCCTAGAAGAAGCTCTGAGGTGTTGCACTTGGAAGTGATGTGATGGTTACCCAGGACTGCTGAAAATGTAATGCTGTGCTGTCTCAGTCCTTGAGTCTGCCAGTGCAACTATCTTTATATGTGGGTACTAAAGTACTGTGATAGCTACCAGGAAGGCAAAGATGTAGTATAAGTCATACTGCTGTCTCTTGTGGGAAGTGTTTTGTCCTTTTGGTATTGCTGAGGTGTGAATTTTGGCGGTCAGGAGAACAGCCCTGGAAGGGGCTGTACAGTACAGGAAGAGTAGCAAAAGGTTCTCTTCTGGCTGGTCTTTCATAGCGCTGCTGCTCAGGCCCTTACTGAGCCGGGGAAAGGTTCCTTTGTGTTTAATAGCCTTGTGCCATTTTTATTTGCTTTTCCCCCCCCCCTTCTTTCTCTGCTTTGTAGGAAAGGAGCTGCGTTTTGGGAAGGAAATGAGTTAAACTGCTAACGCCTCATTCTTGCACCTTGGCCTTTTATTTGACATTAAGACTGTTTTGTTTTGTGCTAATTTGTGTTATATTAATGTTACTTAATTTGTGCTTGAACTAATTTATGAGAAATTCAGCTGTCTGCAGATATTGGGGCTATTTAGTTACCGAAAACATAGTAACAGCAAGAGAGCAAAGTTCAGGTAAAACATGACTTTCTGGGGCTATCTCAACTTTTGTTTAAAGCTGTGAGGCCTTTCTTCATATATGACTATAAACACAAAAGATTTATTTTAAAAGTAGAATCTCAAGATTTCTGCTATAGCTATAAAATCTTCAGGGTGAAGCTGTAGGTGAGCTTGTGTGGCCCATTAATTGGATACATACTTCACATCGACTTAAAAACAGATGCACTGATCATATGATACTGATAGTCTGATCTAGTTGCTGAACTTCATCTCTTTTCTTATCTGGACTACAGAATAGTGATGTTAGTTGAATTTCTAATGTGAACAGTTTTTGTGAGCTTTTGGTGTCCTTGTTGAAGAACTGAGGATCCTGCTGTGAGCATGGTCAGTGTGTTAGCATAAAAGAAACTGTAATATGTGCACTATGGATTAAGGTCCTCACTGACATTAGAACAAAATCATGCCGCTCACAAAGGTATTTGTTAAGTTTGTTGAAATATTTTGGAGATATAACAACGTGGTTGGAGTAATTTAACACATTTTACAGGAAATTATGTTGTTAAATTGTAATTGGGCAGTAATGCTTCTGCACCTGTAGCAAATGAGTTGTCATCAGGACCCTTTTTAACATTACAGCTAAAAATGAAAGCTGGGAGATGATTAGAAAGAGCTGTTCAACAGTAAAAAAGAGGAGTGTGTCGAGCTGCCACAGGAATGAAACCGTTTTGCTTTCTGAAATCTGTTTCACTGTTGATCCAATGGCTGGTGTTTGGAGCTTTTGAAGAGTAATGTCCATTGTGGTCTGCAGGAGCAGCATTTATCTCTAATTTTAACACCAGCTGACCATTTCTTAAAAGGCTGCAGCTGTCATTTACTCAGAGCTATGTAACTAATTTGATTTTTTTTTTTTTTGTCTTCTGCAGAGCTGATGAATCGTTTTTACTCCTTACTGAGTGCTATATATACATAAATTATCATTTCAAATGTTACATTGTTCCCAGGCTTTTTAAAGGGGTGCGTTGTTGAGGTTCTAAGTGTAATGGAAATGAGGTAGCAGACATAATGTGCTTAATTCTGATTTCCTTTATTAATAATCCTATTTTCTCTCAGTTTATTAAAATCATATTTGTAAAGCAAGCAAATGATATGGCCACTGTGAACAGCTTGTATTGCTTGAAGGTCAGTTTAGGCATCGTAACAGGAACATTGGAGAATTGTGTTACAGAGCAGATTGCAGTAGGAGAGGTTTCAGCTCGGGAGTCGGTGCAAATCCTGAGTTACAGGGTTCTGTGTTGGTGATCTTTTGGGACAGTCTGGAACAGCTCTTAGACATAGGTAACTACTATTTACTGGTTCTGGCAGGGTCATATTGACAGATCAATACAAAGCTGAATCTTCTGAGCTTAGTTCCCTCTGTTGTGCAGCTTTGATTTGCTCACAGATCTTCATTAGCATAAAAGCTAACGAAGCTAATCAGTATTCAAAGAGGAAACTGTAAAGGAAAATGGATACTAGACACAAAGAAAGCATGGGATATTTTGGTTAATACAGATGATGTTTAGACTGTAATTGAGCATTAATGTCAGCGCACATCTGGAAGGGACGTATTTCTGAACATACTTATTTCAAATGTTCTTTGTTTTAATTTTTAGGACAAAAATATTGTATGTAGCGCAATTATAGGGTTTGTCTGGTATCAGTGGATAGGCTGTAGACACTTTAAACAAAATTGTGTCTTCATTATTTTGATTTCCTGACCTGTTTGATGTTTGTTGGGGTTTTTTTTGTTATGATTTTGAGCATTTTAGAACGATAGTTAGTTGTATGTCTTATCAACTTCCATAGGAGAATGAGCTCAGACCCCTGGAGACATTGCACTGAGTACTCAATACTGTTCTCAGGAGTGGCATTGTTTTTTTGCTATGCTACAGTTGTTATCAATATGCATTAACAAAGCATTGTGAGGTTAAAGTATTGAATGAGTGTGGGGGAAAGCTGTAGTGTTTTGCAAAGCCATGCATTTTAACAAGGGCTTTATATTTAATAAATATTAAAGACAGTAAATTGAATTATTAGAGTTTTGGAAAAAGTTTTATTTATAGGGGTAATATAAACAGTATTTGGAATCCTTTAACGATAGCTTTCTACCTTTAGGACTTAAAAAGAATTTCCACTGGAATTGTGGACTTCTGTACAGAACATTTAAGTTTGTGATAGCCATGTGTCCATTACTCCTGAACTTTTGAAGACCCAAAGTTGTCACAATCTAGAGGTCAAAGACTAGTGAGTTAGAAGACTCGTCTGACCTGATGATGGAAGCAAGAAGGGAAGAGAAATTGTATATCTGTTTTTTTCTCTCCTTCAAGAATTTTTCTTCATGACTGAAATAAAACTAAATTGAAGAATGTTTGTAAGAGCAGTCTCCATCACAGTGAGTGCTTAGAACTGTCTGTAGATAGGAGTAAAGTGTTAAGAGTTGAATTTTCCCCTTTCATTTTGTCTCAAACAACTGGACTTTATCATTGGAAATATTTTTTCACATATTGCTGTTGGTTAGCTGGTGGTTTTGGATAGTATTCTCTTGTATGTTCATAGACAGAGTTCTGATGACTTGACTCTGGAGCATGTATGACTGGATATGTTTTATTTGTAGATATTTTTAAATCCTGTGACAAAAGGCTAACAAACATAGAAGTGGCAATATTTTTGAAGTTCAGAGAAATATTCCCCACTGAACCCCCCAAATGTAACACAACTGCTTTGTGTGTGTGTGTTCTCTGGTAGCTGTTCATCTTGCCTGTGCTTAGCACAAGCTTAGCATAGTCAAGTGGATATCTATAATTTATACCTTGATTGTAGAATCTGATTGCAGGTCTCATCCCCATTGGTGGTGAGGACAACTACATCATTGTGGCTTCTTAGCTGTTAATGTTTTTTTTATGTTAATTCATTTGCTAGTGCTTCATTAAAGCTGTAACTACTTTAAGCACTTTATTCACAGTGTAGGAAGTCCATTTAACAAGCCCAGTGCTCAGCAGTACCTGATCAATATGTGTGTTTTGTTCACATGAATAAGTATCCCAGAGGAAAGTTTTGCCAGGAAATATTCCACCTTCCAGCTGTAATTGAATGGACTTGAACAACAAGCTGAGACAGCTGGGTCCTGTTTTGGTCTTGATTTGTAGGGACCCAAGGGATTGGGAGAGTGGGAAAGGAATCCTGTGCCAGTTGAGTGAGTTCAAATGAGGAAAAGAGAGCTTTGCTCCCTCGACTGCTCTGCATTTCAACTATTAATACAGCAATAAAGCCTATTCAAAAAGAGTTCTGTGTTCTTTGTGTTTTTTGAAAGGAGGCTTGTGTGCTTAGCTATTGTGTCTTTTTTGAAATTTAATGTCTTATCACATGAGGCAGAATTTTCCAGGTCAGCCACCCAACTTTAATCATGAGATCTTGTAGAGTGCAGGAAGGAAGCTGAGAAGTCCTCACAATAACCAAGGAATAACATCCTATTGGAAGTGTTCTTGCATGGGGTCATTCATATTATAATTAAGAAACCCCAAGAAGCAAGTAGTTAAAGCAACTTTTTGAGCAGTTTAAGTCATTGATGTATCTGTATTTAAAATGAGTTTTCTGTGGTTTTGAGGTATAACAGGAGCTTTTCCCATTCCTTTTAAATGTTGCTCAGTTCTGAACATGTACTTCAGATCACTGTAGGAAGGTCAAATTGCTGCTTTCAGAGTGAACCCTAAACCAAAATTTTGCAGGTGACATTGCAAACATTAACTGTTTGGTTAAACTTTGCATTTGCCTCAGTCTGACCTGTTGTTGACAAAAGTAAATAGCTATTTCTCCGGACTGAATCAGGCTGTTTTAGCAAAATGGATGTTTAAATTAGTTTGTCCAAATCTAGCTCATATGATTGCTAAATGAAAATATTACAAGGGTAGAAGTGGAGCAAAATCAAGCTATTTTTGCACAGTGATCAATCACTTATATGAAATAAGAGTGAAAAGTATGCAGAGATTTGTGGAGGAGCTGCCTAATTTTAAAAATTGTGAAAAAGCCTACATAGACAGAAGAGATCATAGAATCATAGAACATTTGAGTTGGAAGGGACCTTAAAGATCATTTCGTTCCAATGCCCCTGCCATGGGCAGGGACACCCACTAGACCATGTTGCTCAAAGCCCCATCCAACCTGACTGTCAGAAGAAAATAGTGTGTCCGTGCTACAATAATAACCAGAGGGTCCTGTGCTACCAGATTCATCCTGGCAGAGCATCTTTACTAATGTTGGGGACGAGGTGGGGGGAACAGCTCTCTTCTGTGGTGACTGGATGACTTCTGGTATTATGTTTTACTTGGGTATTAGTACATAGTTGCCTGCAGTGTGTGCAGACTCTTAGTTTAGACACACGGGTACAGAAAGATAAATTCTGTTTTATTTATGTGCTGTCTTTTGAGTACCTGGTTGTATACAGACAGCTGAATGTAGACCATCAAGTGGAATTTCTGGTAGCTCCTGGCTTTTCATACATGATTGTGTGCCTCCCTGGCTAGGATTGGTCTGATGCTGTAGTACAGTGGTCAGAAATCCAAATATAGAGGGCTCTGGTTTGTACATTGCTTTTGTGATTTCATGGCAGGTATCCTCTAACTTTACACGGAACAAAAATATATGTTTTGTCTCATCAGTATAATGCTGTCCTTACAGCCAGCTGATCTCGGTGTTTTTCATTAAATAGTCAGTAATTTTGTTTATTTACCAAACCTGATGGCATCTCCACGTGTATCAGTGACGTGGTGCTCATTTGATCATTTGAATGCATAGAGTTCTGAAAAATTTCCCTGTCAGCAGTTGTGCTCCTGCAGGTATGAGTTGTAAACTATCCTAGACTGATAATAACTTCTTAGATAAAGAATGTTTATTAATTTTTATCTCTTGCAATATTTAATGTGCTAACAAAGTTATTACTTTGCACGGGTATTGCAGATGTTATGAAGCGTGGGTTTGTTGTCATCAACTTCCTTTAGGCCAGAAAAGGTTATTCTAGAGAACTGCACAGTACTCTAGAACATTTCTTCCAACATTTCTTCCAAATAAACTTTCACTTGATGGCAACTAATTTCAGTAAAAAAAGTGCCACACGAGCTTCCTCCGAAGCAGTATGGAAGTTCTGCCATCTGTAGTTAAGAGTGACACTGGGCAGAAAATCTGATGGAGGCTTTTTCTTTTTTTTTCCTGGACCCAAGTTACTCTGCAGTGTTGCTTGTAGGCAGTACTGGGAAAAGCTGGTTTACATTATCTCTAAGTGTTCTTTTAGGGGCAGTCTCACTGTTGTCAAGTTTGGTTTTAAACTCTGAAAGAAAAAAGGGAAATGTTCGTTGCTAGTGCTGTGAAGGTGATTTTTTTCAGAATATTTTTACACTGGAAGTGACACTTGCATTATTTCAACTACATAGCAGACGGGCTCCATAGTGTCAAGGTTGTAGCTGGGGAGAGTAAGAGTACTCTGGGAGAAATTTTTTTGTGAGGTAAAAGATCTATAGCATATAAATTTGGGTATTTTAGCTATATTTTTTTTAAGATTAGAGGAGATCACTTAAAAAAAAAAGGCAATTGAAAATACAGTGTTTAATCTTCACTTTTTGGCTTTTTGTTTATAGCCAATACTAGAAGGTTTTATAATTCTCTAGTGTACTAACAGCATTGCTATTATATTTGTACATAACTTTGCGTATCTTGCCTCTTAGTGACAACGTATAATAAAAATAAAGGAATATCTAATCATGTTTTCTATCTTTAAAGGTTAAATTGATAGCTGATTGTTTCTTTTAAGTCTGTCTTTTATGATCCCTGCAATGAGTTATGGATTAAAACATCATACAAGACAAATGAATCAAGATTTAAGTAAATAACTGATGGATTGTCTATCCTGACTGTTTGGTCAGAAGAGCCAGAAGAAATCATTAGTAGATGTTTCATTCAAGACTGATTTTAGACTTATTTTTAAATGCATATCATTAGAATAAACGCTGATGTGACAAGTAGCTTTTGTTTAATTATTTGTATGAAGGAGATACTGCTATTTTAGAGGTTGAGCTAGAAGCAAGGAAGGTGGTTATCACCTTCTTTAACATAACAAAATGTGAAAGCTGTGTTTACTGTGTGTGCCCAGGACGATATAAATAGCAGCAGCAGCCCTTTGCAGGGCTGGAGGGCGGGAGAACAGTGCGGTCACAGCTTTTACCACCTTGGTTGCTATCCAGCGTGGCTATCTATGTTTGCTGTCAGGTACTTTCTCACTTTTAAATGGAAAATAAGGTGACTTTGAAAAGAAGAGACTAGCAGAAGCCACTGACTAAAAGGAAAGAAGGTGGCAGACAAATGAAGAAATTGAATCTTCTTTTAGATGGCTTTCCTTTTTCCTCTGGGAGGAAATAAGGCCAATCATGTCAATAACAGTCCCCTGTTATTATTGATTAAATAACAGCTGGCTTGTTTCTATGGTGTCTTTAACTATTTAGTTTTCAAAAATACAGTAGAATGTTCTTGTCTCATGAATGAAAGGACATGGTTTTACTGGTGTATGTGTTATATCAGAAAATTTCGAGAAGAAATCCTGTTTTTTACACGATGACCTCAACGAGACCTCATGCATCTTGTCAGAGATGGATCATTTTTTGCAATGGGAAAAACATTTCCCATTTATTGTATCTTTGTCTTTTGTGATTTTAACAATAAATAATTCAGTTGGGTGAATATACTCTTTATTTCAGGAAAATAATATAACTATTTTGTTACTCAGCAGTGTGTGTGTGTATATATATGTGTGTGTATATATATATATATTTTTTTTTAAAATCTCGCTCCTAAATGAGGTAGAAATAGGGAAGATTTCCCTTACAACACAGGTTTGCCTTTTGGTGTTGTAAGGTCATTTTAAAATGCAAAACATTGTGATTTTTCTATTAAAATTGCTCCATTATCTATTTGCTTAAATGCTTTATCCATTCATGGATTTTCCAGTATGTTATTTTCGTAGGTCAAAATGTGATCTCAGGATGACAGTTTAAAATTTGTGTACAGGCTGTGCTTAACTACGTGCATGGGGTGCTGTTGAGAATATCAGGTGAGAACTGAATGTTGGCTGCCACCCTGCTCTCGGCTTCTGAAAAACTCAGGCCTGTAATCTTCACAAAAAATTTGTGTGTGTGTACACATATATATGTGGCGTTTGAAATACTTCTCAAATAAAATTGGTCAGGAGATAATTCTTTTCCCCGTGTGCAAAATGATAAAGAGTTTTTTGGAGATTTGAATAAGTACAGAATGATAGTTTCTTGGATCAGTGAAAGAAATTACTATTCATGGGGCAAAAATTTGTTT
>NW_016690218.1:1349367-1410410 GCF_001604755.1 Lepidothrix coronata
TAAACTTACACTTCCTTCACTCCCCAGACCACAGTACAGGCTGAGTGGGAGGAGTCTGTTTAGGGTACTTCAAAACTGCCTCCACTGCACTTGGGTTCAACTGGGGCCTTACAAAAGCAGAGCACCTCCTTGAAGGCTGCCCTCATCCTTAGGTCTTCTCAGACATCTGTTGTTTTGTTGTGGTTTTTTATTTATTATTATTTTTCTCACAGAGGATTCCATAACTTATGTATAAATATCTTCATGTGGTGGGTAACTGTATTAAGATACATAGGAATCTAGGCTCTTCTGTGAGAGGAAGGAACCTTTTAGAAGGTTTTAGGCTTTCTTCTTATTAAAAACTATCCATATACTGCTTAAAGGATCTCAAACTCCACCGTTTCGTGGTCACTGCAGGCAGAGCTGCCCGTGAGCTTCACATTCCCCACCAGCCCCTCCTTCTTGGTTAGAACAAGGTCTTGGTTGCTGTCTGGGGTTAAGCCACAAGACCAGCACAGTATCTCTGTTGGCTCCTCTATCACTTGCAGAAGGAAGTTACCATCAGCACATTCCAGCATCCTTCTGGATTGCTTATGCTTCGCTGTGCTGTCCCTCCAAGAGGGGTCAGGGTGGTTTCAAGCTGTTCTCTGCATCTCCCATAGCAAACAGATGGTGCTGCTCATGAAGAAATCTAAAATTGAGAAATTTTTTTCTCCCTTTGTGATCCTTTCAATTGAGATATGCGTGGAGGCAATAAATTGCTCTGAGAAACTTGATGTTACCCGCAGGCATGACCTTCCCATGGAAATTTCCATTAAGTGGAATGTACATATATGTGTAGAACTTACTTATTTTTATATATGTATATGTGTGGGTACACACACACACTCACATATATATCTATAAAATAAATTTTTTGATAGTTCAGTTAACACAGACTATTCCCTATTATCTGTGGACAGTCATGGAAGGAGGATAGATGAGGATTAGGCTTGGTTGTAACTCCATCACTTATCTTTAGCATAATTTCCCTGTCAGTGTATAACTTCCTTCTGAGTGCAGCTGCCTGTTTGCTTACTGGGATTCAGCTAACTATAAGCAAATTTCAGCCCACCCACTATGCTTCACCATACACCGTTGGAAGTTAATAGGTTGACTTTCAGCTGGAGAGTGTACATTTTTCAGTCCCCTAGTGATTCAGACTGCTAATTTCAGTAAGTTGTTGATGTCCTGCAGTGGCACTCATATGTCAAGCTTGAATTCTGCAGTGGTGTTTTAAGGCTGCAGGACAGATGTATTCAGGAGGTAGGTGTGGATGTGGAATTTAGATTTTACAAAAATGAAATTTCCTTTATTTTTGCCTCTCTTGGATCTTCTAGAGCTGTGCTCATTCTCTGTGTGTTCTTGAATAGAATGTTTAAATGAGTCAGAATTTACTTTCCCTATTTCGTCAAGCCCTTGGGAGTAAATTTCATTAGGCCTTGCTGACTGAAGTGTATCTAATGCATTTTCTTGTTTATTTAATCTTTTTATTAGTATCAGCAGAGATATTTATTATCTGATTGAGCCAAAAAAGCTGAAATGCCTTTATCTGTAGGAATGTCACTCAGATAAGGCACGTTGGTCAGTACATTGTGGGAAACCTGCCCTGCCCTTGTTTCAGACAGCAAGTACTTGTCAGTCCAGTTAGTCTCAAATACTGAATTCACATTTGTTCTAAAGTGTACTAAAATGAGTGTAAACAGGGAAAACACTACAGCATGAGTGGCTCTTAGCTTAGCAGATGGAGCCAGGGCAAGCTGTACTGCCAGCTGGTAAGAATGAGGAGAAGCTGAAGCAGGTGTTGTCTGTTTTAATGACTAGCAACCCAAGTTACTGACAGTCACTGTTTCTTGGGTTGAAGTTGACTTCTGCTTGAGATTCAAAAGGATTTTAAGATAAAGGCATCCATTTATCCTGAGGTTTGTAAAGAACTACCACAACATAGTATAGATGAAACGTTTGTCTCTGCAGGTTTTGTAGTTTACTGTGATTATATTGATGCCACCATTTTTGAGCATGAATAAAATTAAATCAAGTACTAATGTTGGGTTAAAACACGCACTTTCCATCCTTTCTTGCACACAGAAGTAGTTGATTTAAATTAACTGTTGTGTTGAGCGAGAGATTCTGTTGACACTTGAAATAGTACTGAGCAGTTCATTATTTGAAAGTTATAAAGGAGCAAGCAGTAAGATTTGTCTCTGCAGTCAATATTGGTCAGTTGTAGGTTGGTACATAGGGGAGGCACTGCACCTTGGCTTATGCAAAAAGTACAGAGGACAAAAAAATCCCAGCTAGGGAAAAATCAGAATGACTAGAACATGCAGTATCTGACTGCAGTAGAAAGAATCTTTTGCAAGAGTTTTAGAAGTCGTCTGAGAAAGCTTGATTTTGGGTGAGTTTTGATATTCAAAATCCCAACAACTTCATTGTAAATTAGGTGGGTAAGTTGCTGTTTGATGAAAAGATTGCGAAAAATTTAATTGGAAATACTCACAAGACATGACAGGAAAGTAATTTGATTTTAAACTTTGCTCCACAATTAAAAGCAAGAAAATAAATGTTTCGAACTTTTCTGATCATTATATAATATTAAGAAACTGCCTATCCTTGTAGTTTTGTCTGCCCCTCTATGTAAAGAAGTAAAAATTGCAATGAAGTACAAACTAAATGAAGAGTGAGGATGTTGAGGGTGTTGTTGTTATTCATTACTCCTTTTTTATGGACATGGACATCTTTCTAGTACACAAGAGGATATTTGATTCTCATTCTCTGAAGCATCCTTTCTCTTCCTTTCTTTTGTAATGAACCCATGTGTACATAAATAAATGTCACAACTCTGTAGTTCTGTCTTGTCAGAAATTGGCAGTTTACATCAGGTGGACAGAGAGATGCAGTCACAGGTTTCCTGTTGATTTCAATAGAAGTTAAATGTTTGCATTCCTATGAGGATAAGGGCCCAAGATATCTTGAGAACCCAGTGCAGTAATTTCCCAAATTAATGTGTATTAAATTATTTTCCTAGAAGAAATACTCTGTGGATGTCAGGTTTCTTGAGAGAGGTTTCTCGGCTTCATAAAGTGAGATCCCACTTTCCCGTGAATCATCTTTTCCATATTTGTGTGTCAAAAGAAGTATAAATCAGAGAAGTTGTTACCCTTGGAGTTGCCCAAACTTCACGCAAAATATTTTGTCTATTGTTTCCTTTTTTCCCCCCTTGTATTAAAATATCTGTGTGCCAAAAGAGCTGGAGGGAATACTCTGTTCTCAAGTAGTTGTATCTGCTGGCTACACGAGGAATCTGTGCATAGACTCTCGATTAAAAACACGCCAGAACGCAGGAAAAGAGCAAACCCTAAGGAGTAATTTTGTGAGCAGAAGTGACTAGTAAAGCGTGGTTTCCTGTTAATGGTGCCTTGTGGTTGACTGGAGTCCCTGAATTAAATGTTTTGTCACAAGTACAGCACCTGTAGGGGAAGATGTCTGCTCCCGCCCCTGTGGCTGGTTCCCATGGAGTTGCCCTGTAATTAGGAAGTAAAGGGATGCTGTTGTAGGCTGTGTGGGTTTAGGAGTCTCTCCTGCCACCCACCTACCTTTGCAGAGCATGCAAAAAGTGAATTGTCTTTGAAACATCTCTGCTTAATCATATCTGATTCAAGTCAGGTGATGTGTAGAAATTATGAGGAGATCTGGATGCAGACACATACTGTGACTGCAGGAGTGTTGTGTCTTTTGAATCTGTGTCACCTTCCTGACAGCAATTTCCTTATATTTATGCATAAATGGTTTTGTTGGTGGTGACATTGCCTAGTCAAAATTATTAATTTATTTATTAATCCACATGTATCTGAGAGCAGTTGTAAATCTAGAGGACGAAACCCAAATGTTTCTGAATACCCCCTCTGTTACAGGTCTTTGTAAGGACTGCATTCTGCCCTTCTGGTTTGTTTCCTTTTTATGGACTGTGTACACAATGGCTATTGTAAATACCAGCTTTCCGTTTGCTGCTGGATGTAAAATTTTTAATTTATGTGCCATCATTATTTCAAAAATAACAAGAAAATAATCCCAAAATACCTTATTGTGTGAAAGAGTCCTTTCCATTTAGGCAGTTAGATAAGCAGCCCATTTCCTCTGAATGAATACTGTTCAAAGTTGCCTGCAGTAGTTTCTATATCTGGACTGAGTTCAGGTTTTCCAGGTGTGTGTTTCTTGTTGTACAGATGGTTTTTGAATGCATTTTGAGATTAAACTGAGAATATCTAAACAATCAATTGAACATTACATTTTTATGATAAATGGAGAAAGATTTGGGTTGGAAGAAGTATTAATATAGAATAGAAAGTTGGTAGTGTATAGATAGGTATGAAAAGGTATCAGTTGTGGATGAGTTCAATCAAGAGTTGTTGGGGGGAAATGCATTTAGAATTCTTGCACGTATGGCATATGAATGCTGATTTTTTTCCTTACAATTGACCATTAGTTTTAGAAATCAATTTTACTTGCTAACATATAACTGGAGAATTTGAAAGAGAGCAACAATTTAAGGGTGGGGGGTTGTTTTGTTTTGGTTTTGATTATGTTTTGTGTGGGGTTTTTTTAAAAGCAATGTTGTGAAGCCAAACTAAAACTAGTAGGAATGATTTGTGGTGACTTCTGAGTAAATACAGACTAAGAATATAAAAATAGGTGTTAATGAGAGCAGGAGTTGCCATACTTTCCTAAGGATTTGAGATCAGAAAAAAAACACGAACGTTCAGAGTGTGTGAAGGGAAATGTTACAGTTCTCATGTTTTTTTGTAATAGGTAGGGAGTGCACTGTGTTATTATGGAAGTGATTTAGATTTGGCCTGGGACTTGACCCATTTGTCGAGAAAGGTTTAAGAGTAACAAGCTCTGTTTATCAACTGGATGGAGAGATGCACTCATAAACCATACTTTCAAATATGAATACTGCCATATATTTATTTGATGCTTCATTATGATTAAATTTCATTTTTAGTAGTAGTATTTTGGTACTGTTTTCATGTGGGTAAGTGTTAGAAATTCGTAGGGTTCAGATTTCAGAAAGTTTTGACCATCTTTCACACTGTTGTTAAGCTTGCACTAATTTAATATGTTGCTCAAGTCTAGAGGAAGAAAAGGTGTCATGACCGGGTATTTGAACTGAGGATTCTTTCTGAACAGGGCAAGATGATGAAATGATTAACAAAGTGGTCATATAACGTAAGTTATCCATACTAAAAATAGATGTTTGCTTCCATTCACTTGCTCTTTTGTGATCTGTGAAACAAGATGACATTGGGAAAAGTGAGCTGTGAATTCACCTCACTGCAAGTCGTTTTTTCATAGAACAAACCTTCTATAAACTAATTTCAGAGTGAAAAGTAATGAATTCCTAGCATTCGTTTTGCTTATGACTTAATTATGATTTATATTTGCAAAATGTCTTATTACCTGTAAGTGGAATCTATTTTTATTAGAGTGCACTTTCCATTTAAGTATTTTTATGAAGTATCCAGACTAAGAATATTTAAAAATTTTAAGCATAACTAAAATTTGTGTATGTTACCTTCTTTTGAAGTGTGGTTACTGGATTGAGGTAACTAAATGACTCTTTCTCTCCTGCTACTTTTGTATAGAAATTAATGAATTTCTGTTCCATGCTCTTCTGAAAACGTGTCCAACTTCCTTATTATCCCATTACTTATCTCAAACTTGTTTGTGTGTGCTATGTCTTGTCATGGCTCTTCCTTTCAAGTTTCTAATAAACAAGACTTTTGAGATAAAACTTGGGTAAAAGCATTCAAAGAATTTTCAGAACTCAGTGAGTATTTTATGTATTTAGGATCACAACTTGCGAAACTTTTTGTCCAGTGCATCAGATGCATACAAGACCACCTCTCCTGTCTGCATTTAGGGAAAAAACCTCAAAAAATGTTGAAAATATGTCTTTAAATTGAAGATGAAGAACAGTTTTTATTGATCCTAATGGTTCTCTTTGGTTAGTCTATCCTTTGAAACTGAAGCAATCGTTCATTTAGAGAAAGATTGTTAATTTAACTTGCTGCCTCCTCTTTTTAACTTTAGCTGATAAATAAAACCAAATAATTGTATCCTGTTATAAATTTACTGTATTGTCATAGAAAAATTACCTTTCATCAGTGTACTAGTAAGCAAATGCTTTTATCTACGTACATATCATAACAGGCATACAGCAGTACAACTTTGCATTACTATAGGGGGTAAGATTCAAAGATTACTCTTAATTTAGTCTCAGACCTGCAAATACATGTATGTAAGAGTACATGGTTTTGAGGTGTCTCTTATTTCTGACTTGTTGTTCATGGGGACACTGACTGATGAAAGTCAGTTCAGATGGTACCACTAGGGAATCCCTTCACTTGATTCATTAGGAACTCTGAAGGCTCCATCTGAAGCAGTATGCCCTTAAAGGATGGTTTGAAAACATTCTATGTTTAGATAATAAAAGCATAAGAGTGCGTAAAAACAGGACCAAGAAACTGAATAGAAAAGTAAGGTTAAAGGTTTTTTTTTTTTAGGTTTCATAAATAGCTAGATCCATCAGTGCTTTGGGTTCTAGAATTACTCTTTACTGCATCCTTAGTGATACAAAGGAGGTGTGGATCAAAGCAAAAAGGGGTGTGGTGCAAGAATCTCTGGCACATGTGTGTGTGTGCTCACAGATGTAGGTGGTTTATGTGGGAACTTACTCCTTCCAGAAAATGTTTGCTGTAGGGTGGTTACAGGTGTTGGGAAATATATTTGTCACCTTCGAAATGCAGATTCTGTTCAAAGTTTGATTTATATTAATGGGGATTGTTGATCTTTTTTTGCAATAAAATTATTAAAATTGCCGTGAGGTGAACTGCGGTCAAAATAAAAATATCTTAATCAGCATTATTTTACAGTGATCACTTAATCAGGAAGAAAGCAAAGATGATTGTAGTTGAGAAATAGAGTGCCGGATCTGGTGCACAGCTAGGTACTTAAGAGTTATGATATGGCCTTTATTCTCAAGTGGGCCAAATCAAGTTTTTTATAGGCAATTTACATTCTAATGGTACTGAATTGTCAAATGATTAATTATTTTTTTATTTCAATTGCATCAGTTTTAAGGTAACTCTGAAAGAGTGCTGAAGTTCTAGGATTTTTGAAGACCTTTAAAGGAGTATGCTTGGTTTGATAAAGGGCTACTCTTGAAGTCATAATTCCCTGAAGTGTCACAAAACTAAGAAGAGTTCTTGGAACATGACTTAATGTCACATTCTTTTAGAATTACAGTCTTTTTGTCATTGTGTCAATGCAAAAGAACCAGGCAATTATGAACCCAGCTTGAATACAAGGAGCAAGCAAATGGGTAGCTTGCAGTTCTTACAGTAGAAATAATATAGGGTGGTGGCATTAAAATGGTGTGAGGTATGTGTGGAGTGGGAACTTAAGCTGTGGAACTGGAAGAATTTCTGTGGACATAGGAAGGGTGTTTCTTCTTGTTTTGTGACTGGGAATTTGAAATTTGAATACAAAGTCATGGAGACATATATTATTTTAACCTAGGCAAAATTCCTTCACATGACACTAAGTTCGTACTCACTACAGTTTTTAGTATTTCCATTTGACCTACATTATATGAAAGTTATTCTTGCTTTTCTGAATTTTCAGCTTTATTTTAATGTTTGAACTTTGGTTTAATGTCATGAATGCAGGGCTTCATATAACATCTTACATTTCAAATGTTGTCTATAAGGGCAGAATTAAGAGTGTAATTGTATGCATTTGTAGAAGGTTTCAAGCTCTGCTTGGGGCTTTTGAGCTCTGTTGCAATGCAAATATAAACAAGTGTCAGTGAAACCCACAGGATATGAAGTGCTTAGGAGCAGGTTTATGCCCTGCTTTTAAAGAATATTTTGTGTAAAAGTATATTGTTATATGTTCTTGTTCATACAGTGGGCACCAGCCTGTAACATCCTGAAGAAGAATTTGCCTGCTGTTTGAGCTTGGCTGCAATACTGGCCTTCTGTGAGGCCCTTGCCACTTGGTGGGAAGTGTCTGCAGGGATGTGCAGAGAATTTGGGAGTAAAAACACCGTAAAGGAGGAGGGAGAGACAGGACTCAAACGATTCGTGTGCTGTGTGAGACTTGACAGGTGTGCATTTTGGCAAGTTCCGAGTGTAAATGTACGCTAGGAATACATGGCTGCACACATGAGTCATTTTAGAGGAGAGTTTGTGGAGTCTGATCACCCTCCTTCTCACAAGGATTAGAGCGTATCCTTTAACTAATTTAAAGAAATTAAAAGTACTTTCAGTTTTACAGAGCTTTTATAGCTTTTTTCTTCCTCCAAACTGAAAATTAATAGTGTTAGTTGCTCATATAAGGATGTAATGAAACTCTCAGTATCAGCAGAAAGTCAAATGTCTGACCTCAATATATTTGCTTTATATATATTTCCTTTAATGAAAATTCTGAAGGAAAAGGAAGACTGGATGATGTAGTGTAGCTCTAGTCCTTTCTTGTTAATCACAATTTAATGAAAAGTGAAGGCACTCAAGACTAGTGACTGTAAAAGAAAATGCATCAAGGAATTTGAGAAAGGATTGTGGCAGGGCATCATTGTGGAAACTAGGACTTCAGGAGAGACTCCAGCTGGGTAGACCAGAGTTTGAAAGGACAAGTAAGAAATTAGAGAACTAGCAGAACTTTGCTCATGGTGGCTTCTGTGACAGGTGGGGCAATGGGATGGGGGCCTGGAGATAGAGAAATAGGCATGAGCAGACTGATACAAAAAGCAGATGTGAGGTTGTATTGGGTTCACCCTGGCCAGATGCCAGGTACCCACTAAGTCACTCACTCTCCCTCTGCAACTGGACAGAGGAGAGAAAAAAACCAGCTACGGATTCATGAGTTAAGAGCTGGGAGAAGCCACTTACTGATTACCTTCACGAGCAAAACAGACTCAAAGTGAGGATCGTACTTAAGTTTATTTCTAACAGGATAAAGCAAAAGAGTGAGAAATAAAATAATCTTAAAAACACCTTCCCCTCACCCCTTCTTCCTTCCATGTTTTCCCTCCTCCCTCCCAGCAGTGCAGGGGGACAGGGAATGGGGGTTACAGTCAGTTGTTGTTTCTGCCACTGCTCAGGGACAGGAATCCTTCCCCTGCTCCTGTGGGGTCCCTCCCACGGGAGACAGTCCTTGATGGACCTCTCCAGCATGAATCTATCCCTTGGGCAGCAGTTCTTCCCAAAGTGCTGTCCCGTGGGTCACTCCTCCATGGGGTGCAGTCCTTCACAGATGAGCTGTACTGATGTGGGTCCCCCACTGGGAAAAACCTGCTCCAGTGTGGGCTTCCCTCTCCATGGGCTGCAGGTCTCGGGCAGGACCCTGCTCCATCCTGGGCTCCCACGGGGTCACAGCCTCCTTCATGCATCCACCTGCTCCAGCATGGGCTCCCCATGGGCTGCAGGTGGGTCTCTGCACCCTGATGGTCCTCCCTGGGCTGCAGGGGCACAGCTGCTCCACCAGGGTCTGCACCATGGGCTGCAGGGGCCTCAGCTCCAGCTCCTGGAGCACTTCCTCCCCTCCTTCTGCACTGACCTTGGTGTCCACCTTGTTATTCCCATGTTCTCACTCCACTCTTCCCTGGCTGGAATTTTTTCTGCGCAACAACCTTCTGTTCTTAAATATTTTATCACAGAGGCTTTACTATCACTCCTGATTGGCTTGGCCTTGGCCAGGGACAGGAAGCCCATCCTGGAGCTGGCTGGCATTGGCTTTGCTGGACAGGGGAAGCTTCTAGCAGCTTCTAACAGAGGCCACCCCTGTAGCCACCCCCTCCCTGTACCAAAACCCAGCCACAGAAACCCACTACATTGGCACAGATGTGGAGAAAATTGCGGACAGTGTGGGCAGAAACCATCCCGTAAAGTGGCAAGGCAGTGTGGGGACAGGACAGAGTGATACTGGATGATGAGTCTTGTGGGAGAGGTTAGAACTGAGTAGTTGAGAAGGAAAGCATTGGGATAAGGAGTCACAGCAGACAAGAGGTGAAACTGGATCGTGTATTTGTGAGAGGCAAGAGAAGGCAGCGTAAGGCAGAGTGCAATATTTTACTGGTGCTTGAGCATCCCTTAGTATCCTTCTTTCTGTAGCTTCAGAAACAGAGACTCTTACAGTGCTGTGAAATACCTGGGAAGCTGAGCAGGCGCCTTTTTTAGTGCTGGCCCATGAAGAAAGTGACAGCCTGCAGCACTGGTCCTTCAGTGAGTGAGGGTCATGTACTGGATGCCCGTGTTCTGTGGACCAAAGTTGCTAGCTTTCTTCTGGTAAAACACTTCTGTGTTACTACAGCATACAGCAGAATTTCTAGAGAGGATTAATTTCCTTTTTTTTTTTCATTGAGAGGATTATTTGGATTATAAATATAATATATATTGAACAATTCTTTAATTAGGGATGCAAAACCATAAATGTGGAACAAAGGAAATGATGGAATTAATGATGCCTCCACAAGTACTTTAGAGAGTACATATTTCAGGCCTCTGCTGTGGTCATAAAAAATAGTTGGTCTTTACAGTGGAGTACTGTTACTTGACACACAAGTCATTCCTTTTTCCTTTTTCTTTTTTTTTCCCCTCTCATTGAAGTGTGGTTGCGCACTCTTTTTATTGCACAATATTAGATTTTTTTCTCTGATATTCATCAACACACAGTGTTCCACAAACAGCTCTTTTTCAAGAGCCTAGTCAGATTAGAAGGTGTTATCTCTGCTTTACGTAATAAAAAATAACTTTGAGGAACTAAGAATTTTACTTAAAGTATTCATTTTTGATGCCTGGTTTATTTTGACTTTTCGGAACATTTAGTAATTCTAAGCACAGGTATGATTGATTTTATTTACAGCTTAAATGTCCAGCATTTTTTGGCAGTCAAATACCAGCGTATTGAGTTGCATGTCAGATATTGAGGAAGGTGTGAAGTTCAAGCTTGACTGTCAGAAGTGTGATTTTAATTGACTTGTTTACAGCTCTATGACAGCATGAGGGATGGAGTCTAAGCAGTGTTCTGCTTTGTAAGCCTAAGACCACCTTTTTCCTTCTCCTTTGTTAGCCTTTCAGGGTTTTTAAATATCACAAAACTTATTTCCTGTCTGCTCTTGACTTTCTCCCAGAGCATTTCCACCCTCTTTATTAGGTGGAACAGGAGTCTTGTAGCACGGTCAGTTAAATCTTGCTTCAGAATTCCAGTCCACAGCAGCATGAATTAAAGTTCAATATTTCACTTTGCTGGCTAGTATAATAATATTTAAACATAGGGTGCTTTACTGAAATTCTTGGGACAGGAAAGAATGGTAATATGCAACAATAATGGCCATATCTTGATGTGGTATGGAAGCGCTGTCCAGATCTGCAGTGGGTGTTTCAGGAACGAAGGGATTATTTTTCATCTGAGTCTGGGAAATGAAAAAACAGAACTACTCTCGATTGTTTGGGAAAGATATTTTATTTTTCTCTCTGATTTTAAAGTTCCTGTTGAAGAATATTTTGTGGTAGCTGTAGCCAAAGATGTCTGGATGGTCTCTACTTGACTTAAGTGCAAACACGTTACGATCCAAAATATCGTGTCTGTTCTACACCGTAGTACGGGAATCTGTGGACATGCTTCTCATTCTTGGAAAATGCCAGATTCTTAACTTGTACTTACAGATGTTGGCACTTAACTGTTCCTCAGGAAAAACATGTTAAAAATGTTCTGAGGGAGTGAAAAATGAATCTTAACTGTTAAAACTGAGAAGGGTATTTGTGGCTTTTATTTTTTACATTGCCTTAACAAATGTTCTGTGGTTCAGCTGCTATCGCTGTTGACTACAGTGTTTCATCCTGATTTCCTCTGGAGAGTTGGCAGCCTAAGCTTTCTTAGACTGTTCTGCCAACCTTAAGTGGGTGGAGAGGAGAGATTTCTTTTCCATCTCCTCTCAGATTAGGCTTTAAGCAGTTCTGCCTTGCTGATTGTCAATTATTTCCACTTTGTTTTGAGAAATACTGTTTATTCTGGGAGTAGTTTTCTCTCACACTTCCTTTCCGGAGTTTTTTGAAACCTTCAGTTATGGTCTGTCTTAACTCAAAAATGCTATTTACACACTTCATAGTCACAGCTGACAGAAACCAGTGGAAAATAAATACTTCAGATTTGGACTGAGCCTGTAAAATAGAAACACTTGTTAAGTTCCTTTCAGGAATTTAGCAGAAATTTCAAAACTGCAGAATGCTTTTAAAAACGGAACTGTCAATGCATTATTTTGCTTTGGGTTTGTGGTCATTTAGTTTGGGGGTTTTTGGGAGGGGGTTGTGGGGTTTTTTGTTTGTTCATTTGTTTATTGTTGGGAGTTTTTTCTTCCCCCCCCCCCCCCAGGACAGCACTAGGAAGAATTAGAGAGCCTTCTGGATTCAGTTAAGTGACAATCTCTTAGGTTATGTGTTTTTTCTCCTTTGTGTGGTAAAGCTCTGTATGTATTTTAATAATTATTTTTAGCTAGTGAAGGAAAGGGGGCTTTGTCTTGAAATGGCAAGCAACTAGTTTCCCATGGTGGTTGTTTTCTTTTCCGACTTGTTTCCTTCAGGGGTAGGCACTGATCTCTTCTCTGTGGTGATGAGTGACAGAACCTGAGGGAGTGGCCTGAAGCTGTGTCAGGGCTCTTTACCCAGAGGGTGGTTGGGCACTGGAACAGACTCCCCAGGGAAGTGGTCACAGCAGCAAGCCTGACAGAGTCCAAGAAGTGTTTGGACAATACTCTTGGGCACATGGTGCGACTCTTGGGAGTGATCCCGTGGAGGGCTGAGTGTTGGACTCTGATCCTGATGGGTCCCTTCCAATTCAGCATATCCTGTGATTCTGTGATAATGAACTTTCACCATTGCTGTTGACAATTCTGGTGGATACAGCTTTTAATTTCTATATCTTTGGCTTGATGTGGCATTTTACATTGAACAATGCAGTGAGCAGAATGCTGGGTTGCTGTGGGGATACCTGGATCACTAAGGAAGCATGTTTTGTAATTCCTTTGGGAAGTAAGATATGGATATCTTACTGCAACCTGGCAGTCAGCAGTACAGTGTCTTCCATCTTAGCAGAGTTAACCAGCCTGTTTATTCAAAAGCAAGTATTGCATCAGTGAGACACCAAGAGGAATTCCTAAACATTGTCCTGTTTTCTATTTAAATAAGTTGTGGGGACCCATTCCAATTGCTGCACCAAGTCTGCAGCACTTTCTTTAACAGTCAACATGACCTTCATCTCACTTGGGTTCTTTTCAGCCCATGCCTACAGCAGCTCTGTGCTGGGGAGGGGAAGGGGTACTAGCAGGTGAGGGAAGAAGAGGAAGGAGCTCATGACTAGCTCCTCTCTTCTGCCAGCAGGTTAGCCTTGAAAAGTCTGAATTCTAGGGCTTGGCCTGCCCAAGCTCTGCAGACAAAAGCTTGGAGCTGGAGGGAGAGAAAGACAGGAGTATGAAACTAACTTTGCAAGTAAAGCATCCAATAGTGCTGTTTTGGTATTTTGATGTTGTTCGGTGTAATCATGGTATTAAACTATATTGGGCTATAAACCACGTTGCTGTAGTCCCCGTGTCAGCTCTTCTGGAGGTGGACTTTTATCTCTGAGAGTTTGAAAATTAACCTCTGTGTTTAAATTAAATTAAATGTGCTGTAAGTAATGCTAGTAACTGCTTCCCTCCCACATAAATATGATAAACAGACTGTTGAAGCTCAATGTCACTACTGCAGAACCCATTGTTTTGCCTCTCTTCTGCTGGATGGTTGTTGTAATTGTAATAAAATCCTCCTTTTCAGGGCCAGGGGGTAGAACATATGTTCCTCTGCATGCCTGGCTTGGCAGATAGAGTCTTCCTGACTGTTTTTTCTCTGTGTTTAGCATGTTACTTCTAATGAAGTTCTGATTAAATTTCAACTGGGAAAAAATCTAAATTTCTAACACTTGTAATAGTCTCCTTTTACTGAATTTTATTGTGTGTGTTATAAGCATAAGTGGAATGAATGGCTAGAACATAAAATGTGGGGAAGGACCTATGGAGACTTCAATACATTGAAGGAATAGTCATGACAGGTTCACCTTGTTTGAAAATGCAGCTTATCTTACTACATCAAGACATTGGTTACCCTGAGGGTGAATTGGGAGATTGGTTTTTCTTGACGTGTTTAATTGGTTGAATAAGTGAAAGGAATCTTGCCAAGAGGGTGGTGGTGCAGTTTTCCCAGGCAGGGTTAGATTGGAAGTATCGGCCAGGTGGAGTGGCCAAGTGTTTTCACAGAACAGTTTTTATAGGTCAAGTCTTATCTATCCGTCTCCTCCACAGAGATTGATAGCAACATGGAATATTTTTTGGAGTAGCCTCCTCCATAAACACTGTGTATGACTTGTGGTCATAGAGAATTGCCAAATTTGAAACTTTTATATAATGAACTTCAATTCCTGCTGAGTTGAAATTCTAGGAAGAGCCAAGGGACATGCTGCCCCCTCTTACTCCTCATTTGGAGGAGGAAGAGTTCTATTTGGCACAGCAAGCTGCTGGACCTTAATCTGTATCACACATGGCTAGCGACCTTGAAAAGAGATGTGCATGTAGAAAAAAATCATCTATGCCACTGTGTATTTCTGTAGGTTGAATGAAGTACCAAAGGAAATAAATGCTCATACTGCCTTTTGCTCTCAAAAAACTGCAAAGACAGTGTGTCCCTCTGGTATCTATGATCAAGGAAACCGCAGCTCCTGCTGAAAAAGAGGATGTTGTGTTCTGTTAACTCCATGCTGATTCTCTTTAGGGAGATGGGGATGTAAACAGGGGAGAACTCGTACCTGTTTGTTTTAGCAGAGCTGCTTTTCAGGGACCCCTTGGAGCACGTTGCACTTTGAAGACCTGTTCCCTGGCCTGACACTTTGCTCCCTTTGTAACGGCCTGTGTGACATTGCCAGACCAGTTGCAAAAAGTCTGCCTGTTCACCTCCTTGTCTGGAAGGCTGGATGTATGACACGGCTGTCTGAAGACAGGCCTTCCAAGACCCAGACTAGGCCAAGTTTTCTGCACTTAACATTGCTGTTGCCACAAGAACAGCAGATGTTTGCGCAGCAGACAAACAACATTGATGATAAAGCAAATTGACCTTTTTTGGAACAAGCTATTTGGGGCACATTCCTAGGGCAATTCTTCTTCCCACCTTTTTTTTTTTAAAAAAAATTTTCATTTTTTTCCCCTAGGGATATATCTTTCTTCATAAAACTGCTTTACTATACATTGACATCTCTTTTCCTAGAGATAAAAAAATTAGAGGAGGGTTTGCAAACTTTTCCACTAATGCTGATACTGCAAATCATTAAACCTACTCCAAACCTATTTTTGTCAGCTGTGTTTTATTGAAGTAGTTATAGTGATGTTTATTTTTCCAGTGTCCCTATGGGAACCTTGGAAGATTTCAGAATGTAATAATTAAAGAATGACAGGCCTTTCCTTGGAATATAAAGTGAGGAAGAGCTTTGTGGTTTAAACAGCTATGCTGTTGCTTGTTAGCAAGATATTTTGCCTTGTACTCTAGCCAGGCCTATAATGGTCAAAAAATGTTGAAGTTGAGAACTGCATGTTTGTTTTCAATCAGTTGTTTTTCAAGTTAAAAGGCCCTAATGGCTTGTTTTAATTTGTTCAGTAGTATTTGTCAGTAGTATTAATATTTGTATTCAATCACTTAGTACGCTACAGCTGAGGCTGTCCAAGTAAGGCAGTACATTTTCTTATCACTTACTTTTTCTATTGCAAGACCTTCCTTTTAAGGGATAAAAGAATAATTGAAAGTTTGGCGAATCTCTGTGAACTTGAGTAATATACTTCTGTTTAAATTACATTTTGGAAGTGTTTAAAATGCAATATGAAACCTGTATTTTGGTTGTATAAACAAATATTTTGAACAGATTTATTTATAAAGGTAAAGTAAAAGTATCGTTAAAGTGAAAATTTCAGTGTTGTATGGCTGTATCTTTACTATTTGGACCTAAGCCCTGGATGTTTCTGTAGTTATAACAGATGTAACTCCTGGTAGAGAATTGATTTCTGGCATCTGAGAAATTTTAGAAAAATAGTCTGAGTTCAGGCTTTGGAACCTGTGAGATTTTTGAAGGGTTTAATCCATTGT
The DNA here is from genome assembly GCF_001604755.1 of Lepidothrix coronata. Classification (NCBI taxonomy): domain Eukaryota; kingdom Metazoa; phylum Chordata; class Aves; order Passeriformes; family Pipridae; genus Lepidothrix; species Lepidothrix coronata. Next base: position 1,365,606 of record NW_016690218.1, read on the forward strand.
CCCACTAATGTTAGTAGAAGTGTGCTGGATTGCTTAACAGGACAAATGTAAGACTCTGCATTTTTGTGGAGTTGTTTTTCAGACATGATTTACAATGCTACTTTAAGGACTAGGATAAAAAAAGTTTTTTGGGGATTTCTAGGTATTAAAACTACAAGTAGCTTGTGTCTTGACTTAGTTTATAAAATTGCTTTGCTGAATAGTAGACAGTAGGCTTTTGGACAAGGATGCTGTAGTGCCTTGAAGTGAATATTAATATCAGATTTCTGAGTTGAATGATAGATTATCTGTATCAGTGATTTTTAAACAATAATTTTAAAAAGAACTCCTTTTTCTTCTTAATTATTTGAAGTTTTAATTTTTTCTTTTTGCCAGAGATTGTGTTATGTAGGTTTTGAGGTGGAGTTATCAGTAACTTGGATGTTTTGCATGCAGGCAGAGAGCATGTATTAATGAAGCAGGACTGGTTAATTGTAGTGCTAAATGGGGCTGAAGGAGGGGAGCAGTCCTCCTGATACTGTTTTATTGCAAAGAACACAGGGGTTACCTGTCTGGAACACAGAGTTGTTGGACTTACTGCTTTGAAAGATAATTTAACAGGGGGAAAATAAGAGGGAAATGAAGCTTATTAACAAATTCAGTTTCTTCACTCAACCTGTTAATGTCTCCAGTACAACTCTTCTTCCAGAAGCCAAGAACTGACTATTAAGTGTCCCCTATCTTGAAGAAGTAGTCTTCAAAAATACTTACATGATACATCATCTAGGCCAATATTGCCCTTACAGTTACCATTCATCAACATTTTAATTTTTCATTGAATACAGTATTGTATTCAATGAATACAATGTTCAGTGAATACAATATTTTTTTAAATTAAAAAAAAAAAGGCAAAAGCAAGCTTACTTCATAAACTTTTTCTCACAGCTGTTTTGGCTTAGTTTTTACTCGTCATTATTTCTAGCTTTAAACTTCATTATATTACAGTAGGGAATATAGGTATAAGCAAAAAGTCCATTGTTTTGGGGGCTTTGATTCCATCTATTTTATGTTACTGTTACCTTGTTTTTTGATTTTGTGGGGGTTGTTGTTTCGGGGGTTTTTTTTAATGATTGATTTTTTTTTTCCTTTTTTTTCAGCCAAACCTTTTACATCTAAAGTCAAACAGATGCGACTACATAAAGAAGATTTTGAGATCCTGAAGGTGATTGGTCGAGGAGCCTTTGGGGAGGTATGTATGTGAAGGAGGTGGAAGGGTGTGAATAGTACTCTTGCAAATCTGCAACACTGAGGAGAAGACAGATAATAGTAATACACTAGTGTACAGGTTTTTACATTATTTAGCCATAATGGATATTGTAGGCCCACCTAATGTTTGATGCAAGGACATTTTGATTTATATATTCTTTGACAGCTCTTTTAAGTCTTGTAAATTTTGAGAGAAGTTCACATGGATCAAAAAACCATGTTTTGACTGTCTGATGATAAATCATTTCCTTGACTGTAATTCTTTCCAGCCAGTAGGTTGAGGCCGGTGAGTTACTGATGGTATAAAGATCTAGTAATTCCTAATCTTTCTAATAACTAAATAGTACTTCATAGTACTGTTCCAGTATATACTATATATTATGTATATAATATATTACAGTACTAATAGTTTTCAGCAGCTTAAATAACCAGTTATTGATAGTGACATTTTAGGAACATAGAGAAATCTCTATTTTCCTGTCATTTAGTTTCCTATTCTTAATGAATGTTTGAATATTTTTCCTGCATTTATTTTGAAGGCTTTAGCAGATTTTGGTTTCTTTTTCAGTAGTCACTTACCACTATCAAACTATACAATTTTTTGCTGCTTCTGATTAAGCCACTTCTTATTTGAAGTTGTCAGCTAAGGCTGTCGATCACTAGGTTGAGGAAACTTTAGTAAATAAATGTTAGTTTTCTGCCCCTTTTTCTTAATTATTTTGGGTGCATGAGCTTTGTTTCTCATGCAGGACATTGTGCTTTTAGGAAGAACAATTTGGTGTACAACAGTGCCCTGAGTTTTTCATAGCCAGATATACTGCAGATGTGGGTAGTGTGTAAAGCTTCTGCAGTAGGTACTCCATACTGTCAAAAATACATGTGAACTGAAACCCTAAGAATGAGAAAAGATTTTCTGATCAATGTCTTCATTGCCTTTGGAAATGGAAGTTCTCTTTGGTAAGAGAGAATCTCTGGAGGCTCTGGCTTGCAACGGAGAAGAGTTGGTTTCAGGTTCACTTACATGTTTGCATCGTGTGTGAAAATTGGTCTTTACTAGTCTGTGATTATGGAAGAGTAGGCTCCTACAGGTAGTATGTAAGGAACAGTAATTTGTACTGTAGTGTGTGTCACTACATACTCTGATGCTTACGTGCAAATGTAATCATTGGGCAGCTGTAAAAATAACAAAAAAAGAGTTGTATTTATTTAGCTACTTTAGCACTCTTGGTTTTGCTCCATCTGGAGTAAAGCTTCTTTATAAAGGAGGCTGAAGGCTGAAGTTACTCATGGATAATTTATCTTTAGTCTAAACCTCTGCCACAAAGAATGTTGCAATCTCCATTTTGATGTAAACACTTCTGCTTAAAAGATCAGCCTTTGTCAGTGCTACCACAGGAGCTGCAGCTGAGTTCATGTACAAACTGTGTTAAATATAGGGAAAATTGCTGATATTGGTGCTTCCTTGTCAGAAGGATCATACGTGAAACCTGCCTTATATTCTGTTTATAAGAGAAGTAATTTTTGTCTGCTAAATCAGCATCAAACACCACAACCGCTAAACCACAAAGAAACCATAGTTCTTTCTCAGGAAGTTCTTTGTGGTGAATCATCCCATAAATAGTGAGAATGTAACTTTCCCTGTCCTCTTCTGGGGACAGTCTGTGTAATTGGTTAGTTCTCCTCTTCTAGGAACAGTGTTTCTTTCTAATTCCTTATCTGAGGATAGCATGACTCTACTTAATTGTCAAAATGTTCAGTAAGGGAAAAACTGAAGTTCTTTCAGTGAAAATGTTTGGGTTTTTATGTTCCTAAAGTAGGACTTAATAAATATTTGGAAGGATATATGTTAAATTTTCTTACTAGCTTAGCAAAGACAAGTTTCAAGTCCTAGACATTTGTCTAAGAAGACAACTTCTGTATGAAATTGCGAATTTTCCTTTAAAATAACCAGTAAATATCTGAGCAAGGTTGCAAAAAAGGACCACTAAATTTTAGTGCTACTTAAACCACCAAAAACTATATTAATATTAAATTGCAAAATACTTTTATTTACTGAGGCAGATTAAGAAATCTGAAAGAATGTATTTTCTTTCCAGCAAACTATAAATGAGACCAAGGTTTCTCTAGGTTACTGGGAGGGGTAATTTTTGTCTCCTGAATCAACATAATTCTGAAATTCTGTAGACTACAAAGTTAGTGCAAGTTTTCTTTGGCAGTGTCTCAGACTTGTTCTTATTTTGATTTTACACTACTCAATTTCTTCAATTTGCATAGTCAAGAAATATTTCCCTTTTTGTTTTTACAAGTTAAATGTAGACAAAAAGTAGTTTAAACTAGTTACTGCTTGTAACTCTAAGAGTTCCTAGTACTTAATTTTGTTTTTCCCCTTATGCTGTTTTCTGCCAGTCTGAGAACGTTTCCTTTTTGTCAAATTATTGACATACCCCTTCCTTCTTCATGCATACATTTACTTATTTACAGTTTTACACCATAGCACTGTCTTTAGAAAGCGCAGATGTTTTGCTTGGGGGAGGAGCAGGATTATGCTGGTAAAATTAATAATGTGGGCTTCAAGTGTTTCATTGTGCTGGCTTCGAGCAGCACAGTCTGAAAAACTTAACAAACAATTCTAAACAGAAAGACTTTAAACTTGGGAGTTGGAAGAACGCTGCTAGGAATGGGGAAGCAACTGGGCAACAGCTCTTGGTTCTAGCTAATACCATAATTTTCAGTTGATTCTATTATTGCTTAAAAAAGAAAGTTCAGTGCATGCTTATGCAAGCAAATATTACATCTTTTTATTGTTGATATCTCGAAGATGATAAATTTTGTAACTTGAGAACTAGTCAGTTACTCCTAGATTTTGTCATATAGTTATAAACAGTAACATTCCCTCTTCTTGTTTCTGGAGGTCTGCGTACTCTTGTTGGGCAAGAAAACCAATGCTGAATCTTTTTTCTACTTTCTTTTTTCTTCTTTTTCTTTTTTTTTTTTTTTTTTTCTTTTTTTTTTTTGTCATTTCAATTTTAATTGTTTCTGTTTTAGCTTTTTTTCTATGTAAGGCTATTGATTTTTAAGTGAAGGAAAAGTGTACCATAGAGACAAGTAGCCAAGCTTGGGGCACAAGGTGTCTGACAGCATGCCAAACTATACTGCTGTTTGTGGGAAATATGGAAAACTTTTGGAAGAACTGAAAAAGAACCAAACCAACATATCTGACTAAACCAAGATATTTACATCAGCACATACCAATCATTTTTTCCCTGGGCTGCTCACAGGAAAATATAAATTTAAATAAACCCCAACTTTTTAAAGTCTAATTTTAAGAAGTTCCAGTAGCAAGACACTTCAGGATAACTAGACAGGATTGATTACCCTTTCTTCTGTCTTGACAGCTTCACTGGGGAAGGGAAAAGATCAAAACAGCACTCTCTGTGTGCTTGTGCCTTTGTATAGGTAGTAGATACCTCTGTGTATATGTAAACACTGCCTGGGTTTGTAATCGTGATTCAGAATTTTTTGTTACAATTAGAAACTGCACTACTCTTCGCTAAAGTGTCAGGTTTTTCTTTCATAGCCTTGGAATAAACATTTTAGGATTTACTTTCCTAAAGCACTGAGACTACCCCAAAAAGATGCCGTGATTGCAGAAAGATGATGAGGTCTGTGTCTCTTTTGTGTGTCTGTGTGTTGATTATTGATATGGAATAACATTAATGGCTTTCACAGACTAAAAGACAGCTTCTGGCTGATTGTAAACACAGCTGGCAAGCTCAAGTCTATTTTTGTTCTTTAGTCACTCTTCAGTGCTATTACACATTCACAGAAGGTACTGAGCCCTTGATCATGCCACAGAAGGCCTATGCTCCAGCTGTTCACCAAAGGCAGTGCCATAGTTCTTGAGAGTTGTGTCCAAGTGAATGCTGAATAGGAGGCTGCAAATTTAGGCAGCAGTGCAGTTAGTGTATGTCTTTCAATAACTGAGTCCCTTGCAGAATAAAAGCCTTTGCAGAATTGGACGTGCTACAGGCAAGAAATGAAATCCTGAAGGTGGCCTTGAAATACATGTATTGTCTTATGCCTCTGGGTGCCTCTCCTACAATGGTTAATGGTGGGGAAAAACTTATTTTTCATGCTGGACAGCAGCAGCTAGGCAGCTCTAGGAGCAACCTTTTAATTTTTCCCTGCATCAGTCCCAAAACCCTTACAAGTCTTTAGGGCAGAACTCATCCAAGTTATGTATGATACAGTTTTAATGCTGACTACTTGCAACATTAAAGCCTTCTCCTTCTACCATTTGTCATTAGAAATTGATACAGATAATGTCTTATTAGAGTTTCCAACTAGTTTTAGATGGTAAAGTAAAAGGAGAGTGAGGATCAAATCTGCACTGTGGCTTATATATCACTGCAGAGGATTCATATTTTCCCTCTTAAAGAAAATTGTGATGCCCAGTCTTCGGGTACTGTGCACAGCAGAGCACACAATCTTTATGAATTAAAATTATTATATTATAGGCTAAAGGAATAATCTATTTTTGTGTTTCAAAACTGAAAGTTCCTTGAGGGATCCCAAGTCTGAACTTGAACCTCATGCATGAAGTAACCTTTAAGAATTTCAGTGCATAGACTAGTTTAAACAAGTAAATGTAGTACCTTTCTATCCCATCTCCTTTTTTTCTACCTTATTTCTTTTTTCTATCTCCTCCTCCCCCCCTGCCCCATTCCTACCCTCCGTAACCCCAGGAGGCAGCAGTGTCAAGAGCAGGGTTGATAATGCGGTGCCGCACATATGGGAAGTGGCAGCTGCTCCGTCTGTGAGCCTGTAGCGAGGCAAGAGGTACACTTGGAGATGTGCTTTGGCTTAGACATCACAGTATTGCAGTCCTTCAGCCTGTGCTTTTGCCGTGTTCGTGAAGCTGTTGCAGGTGATGACACGTTTTAAGATGGTTGAAAGAGGTTTGCCTGACACTTTCTTTAAACTGTCTGATCCTGTATTTTCTTTTCTGTTATCACTGTCTTCACACATAGCTGGTTTACTGATTGTGAAAGAGGTGAAAGGAATGTAGGATTCAACCTTCATATTTTTTTGTCACTGGCCTGCAGGGTGAAGATGAGGATCATCTGTATGACAGCATGTTGGTTTGTAACCAGATGCACACAGAAATAAACTTTTATCTGTATAAGTATTAAGATTTATTTGTAAGGGAAGAGGCAGAACAGGATAGTTGGAGAGTGGTTGTTAAAATGTATTGATTGCTGAACTTTTGTATAGTTGGGATGATAGTGCAGTGGTCTGGTCTAGTTTTGATTAACAGCTCTGAGTTTGTGGCAGATTCATACTCATTTTGGTTAAATGAGTATGAGCTTTCCATACCCACGGAAGCCTAAATGTGTAAACGTGTTTGTGTAAACTTCCTCCCTCCCTCTTTCCTAAAAATATTCTATGTTAGCTTATATTATAGCTAAACAAAACTACTATTCTCAGAAAAGGACTGTGTCAGTGAGCTTTGTTAATTTATTATTACAGAGGCCTATGGTGTTTAATGTTTCAGAAGCTATGGGGGGAGGAGGGGCAGGTGGGCAGGCCTGTGTTCCTTAAGTTTTACTTCTATAGAAATTGTGGATTTCACTGTTTCCCTGCTACTGACAACAGGCATGATAAAGAGCTCATTGAACATCAGGTGGGAAAAAAGCATGAAGTCATACTACCTTTGAAGAAAATCTGGTATGTTATATGAAATGACAGTGGAAGTTGTTTTATGGCAAATCTACAGACTGATTTTGTTTAAAACCCAAAATACCTTGTTTCTTTTGATTTACAATCTGCTACACTGTTACCTTTTCTTGACGCCTCTATAATTTAAATTAGTGTGTAGACTGAAGTCCAGGAGCATAAAGCACAGTGCCAGAGACAGCCTTGTTAGAGTATGATAGAGCAAGAGTTGTGATGGTCAGAAATACCATTGTTCATTGACAATCACCTAGAAAAAATGATACATAGTGAGACTGTGATACATAATGAAAGCTTACAATAGACGTGGAACTTTCCTCTGTTGTTGTGGTATTTCTTTCTTGATGGCAATGGCGTGAGACTGTGTGGATGGTAAAAATATGTCCGGAACACTCAGGACAAAACCTCCAAAACTGAAAGATTACATAAAAATGAAAACGAGATGTGTTTTCATGTTGTAACTTATTTATCTTTCCTTTCCCTTTTCCAGGTTGCGGTGGTAAAACTGAAGAATGCAGATAAGGTTTTTGCCATGAAGATACTTAATAAGTGGGAGATGCTGAAGAGAGCTGAAGTAAGATTACTGTAATGTTTTCCATGATCATGCACCCCCTTACTTTGCTGAATTGTCACTTCTCTGTCCACGAGACGCTCTGTGTGTTAGAGGGGTTGAGGAGGTGCTTCACAATTTACTGACAGTGTAAACATTAATATTAAATAAGCTTAAAGCAGTTCATCAGAAGGGTTAAAATGGCATGGAATCTTGACTTAGGTGGGGCTGGATGTTTTTAACATTATACCTTTTTTGTAATTGCTCAAGAATTACCAACTACACAAGCGATCTTTTAATGCAATTGTTCCACTTAGGAATGCAGTCTTTAGCAAGTCTCTTCCACGGTGGAAGGTAGTTACTGAGCTTTAAAAAGGTAATTGCTGAGCTATAACTCACCAAGCCTATTAGTTTATCAGTAGTTAGAATTTAGTCAAGGCCAATTAGTAGGTTGAAAAATCAGAAAGATAAAAGTTTCAAATTTGAGTGCATATTTCATAAAAATGTCCATCTGCAAAAATCTGTGATAAAAAGTTCCTCATTAAAGCTGGAGTCCATTTTGTGTCTGAAAAAGGTGGAACAGCAGTTTTACCAGCCCTGCTTTGCCTTAGCTTCCTACTATCATTATACAACTCAGCTCTTCATAAAGTCCTTGATATATTTCCCTGGATTCCTTTGAAAAGAAACTTATAAAATGCAGTCTACACCCGAAGACCTGTGTATTAGTTTTAAATGGAACATGTATCTAACCCTTTAATTTGCTTTGAAAATCCTAATCTATGCATACTAAAAATAAAATGCCTAAAAATAGACTCTTACAGTTTTTATTTGAGACCTCAACTTTGTTGCTCTCAGACTGCCTTGCTGTTCAGTTGCTTCCAAGTTTATTCTGGTTTCCGCATTTATGTTTTAATTACATCTTGGTAGGAAATGAGATCAATGGGAAACCGTAACACTTTTGAAAAAAAGAGTATTCAGACAAATTAAAGCCAATTTCTGATTGTGCACATCCTGTCTCTTTTAATGAAAATGTTATCGCGTTAAGAAGTATAAATGGCATGCAGATTGTGGGTAGATGTATACAATGTGTTTCCTTTTTATCCAGAAATTACTCAGATACTGAGCAATCTAGCATTAATCTTGATACAGAGGTATTTCTCTCCAAGACAAATGTCACTAATGTAAGTTTTATTATTTCAGTGAAAAAGAAAAGACCAGAAATAAAGTTCCACTCTATTTTTAAATGTACCCTTTTAAAGTGAGTTTGAAAACTGTTTCTGTTCATTAAAATAAAGTTATAAATAGGTTTGCAAATTTTTTCTCTATGCAGGGTATTAAAAATACTCTTCCCATGGGTCCAGCTGAATTTCTGAAAGTCTGAAGTGTTAGCCTAAAAAGAATTACAGCTATGTTTTTCCATGTATTTGTAACCCATGGGTATACAGTGGAAAGAGAACCATCTGGAGTGAAAATGCATTACAAAGCATGACCTTCCACAACCCTAACCTGTCATTTTTAAACGTTGATGAACTCACTTCTTACTGCTGCTGGGGAAAATGACCCATTTTGGCTCTGCTAGCTGTGTGCTGCACTAACACTGAAATACCCAGGAAAATCAGGCAGTCCAAAAATGCAAGAGCAGCATGTAGATAGAGGTGTATGTTCGTATACCCCTGTATCAACAGCGTGGGGAGTGGGAGTCATTGGTCAAAGTAAAAAGGGAATACATGCTCAGAAGAGGGTCATGAATGCCAGATAAAGGTTGATGACTGCAAGCTCTGAGAGCAGTTGTATGTTACAATGAAATTACACAAGTTGTAAAGTCAGTGTTCTCTTTTGTATTATACGTAGCATAAATTTTCCGGATACTTGTCACTGTTGAAAACTCAGAGGTGGGATGTAGAACTGGGAGCATTACTGATACAAGGAGTACCTGGAAGTGTATGACAGCTTGCTGTTACACTCCCAAACCTGTTACCCTGAGCGTTGACAGTCACTTAGAGTTACATGTGTGCCACACTGGTGCCAGATGAGGCTCAGGAGAGACCAGGACAAATATTAGCAGCATGGAAGCAGTCAGCACTCCCTGGAGGTGCTAACTCTGAGCTGTAAGACATGAGCACCAAATAGTCGAGCAGGTCAAATTCTTTGCTTCTTGAAGGCCATGATAACGGTATAGATATAACCAGAGCACTGAGATGGCTTTGCTGTGAAAGAGAGTAGGGTCAGATGACCTCTTGAGGTCTCTGCCAACAATTCAAGGAGACTGCCTGGGGAAGGTGAAGCGTAATGCTGGAATAATGAAAGGCACAAAAAAAAGAGGCTTCCTTTAAAAAAAAGCTTAATTGAGCTGTTACAGCAATTAAAAGAACTACTGCTACCAACTTTTTTTTCTTATTGTTGCATTATTTTTGCCATGAACCACTTAGACTCTAGCTGTTACTGTCTCAGCTGTGATCTGCTGTGGTAATAGCTGTCGCTCTCAGCTCTAGGCATACTTCCCAGAGGTGGATGTCTAGAGCACTCAAGGAATGCATAGTCTTCTGTTAAATCATGGCAAAACCAAGTGGAATTATATAAACTCTCTAATAACTAATCCTATGAATTGTGTCAGAACGAGTAGAGAAAGTACATGTTATTTATACTTGTGAAAACAAGAGTTCATAGTTATCTCTCTCTGAAATATGTCAAGAGTTTACAAACAAGGAAGGAAAAAAATCAAGCTGAAGCATCAAACAGCTTTTCTTCCTTCTGAAGATGATCCTTGCTCCTTCTCCCACCCCAAGTCTATTTTTCATTCAGTAACCTTTGAAGGTATTTGTATAAAGTATGTTTTGCTGTTTTCTCAAATTTCACTGATTTATCTCATGCATTGTGCTATGATTAAAGTATGTCATCTTTCTTTTTCCTCATCTGCATTATTTTTACTCACTGTATTCACCAAAAAAAAGTATAGTTTATTTGCTCGGAGGAGAGAGGTATTTTCTGCTCTCTTTTTACTGCATGTATTCTTGTGCATAGCTCAATCTCTAATGATACTTCACTTTTTAGTCTTCACACTCCAAACCTCACAGCCAACCAATAGCTGCGCTAAAGTTCTGATATTTCCAGATTTAGGATTTATTTGGATTTGGAAATCAAATTGGGATTTATTTGGATTTGGAAATAAAATTGAAAAAGTAAAAAGAAAAGGCTTGGATTTCATTTAATTTTGGTTGTCTCAAAGATGGAAGAGATAAGAGCAGGGGTTCAAATTAATGCAACATCTTTGTGAAGAGCAGAGTGTGCTGGAGGAGAATATAGTCTGTGTTTGTCTCTAACTCTCCCTCTGCCTTCTAAATATAGCCCATACAATATTATTCTTTCTTTTGCACTATCTTTTAGATATTTTTTTTCTTAACAAAATTGTGTGTTGGCTTTGGTATTTGGTACCTTTTGTTTTCTTGTGATATTCACTTCAGAACTCAATTCCTTCAAAAGATTTATCATAGTTCTTTGCTGTAGTTTCTTTTTGTCTTTTCATCTGTTGGGTCATTTTTACCTGTCATTCTGCAGTTGCTTTTGCTGAGGTATTTTTTTCACTTCTCAGGACAAGTTGCAAGACCTTCATTGAATTAAATGCCTTGCTACTTTTTACTTCATTATTTGTTTCACATTTTAGCTTTTGTTTCATAAAAACCTGTGTTCTCCTTCTCTTACGTATTCCTTAATATTTGTTGGTGGTTCTTGCTCCTCCTCTGTTCCACTTACAGTGAAGGCACCTCTTGCCTTCTGTTTTTCTTTCAAGTATATTGGGGGGAAACCCCCTGGGGTGTCTGATAAACAGTTTAAATCTGGCAAGAGCAATATTCAATTCTGTTCTACTTTTGCTGAGTATTGGGTATGAAGAAAACCCCAACTGATTAATGATTATCAAATGATGACTACATGGAAGTTATTGGCAGCAACTTTCAAATGAAAAGAACCTTGCTTATGTGAAAACTCAAATGTAAAACTAGGCTAAGGGCATGATGAAATAAAACAATGACACAAGACTCCAGATTCTAGCACTCTGACTCCTACTGCAGTTGCAGTTATCTAATGCCATTATTGATTGTTTTTCTTAATCATATATTGCTATTCTGTCATTATTGATACTTCAGGATTTTGGCTTAGGATTTTTAGATGATGGGAAGCAGCAACTTATTTATCCCTTTGCCTCACTAAATGCTATAGAGAAGTACAACTGTTTAAATTTGAAGAAGGCAGGCTTTTCTCATATTTATTTTTTGTAGATTTTGTCATGTTTGGATACTGTAATAAATGACTTTTTAACTGAGAGGCGGTTTTGATTTTTCCCCCCCTCAAAAAACATAGTCAAAACATAGTCAACATGCAAAATGTTTTTCTTTATATATTTTACTTAAAGGCTATAATTATTTTTTTCTTCTTCAGACAGCCTGTTTTCGAGAAGAGAGAGATGTGTTAGTGAATGGAGATAACCAGTGGATCACAACATTACATTATGCATTCCAGGATGAAAACTATTTAGTGAGTGTTGCTTTTATGTATATATGGGGGAACATGCAGATTCTTAGTTGTGGTTTGAGACAGAAATGTAGTTTGTTTATTTGTTAATTTTGTGTTCTGGACCGTACAGACCATATTAGGATCTGTGGTGTTGTGCATAAGATTCTGAATGGTGGAGACCGGTCAGAAACTTTGAAAAGTTCTGCTGTAAATGTCTCACACATGCAGCTTTGTTTTCTAAACCACTTTGCATTTGTTGATAAACGTTAGTCTGCCTGCATATTCTTTCTTACAATTTGTCACTCCAGTTTAATTGGGTTCATAAAAATAAAAGTGCACTTACTAACATAAATTTTCTATTCGACTTTAATTTTTGTGATTAACATTACTGATTTTACAGAGGGAAATAGGGAGTAGCCCTGTTTGAAACAACAGTTCATTTTGATTGGTCTTTGCTATTTTGAGGACTTAAGCCCACTAAGATGTCACAAAACGATAAAATGTTATTGCAGCGTGGAAGAATGCCACTAAATGTTCATAAATAAGAGTTGGAAGCTATAATTGTAGATTAAAGTGTCTCTTTAACGTTATTTAGTTTTCAAGTATTTTTAAAGACTTGCAAGAAAGAAGCTAATATGAGGACAAAGTGCCAATTTTCTATGAAATCTTTGCCACTTTAAATATGTTTTGATTGTGATAAGAGTTTTGATAATATTTATACCTGAAAAGTAAACAACTACACATTGATGGGTTTTGATTATTTGTGTTTTATTGCCCTGTGCTTTGGATTCTACATCATTAGTAATTCTCATAATTTCTTAGAAATCTACTATACAGCCACAGCCTTTTTTTTGCTGCCAGTCTGTCCAATAAAAGAAGTGCTATACATGGAATTCCTGCAGATTTTCAGTGCTTTTTATATTGCCATTTACATATTTTATATATGCCATTATATTGCATTCTGTTCTGTCAGCTCAGATACTTGGAAATCCATGGATTTTGGTGGATTTGTATAGAATCTTGGCTTTGCCTTTGTGAGTCTAACTGTTGGCTTAAATACTTCCCAGCCAGCCTCATGCTTTGTTAATGGGGACAGTAAAAAAATCTCATGTTTTTTTGTAATTCTGATCTTACCATTAAGAGCATTTAAAAGAAAATATTATATATTCCACAACAGCCTGCTAGAACTTACTTTATTCTTGCCAGTTTCCTTATTTTCTCTAAGCACAGAGCAAGTTCTGTTCTTTATCTTTGATAGTCTGCTAACAGGAGCTAGTTTTGCAGCCTGCTGGGGAAAATATCAGTAATACTGGGGGTGTTTGTATCTTTTTGGTGTGACTGTATCACTAATTCTCTATATGGTTTTTATTAAAATTATGTGTAAAAAATTGGCCTTTAAAAAAAAAAAAATCTGTGTAGATTTGAGCACTAGATGTGGTTGATCAGTGGTTGTTGACACTGTCTGCTAGAACATCATCATAGACAAGCTGACCAGTGTGCCTTAGATAAGCAGCAGTGAGGTGGAGTGAAAATTAACTGTTGGGCCCAGGGGTTGTGATCAGTCACACAAAGTCCAGCTGGAGGCCAATTGGTGGGATCAAAACTGGGGCCAAGTTCTTCATAAATGACCTGGACAATGGGACAGAGTGCACCTTCAGCATGTTCACAGGAGTTAAAAAAATTAGGGAGAAGCGTCTGTGCAGTCATTCAGATAGACCTCGACAGACTGGAGAACTGGACAGGGAGAAATCTCATGAAGTTCAACAAGGGATGTAATAAAATAAACCCAGTACATGCTGGGGGGCCAACTGGTTGGAAAGCAGCTTTGCTTGAGGTCCTGGTGTATAACAAGCTTAACTGTAAGCCAGCAATGCAGGCTCACGGGAAAATAGGCCAGGAGTATTCTGGGCTGCAAGGAAATGTGTTGCCAGCAGTCAGTGGAGGTCTTTCCATTCTGCTCAGCCCTGCTGCAGCTGCACCTGAAGTATTGTGTCCAGTTCTGGGCTCCCCAGTGCAAAAGAGAGATGGAACTACTGGAACAAGTCCAGTGCAAGACCAGAAAGGTGATTAAGGTGCAGGAGCATCCTTCATGTAAAGAGAGGCTGAGAAAGCTGGGATTCTTCAGCCCAAATAAATGGAGATTTGGGAGAGGGGCTGTCATCAGTGTGTATAAATAAGTGATGGGAGGGAATGAAGACAGAGGAGCCAGGTTCCTCTCAGTAGTGCCTGATGAGAGGACGGGAGACAGTGGACACAAACTGAAATACATGGAGTTTCATCAGAACACAGGAAAACCTGTCTTTACTGTGAAGGTAGTCAAACACAGGAACAAGTTCCAGGGAGGAGTTGTGGAGTCTCTAGCCTTGGAGATACTCAAAACCAAACTGGACCCACTCATCATCAGCCTTCTCTAGCTGACCCTACTTGAGCAAATGAGGTTGGAGTAGATATCTCAAGAGATCTCAGCCAAACTAAATGTATTAAATCCCCATGTTAAACTTTCACTAGTTACTAGAATTTAGTGTTCTTAAATCTGTGCTTTTGAGAAGTATTTGAGACTTGGATAGATCTGGATGATTATGTATATTTAGAAAGTATTTTTAAAGTTTTTAAAAAATTTTTTTTTTAAGAACATGGATAGTTGACATTGGATAGGATGTTATACATTGATGGAATTTTTTGATTTAAAATTCAGTTGTTAAATTTAGTTCTCAGTGCTGTGCATGTGTTTAACTTCATTTACACAACTTAATACTTTGAGTTATGGTTTAAGTGTTGGATTATTTGAATAGTTGAAGGTTTCCTTATCATTAGGCTACTGCGTTGCTCCAGCAAAATGGGAATCCTGTGTCATGAGAGCCAAAATTGCATTTTTTTGGTATATCCAGTAACTCAGTTGTTTGGGTTTTAAAAGTCCTGAAGAATGAGTGCACAGATCCCACATCAGTTAGGTGAATCTTAAGAGGGTTTTTCAATATGCTTTCAAAGCAATAAGTTAAGCTCTTGGAGATGTCTATACAATGCATCAGTTGATAATCAATATCTGAAGCTCCAAAGGCTTAATGCATTTTTCTAAAACTGTAAAACATAAGAAACTAATACTATAGATCTTGTTTTGGGGGGAACATAGGTGCACCGCTGAATAGAAGATATTTATCTTGTAGAAGGCTTGTGAGCATAATTTAAGAAGTTTATTATTCATGTCACAAAGCAGCAGATGAAAATTTGATTGTCAACACATTTAAAGTCTTGTGAAAATGCATTTTGTACTTTCTTCATGCACTTGGAATCGATGAGGATGCCCAAGTTATTCTGTATCAGGGTGTTAAAATCTTTGTTCATCACCCTTATTGTTATGGAAAGTATGAGGGAAAAGAAACAGGTGTAAGATTTCTGCCTGCACCTCATCCTCCTTATAGCTGGTATAATTTAGCAGATTTTTTTCCACATATTTTAGTGTCTTTTTCTGAAAATGGGAAGGACTTAAATACAGGGAACTAATAAAAAAATGCTCCTTTAAGTTGCTTTATCAAAATTTTAAAGAATCAAATTGGGGTATACATTATTACATCTTTAATATTTTTTAGTATTTGTGCTCCTGTTAAGAGTCACTGCTTCTAATGCAGCCTTCCTGGAAACAGAGATTGGAACTCTAAGCAGTAGCTTTCAGGTACTTCATTGGGAATTCATTCGCAGGCACATGATGTGAGTCTTGGGGCTGTCCTGTGCAGGACCAGGAGCTGGACTTTGATGATCCTTCCTACTCAGAATATTCTATGATTCCAGTTAATCTGTCCACAGTCATGCTTGAAAGTAACGTCATATCAGTGCGTGTTAAATTAGAATGCTTATAATTAGTTTGTTAGTTATTAGTTTGATTTTTTTTTCTTTTCCCCATTTGCCCTTCCAGTTGCTGTTTCACAATTAAAACAAGCTAAGCTGAGCTAAAAATATGTTAGTCCCGAGTATCAGACTTAAGTTTCACTTTTTCTAGTCATATTGACTATGTCACTAAAAAGAGTGGCATTTCATTCTGTAAATACAGTAAAGTGCAGAAAGGTTCTGATTTCTTTGAAGTCATCTGCTTTAATAGCAAGCAAGTTTTACGTTTCATTAATACACCAGAAATCAAATTTATTTTTCTCCATAATTTCAACTGGAGAAGGTGACACCTTGTATTTTATGTTGCCAGATCCTGTATCATGCGCACTGTCAGCAGTTTCTGGAACTGTGGGCCACTGGATGTCTCTCAGACTTTACCTTAATCTGAGTAGTCTGAAAACCTTACTCTCCAAAAGCATTTGTTTAATGGAAAAAGAAGATGGTAGGAAAAAAGGGAAAGGGAAGCCTGGGAAATCAGGACGCATAAATGAGATTACAAATTAATACAGTTAGTTTCATTTTTATAGGTCTGTGCTTTAATCCTTTGCTCCTTTTGCATTTTAGCAAAGGATATTGTCTTTGTAAGGCAATCCAGAGTATCTACTAAGTGTTCCATGTTTAGTGATGGGACAGTGGATAAAGTTGATACTATTTTGTCATGAGGCTTACTGTATTTGGAGAGTTATAAATATGAAAAATATTCAAGTAGGCTAAATATTAAAATGCAGCTGAACCAACTACTGTTTTATGAACATCTGAGTATCTTGGTTAGCTTTTTTTAATGCCCATAATAATTTTTGCAATATATTAGTTTTTATGCTTCCATGAGTTTTTAGTCTGTGATTCACACAATAAATTGTGGTATTTTTTCCCCTCTCTGTTTTCTTACCATTCCCACTCTGCAGTACCTGGTTATGGATTACTATGTTGGAGGAGACCTGCTTACATTGCTCAGCAAGTTTGAGGACAGACTACCTGAAGATATGGCTCGTTTTTATTTGGCTGAAATGGTGATAGCCATCGATTCAGTTCATCAGTTGCATTATGTTCACAGGTAAGTAATTTGAGCTCCAGATTCCTCTTGGAGTGGTGGAGTTACTTGATGGACTGAAAGTAGTTCCTTTGAAAGAGTTTAAGCTAGTAACAAGTACTTGCTGCAGTAGTAAGCACGATAGAACCTACCTATCTGCATGTTGTGGTTATTGGAAATGTGGCTAAACTTGTACCATATGGTCACAGACAGGAACGAATATCCAAATGCATCTCATGAATCTTGCACACTGGTTTGTTTGAAAGTTAATGATCCATTATTTATAAAAGCAAAACTGGAAACCTGTTTGTGAAATAGGATCAACTTTGAACAGGTTTATTGAAAGGTCAAATTCTGTTTCTTCATTAATCTGTTCAATCTGTACTGAAGCTGAAAACACACCATTGTCTGCTTTGAATTTTTATCATCATTTTATTTTGGACTTTAATTATCTTTAAAATAGAGTAAGGGCATTGCGCTAAATAAATAGAAGTACTTAAATTGTGATACCTTTGTACATATATATATATAAAAAATATAAATATGTATATAAAAAAATACTGTGTTCAAAGGAAAATGTTAAGTCATTCATGTCTAGCTATTTTGGAGACTGTGATTGATTTTTCCACAAAACTAGTATTATCTTTTCTTTAATATATAATTCTCCACTGAATTCCGTGGTAATTCTTGTATGCAGAGGAAGAGATTACCTTACAAGAGGCAGAATTTTGAAGTGCACTCAGCAGATGTACTTGACTCTGACAGAAGTCAGGAGGAAAACTCCCAGTTCTTTAAGCTGAATCATTAAGTTGGCAGAACGAGCTTGTTTGATACATCCGTCTATCACCCTTAGTTAGAGTCTATACCAACTATGCCTTTTTTTACTGTTCCCATTCGGCTGCTTCACTGCAGAAAAGGTGGTTTGGGGATTTTTCCTTTTTGTCCAAAAAGTGTATTGCAGTTGGTTTTGGTGTGTTAGTAAGGTTGTGTTTTGTTTTCTTTGAGATTCTGGCCTTTCCTGAAAGATGTGTAACTAGGAGTGCTTTGAGGTGGGGTGGTGCTAAGCTGCAAATTGGACCTCTGGAATATTTTGCAGTGTGATAGTTTTGTTAAAGAACTATGTTTACCTGCTAAAGAGAGCTTTGTGTGATAATGTCTTATGGAAGAACCTAAACAGAATACTCTTCTTGAATGCTGAAAATTTCAAATGTGTTATTTCTGAAAAACCATTTTTTTGCTTAGGACCTGATGTCAAAGGTTTTTGCTTTCAGTTTAATTTGGATCTAACTTTTAAAATATCTTTGTGGGTAAATTGGTGAGATGCTGTCTCCTGTTGCCAGGTCCAGAGTACTTCATGTACTCCATAAGTTGACTTTTATCCAGTGAGTCTGCATATGGAGTAGTTATTCTTCGCAGAAGAACAAATCCCTACCTTTTCCTCCAAACAGATCAAAACCTTTGTAATTCAGCACTGTTAGCATGTAATATGCAACAGATGTCATGTTTCCATCCTCAAACAGTTAATGTCCCCAAGATGAAATAGGTGTTGCTGTAAAATTCGGGGTGAAAATTAAGTAGCATTGCAGTTGAAAACAACATGCTAGTTATTATGCTTGCATATCTATTGCCATGAATGTGTAACAAAAAAAAAAAAAGAACAAACCTGTACATTCCCAGTCCTTTATTGTTTGACTTGTGGCTTTGCCAGCGAGGTTCATATGTTTATAAAGTTCTCAATGCTACTTTGGCATTTTATCATTAGTACTGCTGTAATACAATGCCTGTTTATAGGGGCATGTTTGGCAAGATTAAAAATGTAAAGAGCACTTGAGTATATGTTAAATGATCACCCTTTGAAACGAGACCTGTTCCACTGTTAGTTTTATTAAGATGTTTGCAACTGGTAAAGCAGAAGAAAGGAAAAGAAAGCATATCATCTAAATGCCACTAATGCTCTTTTCCTGAAAGTTTAACCATGGTGGCCACATCCTTTCTAGGGAGTGTGTTGCACTCAGCAAGGGACATAGGAGAAGAAGGAGGAAATACTACTAAAGGGTAGATTAATGGAGCAGCTGCAGTAGTGATATTTCAGATGAATAACCAGTGTGCATCAGGATTTGATCTGAGTTGCAGCTACTGAACTAGAAACCATGCTTTAGGCATGTTTAGGTCAAAGCTTTTTTTGTACAGTGAGATAGCAGATTGCTTTGTTTTGTTTCCTTTTAGTGCCCCAGATCTTTCAGGATAGATTTTTACATTAACCATGCATAGTGTTGTACTTTGATGATAATTTTCTATTTTTCTCTGAATGTTTCTGTGCCTTTTAAAAATTATATGTCTGTTTTTACTCTAATTGCATCACTCCTGTTGCATTTTTCTAGCATTAATCATTTTTTTGTTGTCAGTTACTTTTGTTTGGGAGTGATGCTGATTGCAGTGGCTATTTGTGTGCAGACCACTCCGGTGTCAAGTGCAAGACATTTTTCTTTCTTGAAGTGCATTGGCCAAGTTTCTGAAATGTCGAATAGAAACAAACCTCAGCATTACTTAGATGACTGTATTTCAGGTTTTGGAGTTCCAGATTTGAATGCCATTTCTGCACTAGCATTGTGGGATTACGGGATGAATTTATAGAGGGAAGGAGATTAAAATCTAGGTATTAATAAAATTGTGCAGGGAAATTGAATGAAGTTTTCAAAGCTGTGTCCTGATACCTAATGAAATTAAGAAAGAGAAAAGTTGCTAACTGAAAACAACATCAATACTAGCATTTTTAGGGTATTCTTAATATTTCCACTGTTTTTATCCACTTTTTAGTTCAAATTAAATATGTGATACAATATTTCCGAGATAACATCAATCAGAACATAAAACTTGGATAATTTTTCATTTCTGATTAATTAATTTCTGTGAAAAAATTATGTGGTATTTTAGCTGATAGTTGCTAAATGATGATGATGGCTCAGAACATTAACAAAATGGCCTTTTCTTTAATATGTATTGTAGCTTTTGAAATTGTTATAAGTGCACCAGCACTGGCATTACCAACTGATGTTGACAGCTCCAAGGATAGCTTTAGAAAGAAAACTTCATTGAAGTTAAATATAGGTGCAGGTGTTCACAATGAGAAGGAATGTAAGTGTACGTATCTCGTACAAATGCACAAATTCCTTGGGACTTCATGTAAACCTACCTACCCCGATACCTTAAATTACAAATCTGTGCTAATGAAGTGATGCATCCTTGTAGGCCAAGGTTAAATATTGTCTTGTGCCAGTTTCCTGCAAACTGTAGTATCATACAGGGTAAGATTTTCCATTTATTAGGCATCAACATCAATTTGTCTTTTGTATAGTTTTTGCACCATTTCTTTTTTTTCCTCTGAAAAAAATCTCCATGTGCACTAATATTAATTTCAGTTTCAAGGTTGTGTTGTTATTTAATTCTTCCTCGTGGCATATGTTAAAAGCTTGTATTTGCATGCATTATCAGATATCCAGGTGTGAGCTGCAGTAAAACTCTTAGCAATTCAAGTTAGGTAGCTACACTTTATTTATGTGTTGCATTACCTCAAACACATAACATTTCCTTTTTTTACAACTCCTCCATGATGTTATTGGTGAGCCACATTTTCTCTAGGTTTCATGTAAAGTGGAAATGCTTGGTTTTGTCTAAATCCTTTTAATTAAAAAGACTTGAGAAGGCCTGGTTGCCATGGGAAGGAAATTTCCCTTGAGGATTGCAGAAGATGCCCTAAAGGCAGGTCCTTGTGCCAGGCACACTGAGTGTGCCACTGGTGGCTTTGCACACCCCTGCCCTGTGTCTGTGCTGCTGCCTTTTGTGCTGTTTTCTGAGGCAGACCTTTAGTAAGGGTGCATCTAAGTCTGTTTCTGTCCTAAATTTAATTTGGGACATTCCAGCTTCTTGAATAGTACAGAATTATAAGTGTTAATGTGCTTAAATAATTTCTATCTTGACTTTCTTTCCTCTTCCTATTTTTAATATGCAGGGTTGCACAGTGATTCAGAGCAGAGCCAATTTGCAGCTAGGGAACGTTCAGCATTTAGGCTCATGATCTTCCAGACCACTGCAAAAATATTAATTTAAAATAGTTTTCATATATTGGCACACACCCACATTAAACAGTCATCTTTTTCTATTGAATGGTAAAACAATCCTTCCTTACCTTCTTACTAAGAAAATATTTTGGAAGGATTATGAGGCACCTATGTTAATTATTATTTTTGTTGGTTAAGTTTATGGGAGGATAGTTAAGACTACAGGGCAAACTCTTAAGTTACATACATTTCAGATGTTGTCTTTTGCATGTGAAAAGATAGGCATGCAAAGCATAAACATGCCTACTTCCAGAAGGTATGTGAGATTACAGTTAGCTCCATCAATGTGTTTCTGGATTTCTAGTTGCTGCTGTCTTTTAGTTGGAAGGATTTTAGCATTCTAAACCACCAGGTATTTATTTTTTTTCTTCCTGTTTTCTCCATCAGCTTCTGAATTCTAAGCTGAGCTTCACTGGAACATTTGAGTTCTTAAAATGTAGAGCAGCAGAATTCTCTGTGGAAGTGACATCCTTTCTGAGAAATATTGAACATAGGGGAATAAATCCATTAGAGGGATAAAAGAACTGTCTCTTCCCTATCAGGCCAGCCTCTTTGCTTTTGACAAGGAGGTACTATTTGTCCTCAGTAGAAATCATCTTAGGGACATCCCTGAAATATTTACTGTTGTTAGCAGGCAGCTGAAATCTGGGATTCTTTGTAGGATGCATTTCACTTTCAACTGTAAGTTTCTGTGCCAGCGTATCCATTTTTGTCTTGCTGAATAAGTGGTTTTCTGTCTTCTGGGTGTATCCCATCTTTCCTGATCATTAATTTACTTAAGTGGAAAATTCGGGGGTGGAAGGCCCATCTAGGGAGTTAGCTGCATTGCGCGGTATGTCTGAGTTGAATTGGCACAGGGATGAGCCAAGTGCTGTGGCCTTTGGTAAAGTGAGCCCTAATTGTGGGTTTGAAAGAAAGCAACATCGTATTTTAAGTGTTTACCAAACTTTGCAACAGACATAATGTTGAATACACACATGAAGATGTCCTTACAAAGTGCTGAGAGTGAAGGAACCAGGGCTAGAAAAATAAGGAAAAAATAACATAAGGTTATTTTGATAGTTACTGCAAATGCATTGCTTTGAAATGTGGCATGGTTTAGTTTTACATGAAAAACTGCAGGACAGAAAGTTATTTTAGTGAGTATTCGGTAAGTCGGTGCCTCCTTACAAGGTATTCCTTGACAGAGGTAGGAGAGCTCTGTGAATCTGGGCTGTGTTTCTGCTCCATTTTTCCACTGAGGAGGGGCTGGATACAAAGGTTATCTTCATGGACTCCGGGCTTTCATTTTGCCCTGTGACCCCATATGGTACAAACGCTGGCAGCTGCTCTCATAGTGTGCCCTCGGGGTGGCATCTGACCTGCAGTGGGGACTGTATGAGGTTAATGCTATTTGACTGGAGTTTGTTGGTAGGATTTTCAAAGGAGCCTGTGATGACCTAGAAGCATTTTGAAATAAAAGACCCATAGATGCTTGGATTGCCAAGAGCTGGTGGATTACACTGGCTGTACCATCATGTAGAAGGCAAATGGTTTCCTAAAGTGTCTAGTGAGAGCGTTAATTTAAGTGAAAGCTATGTGATGGGTGACTGAGCTAGTTTAGACCTATATATATATATATATATATATATATATATATGTATTCTGTGTTACTCAAGCAGAAAGAATTTAGAAGTCCTAAATCCAGTGCCTTAAGTGACAGTAGCCTTTAGTAGTCCTTTCAGCAGAGGTGCTTTTACAAATGTACCCTTCAGCCTTTTTTTCTCCCATTGTTCCTTTCTCCCCAAGATCCAAGCTCCAAACATCCCCTCTGCTCTGCTGAAATAAAGGTTTGTGGCACTGTGCAGGGGACTGAACAAGGACACCAGTCCAAGTGAGAAGTAACTTCACATTTTAACTAACCTGGATCAATTCTCTGATCTGATGAAGGACAATAGTAGGAAGTTGCTTAAAGCCGGTCTTTCCAATAAAATCTGTGTTCATCACGTTGTACCTGTTTTTCTCCTACATACCACATAAAGTGGTACTTTAGATATTTGGTGATTTCTTCAGCTCTGTGATTTTAAAGAAAAAG
This sequence comes from Lepidothrix coronata, assembly GCF_001604755.1. Taxonomy (NCBI): domain Eukaryota; kingdom Metazoa; phylum Chordata; class Aves; order Passeriformes; family Pipridae; genus Lepidothrix; species Lepidothrix coronata. Next base: position 1,388,747 of record NW_016690218.1, read on the forward strand.
GGACATGAGAAACAGTTGGAGATGGAGTATCTAAAATGTCTCTAGCTATAATAACCTCAACAATAAAACCTTTGCCTTTCATGTCTGACACTGACCTCCTAAAGGAGATGCTTGATCACTGTCAGTTGAGAAGGCCAGCAAGACAAGGAGTGCACCCCTCCGTTCTTTCTGCTGAGTCCCTACTTGTCCTTTAGCTAATACAATTACACCATCATTAGAAAGAAGACTCATAGGGAAAGGAGGAGTGTGTAGATATGAAGACTTTTTTCTTTTTCATGTAGATTTTTCTTCTGGGTGCGGTTGCTTGAAAGGCAGATGATGTGAGCACTCTCTCAGATGGTGTGTAATGCTGTTTAGGTAGGAACCTTATACTGTCATGAAACAGAAGTGTGTAAACACTTCTAAAAGTGAAAATGAGGGAGATGCACAAGAAAAAAAGTTTGATTGGAAAGGGTCCTTTTTAACCCTTAGGGGGAAAATTATTAGTGCCAAGAGTCTTCTACAGAAAAACCCGTGGTCTTCCCTTCCAAGTAATAATGTTTATAGCTACGCTCAGTGGATGCTAAAAGTGATGGAACTTTCCAAGAGCTCCTGCTCTCTAGCATAAGGATTCATTTTACTTTGGTGTTTGCATGAAAAAAGTCCACGTTGAAACAGTTGTACCTCTGACGTGAGATCTGTTTCAATGTCTTATGAAGCTGGAGGTGTTTGCGGAAATGAATAACTTCTTTTGAGGACAAAACATTCCCGTTTGCAAGCTGTTTTTATGTGAGTTAAGCTATAATTTTACACTCATTCTTTTCTGATTGTTTCAGACCTGGAAATACTTTTTCCTGCTACTTTCTTTGGTATCCAAAATCAACATCGGGAAAGTAGGACAAAAACATCTTCCTTATTTCTGAATTTTTAGCCCTAGTGACTGTGGTTCTGAGGGTATAATTAGGTGTTTCTTTGGTGGATGACGATAGAGTTTGTAGTTAATGCTTTCCATGATTTTTGATCATTTATTAAGTTCAGAATGATGCAGACAGAAATGAGGATGACAGTTGTGTGATAGAGTCTTCATTATTCTCAATTATAATTGTTTTTTTCTTATGGGAAACGAACTGTCTTGTGTTTTGTGTTCTACAGATTTTCCATTTCATTATCTCTTTGTGAACAGAGTATTTATTTCATAATTACCTCCTTTCCTTGTGTCTCCAATTTTCATGTATTAATACCCTGTGTGTTCCTCAAGTTCCTCCTTAGACTGCCTCTATTTTATTTATGATTATGTGCCCTTTGCTTCCTTTTTTGTATTTGAAATACAATTGGGTTTATATTATTAGATTAGATAAGATTAGAAGCTGCACAGGGCAAATTCATTATCATTATCTGACTTGGAGTGTCATGTAGATTTGTCCTTGCATAAGTAAGCAATAATGAGTTGGCTTTAGAGTTCAATATTCCTGCAGTGTTAGTATAAAATCACAACACTGAGATGCTTGAATACGTTATAAGAAGTGGTTTTTAAACCATTCTTTTACCTGTTTTCGTGCTAAAGCATTCTTCCCAGTGAATATTTGGTGCATTTGGAGTGAAAATGTTTTCACTATCTGAACTTTCAGATTGGACAACTAGAAATTTGGATTTCTGAATTAAATGACAGTTGCCTCAACCACTAAATGTAGTACTTCCTTTTTTCATAGTAAATTAAGATAACCTTGCAAGATGTCTTATTATAATTAAGATATCAGTGCAAGAATATGATTCCTGAAAGGGCAATTAAGGAAGTACCAGTCCAAGTAACCTTGTCTGCATTGAAGCTGTTCTACAGTAAGCATTTCCCTCATACATTTCCAGAAGAGCTGTTGTTGTATTGTTAGAAGAACCTACCTCACGGTCCTTTTTAATAACAGCAAAATATTGGTAGGTTTTAACTTCTGTTTTAACTTCTTAAATGAGAAAAAATAGGTCACTTAACATCCTGCAAATTAGAATACTGCTTACCAAGCAGATGCTTGCATAAGGTCAGGTTTGGTTCATTTATGGAAGGCTTCGTGGTTGGGGTCAGAGAAGCAAGGCCTTGTGGAGCTTTATCTGAAAAGTTGTATTAAAATCTTTATTGACTCAGGTGCCGTGATGTTTATGCTGTTCAATTTTTCTTTATTAGCTATTGGGGGGAGCCTTTAGCATTTCCTTGTGCAGCAGGAAGCAGTGATATTACTGCCACTGTAACTCAGTAATTCTTAATCAGATACAGCGTGTGAAGTCCTGGAGAAGGGCATTAGAAAGATACAAAGAGAAAATACTGGTAGAGGAGAAGGAAGAAAAAATGTGGAGGAGGGGCTAAAATCTGATTGGAATCTGATCTAACAGTAGCAGTTATGTCTTCCTCATATAGGAAACTAAACCTTTAGCACAGAAAGGAATTTACTTTTATGCAAGTACAGCTCTTTTAGAGTTCTGTTTAAGTTTAAGGGCTGAAAATTCGGGCCTTCAGTTCCTTTCTATTTTAAAAATATGTATTTGCTTTATTTTTAAGGAAACATTGTGCCATGTGTTTTACGTCAAAAGAAAAATGTTTTTTATTCATGCAACTTGAATACAAAGGCTTTCCCAATAACACTTTATTCTTAATAAGCATAATTTTAGTGTGTTTCAGCAAACTGTACTCTTTATTTTTCTTATTTTTAAATTTCTGGGATGTTTTTTCTGCCAAGCTACTGCAGATACTGGTGATACTGGGATACATTTTGACCAAATGCATTTCTTCCTTTATAGCCTTTGGGTGCAGTTCCTTCCTTAGTGTATTGCTGTGAAGAGTTTAATGCCAGTGTCACAGTGCTTATTATATTGGGGATCATGCCTGTCAATATGGTTTGTTTGTTTTCTAACCACAATGAAAGCAAAAAACACACACTGAACTCTTTGTGTCATATGTCTGTTGCTGCATGACACAGTAGAAAAACTGTAGACAAATGCTTCAAACTTGGTCTGGCTTAATTCTGCATGTATCCTTGCCTTTTGGTTGGAATAAAGATTATGTTACAGGTTGAACTTGCCCAAACACATTCCGAATGCCTTGTGGGATGACAGTCTTTAGGATACATTTTTATTCTTTTCCTCAATTTCTGTTTTGTAAAAATAATGAATGTATTGTTTTCAAATTCTTTCCTTCAAATTATTATCTTTTTGCTGTGAATTAAGCATGATAGGAGCCTTTCTGTTAAATAGAGCTATTATTCTTTCCCAAGAGTTGCTCTAAAAAAAACTATAAAATATTGCTGTGTAAAAGGATGAAAGTGCAGTTTTGATCTCTAGTGGAGTGACCTAAAAAAAGCATATTCTTACAATCATCTTCAGATACCAGAGATGATATAGGCTAATTTAAAACTAATTTTACATATAAATACATTGTAGGTGTAGTAACAGCCAAGCTACAGCTGAAAGTTTGTGGAACTCTTAGATTATGAATACTTCCTAAAAGGCAAGTAGGTTTTGGAACTACAATAAATCAGAAACCCACATATACTGTACTTCAAAGACTAGTTTTGATCATGGAAGGGTGTTGCAAAATAGAAAGAAGAACTGGAAAATACAATGTTTCTTTATTTATGTGTGGGTCTAACACTATAGCGATGACAAAGGACTAAATTTCTGTACCACAATGACTACTTGGTTTTGGTTTGTTTCATATACTATTGGAGCTACAGTTATATTTTGGCACAGGTTTGGTAACCTGAAGTTTCTTTATGTGTAAGTTAATATTTTAGGGCTTTTGTTTACAGATCACAATTTTTGAAGTCGTGTTTCATGCCAATTTTGAATATGGTTATTCTTCAAGTTGTTCAGTCTTAAAGTTGTCAGACATCATTATGAAACTTTACTGACAAAGATTGTAAATATTTTTCCAGATGACGTTTTAGAAAGAGCTTGTGTTCTAGCTGCAGTATTTCTCTCTTTGCTAGAATATTTCTCCCAGTGAAACCAAGAGCCATGGTTCCATCACACTGGAAGGGTACAGATGTAGTAAAATGATCTGGCATACCCAGTTCCTTCTGTCATTTACGGTTGATAAGCTCTTAGTGTATAAGTGAAGTTTCTGCTGTTACACTCAACAGGAAGGTATTTACATTTTACACTGTTAAATGTAATCTGATTTCTGTTATTATAGTCTTCAATTTCAAAACTGATCCCGGAGGATTATCACAAATAATCTTCCTCTGATTTTATTTCCTCTTTCAGCACTGTGCATTGTCATCTCTCTTTTAGCCAGTGTCTTACCAAGACCTTTGCTAGTACTGTCATTTGTTCTTTCAGTGACATTCTTTCTTAAGTGAAAAAAATCTAAAATCATTTTAATACAGAATTCTGTCTCAATCCGTAATATGTGACAAAAATTACCGGATCCTGATGAATTGTGCACACAAAGGAATTCAGATTTTGCTCCCAGTGTTTGCCTGGTTTAATGTGGTATTCCTCGTAATCATTGCACATTATGTTTAAGGAAGTGAAAGTTATTTAGTGTTAGTATAGTCTACTTGTTTTCTGCCTGCAATAGCTCCAAATAACATTCTCTTCCTGTTCACCTGTGTCGCAAAGCTGGTATTCCTTTTTAAAAATGTAAAATTTAAAAAAATGGTACGAAATGAAGTAGCAAAAATATGATTTATATTGACAGCACTTGTCAATGTACCCAAAAAGAAATAACTGTCAAGTCACAGTTCTTTCATAAACATGGAGTCAGTCTTTGCTTACCTTGTTCCTTTAAAACCATGGTTCTTGGAAAATATTTGTCTGGGATTCTGTATTACTGATGTCACAGTTGCTTTTGACAGCCAAATGCTTAGGAGAGTTGAGAATGCTGAAATGTATAATAACATCCTGTTTGCCAGTTGAATATTGTAAGTGGGATTAACTTGTCTCTTACCAAAAAATCAGAGTTCTGAGGATGATCATTACTTGTCATGGACAAGTAATGCAGCATTTGTGTGCTGTAGCATCTGACTTCAAACCAGACCTTTGCATCCATTCTCACAGATTTAATTCCAGTGAAGGAAAACTGATTTCTAATAAGTGATATTTGACTTTAACAGTCTAATTTTTAAAAAAGTCTGTCATCAAGAATTTTGCCAGTTCATTAGAAACACAAACATAGAAGCTGTTCAATGCAGTTTCCCTGGGGAGATAAGAGTTCTGTTATCCCATTCTGCTTGTTCTGTCATTTTCCTGCTTTTTCTATGAATATACCAACACTAAAAAATTTCTGTCCCACAATTTTAAAATTATTCAGTAAATTCTATACTTTGCCAGTATCTACATGAATGCAAAACAGATTGCTGATTTCCCTAATCTTTTGAGTGTGTTGGCAGAATCTGTCTATATTCCTACCTGCTAAACCTGTGTCTCAATGTATTTGTCTTCCTCCCTCCCAGTTTACACTAACTGTGTGTGTGTCTTGATAAAACTCAGATGAAAGCTCTAACAGGGTGAAGCAATTTTGAGGATATCATGTAAAAAAAGAATCTAGATTTTCACTGTAACATTAAGTGTGTTTCTTCCTGTTGCAGGTGCTGATTTCTGTGAGTTAGACAGTGTTGTGTAACGTTTTGGCTGTACTTGTGTGATTCAGATCAATAAGCATTTCACAAACATGCCTTGTCTCTGTTATTGCCTCCTAATTCCTTAGTACCAGATCAGTGCAATGTTACATGTATAGAATATTGTTAGCAACATCAAAAAAATCTTTTAATCCCTCTGTTCTAGAAACAGTGATGAAGTAATAGAATTGTTTCTGAAACAGGAAATTCCTGTTGCTACATGAAAACATATTATCTTGAACAGGATTGAAGTAGTTTTTGGTATCCTGTCAGAAATTTTGACACAATCCTGATGTAGTTCTTGGATTCTGTTTTGATTGAAATTCTCTGTTAGTGGTCTGCTTGGGCATATTGCAGCAGTTACTGAAAAGCAAATGTACATTTAAGGTAACAATGCAGCTAGTGTTTGAATAGTTGAGACACACATGCTTGTGTGGGATTCATACTACAGGCTCCAACTTCATCTGTGCTTCATGATAATGAGAATTGTTGGCTGAAAGTGTTTGGTGGTGTGATACTAGTTTGTACAACATTCAAATAGCACCAGTAATAACCTTACCAGGATTTGTAATTATATTTGCATAATATATTAAGTAGAAGAACTCTGAATGCCTTACCTGCTGTGAGCTGCTTCCCAGTAGGCCAGAGCTGGTTCCTTCAAGAGGCTTTATTCAGGGACTTGAAAACTGACCATAGACAGATAAAAGAAAACTGGAACATTTGGTCTAGCTAAGAGGAAAAACGTGCACGGCTTCAACAGAATTCAACTGGTTAATGTTTGTTATTGCTCCTAAATAACCTATCTTCTCTTAGTATTACATGCTATTAAAGTGTCAGTAACTGATGGTTGTCTTTTATCATTATAATTTTTTAGGGTCTTGCATCAAAGTCTTTAAAATACTAATACAGCTGAAATGTAGGGGGGAAAAAGCCAGAAAATTATCAGAATTTGTCTAGTAAGCTGCATGTGACTTATAAGAAGTATTATCTTGAAGCAGACAGCTGAATTACTTACCTGGTCTGGTCTTTCAGGCCAGCTGATTCACCTGGTGCCAGTGAAAGGTTTCATGTCCACGCGATGTCCGAGTTGAATTTAACCTCAGTAGATGCAGTTTTCAGCAGAGTGGCAGAGGCTTTTTAGTAAATCTCTTTTCTAACAGATGTTTTTGAATATCTATTCAAATATCTATTTTTGATTTTATTTCAGTGAACATTTACGACATTCACATCTCACTTCTGGGTTTGTATTTGTTATATTAAAGAAATATAAGGCAGGCAGTACTTTACCACTGTTATTTGGTTTCTGTACTCCTCAGTTCCAGATCCATGAGAAAAAAAAAAGAAGAAAATTTACACAGACGTTTTCAGGAATGTTTTTGTTTATTAAATGAACCAGTATTGAGTTGTCCAACAGCTCGACAGGGTGTTAGAACGTCTTGTCTAGACTGTGTTTTTGCCAAGAAAGGTTGGACCAGATGATCCTTTTGGTCCTTTCCAGCCTGGTATTCTATGATTCTGTGATCTATTTAAAAAAAAAATCATCTCAAGTTGAATAGTAAAAATTCAATATTTCAACAGCTTCCATTGCTTTCTAATGTTTGAACACAGAATAGGCATCTATCTTTGAATCTGTGAAAAGAATAGCGTTAGGCATGTGAGTAACTTTGCTTACTTAGGAAGCACTGTTTTCTCATAATACTTTGATAATGGAGTTGATAATGTCAAGAACTGTGAAAAAAAATCTCCATTTTTTAAAATAAATACCCTGCTGAAAACCATTTGGCTGGTGGTGAGTTCAGAAAAAGCACTCCTGATTGGAGTCGAGGCACATGCACCAATTAGGAATGATCTTTGATTCCACACTTTGCAGTAAAATTGGGTAAAACTTTTACTTTGTGTTTTTACTCGGACTCTTCCTGAAGCAGATCAGCTGTAACACATGTCCAAATATTAACTCTGCTTATTGTATCATGTTAATTAAAAATCATTTATAGATGCAATAGGCCTACTTGCTAGTTTAAATTCTGAACTGCTGTTCCCTGCTTTAAAATTGGTTTCCAAAGAAAGGAAAGTAATACTGAGTCTCAGCCAGATAGCAGTGATCAACAATGCGTTCATCAAGCCACGTAAGTTCAAGTATCCATCAACTCTGTAAAAATTAGTGTCAAAATTAGCTAAAACTGCTTGTTATGCGAGTTCTGAAAGCGCCTTCTGTAACATTACAGATAGACAAAGACTTACTGTCAGACTACTCGATAGCCATTAGGTGCACAGGAGCCAACTAATTCTACTTAAACAGGCAAGCAACAATGAGATTAAATGTAGGTTAAGTGACTGAAAATAGCAACTTTGATCCTCCAAGTGACCAGCCAGTTAAAGGGAAGAGAAGACTAGACAGAAAACAAGCATGGGAGTGAGGGAAGCGAGAAGGGGAGGAAGAGATTAATGACTTCTGAGGGTGTGGGGGGGTAGTGTGTGTTGTACTTTTCAATATTCCTAAATAACTGTTTGTTCTAAGGTAATATTCTCTTTCTTTTAAAATTGTGAATTCAGCTCCAGCTTTCACTCAGTAGCTGCAGTTCTTCTTTTGAATATATCTTTAATACAGCGCTTGTAATTTAGGCACATGAAATCAGTCATATCTTTAATCTTTTCATAAAAAGATAAGCAGTACTATGAAGTGCATAGATTCCTATTTATGTTTTCTCATTGTAACTTCTCAGTATGAATTCTGTTGTTGTATTCAGTGATAGGATCTAAAAATGACAAAGCTGGAATCACTTTCTGCAGTTTTCTCTGAGATGCACTCTTCTGGTTCACCTGGGGTCTTCAGCAAACTTGACTCTTGCCTGAGTACAAGCTGACTCTTACCACTCAAAAATTCTCTGACAAACTCCTCCTTTCTGCAGTTATGCAGTGTGAAAAACCACAACTGAAAAAAAAAAAGTCTGTTACTAAGTAATCAGTAGGCAGGGTAGGAAATGGAAGCACATCCTCACATGGCTCACATCCTACTTTTCCCTATTTTCTGTCCTTTCCATTCTGCTTCCATACATGTTTATGCTCTACAGCAAAGAAGGGTCAAGGAACTGGTCTTTCTGAGGAGAATAAATCCCCAGACTGTTTCACAGCTTGCTTGGTATCCCATGGTCAGATGAAGGATCATAGCCTCAGTCTCTGACAGAATTCTCACCCAGATTTTCTCAGTCTGAAAGAGCAAACAGGGTAGAAGAACCCTTGAGTCTAAGGAGTTAAAATGAAAATCCAAGCCCTTGTTTTACAGGCCAGAAATCTGTTACTTTGAATGCAATTTTAGTGTCCAAAAGGAAAGTACCCTACTGTCTCAAAATAGCAAAATAAGAACAAATCTTCTAAGTAGAAAAACTGTTTTTCAGATGGGCACAGGAGAGTTCTGGGGAGTCTCCTAATCCACCTTGCAGTCCTGCTCGATATGGTCAGAAACAAACCTGTACAATTTCACATTGAATTAGCTCAACAACAAAAAAGCTAATGCCAAATAATAATGTGAAATGGATCTTCTTTTACCACTCAGGGTAGGGTTTCCAACTGAAATGATTCATTCCCAGCTTCCCTTGTGTTCAGGTTTGGGGAAGGCCGGTTTTGTGGGTGCGATTGATGTGCCTGGCATTAGGGCTGGCTTTCAGCAGGCAAGGCCCTGTCAGGACTCTGAAGGTGAGCAGCCAGGCGTAATGTTGGCCTTTCACCCTTTAAAAAATTATTTGGGATTCCTGAGTGATACAGTAAATTAAAAAATCACATCAGGACAGAGGTGGGAGAATTTTTATGTTTCTTCATTTCTGTTTTCCTCGTGGATTTAGAGCTATTTATGTTTTTCTTCAGCTCCTTCCACTGGTGGTCTCTTCCACTCTGTGTGCTGTCCTCCCTGTAGAGGACTTGGTTGAGAATTTCATGAGAGGGTCATGGTGTGATTTCTCACCTGCCTGTGGAATGCCATACACAAGATGATACAGTCCTGTTACTTCTTTCTTTTCAGTGTACACCCTTGTGCATGTACACTCCTGTAAGGCACTCGCTCTTTTCCTTGCTGCCTCCAGCAAGGCTTTGATTCAGCCTGTATCAACATCCATCAGGTTGGTGGTTGACATAGAATAACAATAACATGGAATAATATCAATTTCCAGTGAAATACAGTGTTTCTTCCTTCCCTTGCATACATATGTAGTTGCTCTTACTTTCTTTTTCTCTGTACCTAAAACCAGTTGCTCTGCATTTCTTGTGTTCAATGGCGGTATCTTCTGCTGTATTTAACAACTTATGATTAGAATTCTTTCAACAAAGTTATTCATTAATTTATTATAACTTTTTTTTTTGAAAACAACCCAAAGGTAACAAATACAATGCCATATTTGCAATACAGTAAAGAACATGATCAAGCTGAGGAAAAACAAGAGATTATCCTAAAATTTAGTTTTATTATTTCAGAAATAGTAGGTTCTTTGCTCTCCACTCTTCTACTTTTTACTTACTCACTAGGAAGGAATCTTCTTTCCTATTAGCATTTAACCTATATACTGTTAATTTGGGGCACAGTTAAGTAGAAGGCAGATTTGGAAAAGCTGTGCTTTTGTATGTTGTTTTTAAATAGCCTCTTCTCTGCCCTCCTCCCCTTTTTTTGGAGAGGGATAGATATTCTTAACAACACTGACTTCCATTAAAAAAAAGAGGAATCACAAGCATCTGTGTGACTGCTGAATAAACCTTTATTAGGTGAAGGAGGAAGAAAGTAAAGGTTTTGTGCAGCACATTAAAATGGCTGTATAGTAGAGTTGTTTTCGGAAACATTCTTTTTCTGCTGGGCAGTCTTTCAAAAAATATGTGAAGTCTAAAGCCCTACTAGCCTGGGAGAAGAGCAGTAAAACATATAGGATATATCAGTGCTTCTTCACATATTGCAAGGGCTATGGCAAGTGTTTGATGTATATATTTGGTCTCTTGGGATTGCATTGGTTTTCTTCTCCTTGTAAACTTTTTTAGCCTCCAGGGTTTACTTGCAGCTTTGCATCTTATCTTTGTTCTGTTTCCCACATAACTCAGGAACAACAAACAATTCATTTCAATTTTTGTAATGTGCTCCCTAATCCTGAATATTTTACGTTCTTTAAAGTGTGTTCTGTGTTCTTCTGTTTCCTCCTCTCCCTTTAATATATTTTTTATGGTTTTTTATTGCTGATCAAATAAATGGAAGAAAAAGGGATAAGATCAACCTCATATTAAGACTGTATATCATTCCATTGGAAAAATGAAAAGCATGGAGTGATCTCAGAACTCATTTCTGTACAGACCTCCCTTTCCCTCACCTCCCATAATTCTCGGTGTATTTATATCTTGTGTTTATTCCCGGAGGAAGATAGAAAAGGACTAGGGAAGAGTTGCTGTGCGATGCAACCCAGTATGGACCTAGCAGGTCAGTTTGTTTCTTTATCAGTCTCAGAAATTTTCTAGTCATTTGCAACTAATAACTTGCTTAAGATCAGGCCGCTTATAAATACCCTTGATAATTAAAAAACATGTAGGTGTGTCCTAGACAGATACACATACAAAGACATATATAAGAATATATATTAAAAACTTGTTAAGTTGTCCAGACAGCTTCTGAGTGAACATTATTCTGTGAATTTCTTTCTTAGTATCATTGGTGGATTTTTAAAAAATGAATATGTATAATGTTTTCTTGACTGTGGTTATCTAAACTAGTTCAAGTCCTCAGTTTATGTTGTCTGATTTACTCTCAGAATTATTCAGTGCTGTCAGCTGTTTCAGAGACTGTGTGTGGTTGTACTGAAATGCACAGAGCAGAGACTGCATGTCTAAAATGAGAATCAAACGGAAAGAAAACATTTATCTGCCTAGAAATATGTGTTAAAGTCTTCTAGCATAGGTAGTAATTTACAGTGCAGCAGCTGGGCATATTCTGGATTCCTTGTTAGCCTCTTCTTTCAGGATTTCTTTGACAGATGGCACTCACAGATGGACATAACATTCTTAAGGAGCTTACTCTTTCTACTCCTTTACCCGCCAGTAACTCATGATACTATTAGAAATCTAAAAGCTTTGACATGAATTAGCCTTACTTAGCAGACTTTAATTTTTTAATCTTTAGAATATGCTGCAGGGTAGTAGTGCTTGTGGAGTTCTTAATCTGTTTACTTAAGTTCTTAGAAACCAAAATGGAATTCCAGTAAAGTTGGCATGGCAAATATACTGTCATTTTATTGGTGGGTTTTTTTAATTGTCTCAATAATATTTTTTTACTGCTATCTTTTGGAGGAAGAACGTCTAATGATACAAAAGAGTACAGTTCAACAACCCAGAAACAGCTCTGTCAGCTGAAGTTCAGAGTTCAAACAAGTTGCTTGATACTCCATTCTAACTACATTGAAATCTTAAGTTAATAAACCTAATATTTAAAGTTGGCTGGTCAATGAAGCTTGTTTTTACCACCATCAGCTTAAATTAGTTTGGTTTTTAGTAAGTCTTTTTAAAGTATCATCTAGTAGACTTCCTCAAAAAAAAAAAAAGACAGAACTGGGTTAAAAATATTTGAATGCACTTCTGTGATAAGTTATTTGTTTGTCATGTACCTAATATAATTTCTCAATATTCATGCAGCTTTGGGCTTGAACTTGAAGGCCATTATTCTCTCCAGTGTTGACTCAAATGGCCGTTTTCTCTGATAAATGTTGTTGGTGTGGAGTTTCTGTTGAGGAATGTGAAACTATAAGCAGAATGATCAGATCCAAAAAAAGCATTGTGACAGCTGGGCAGGTTAGAGAGACAAAAATAGTGAGTGCCCTCAGCCAGGTCCTCTGCTGTCTGTATTTGTAGCTTATTAGAAAAGTAGAAGAGCACCAGATAGAGGTATGAACTCAGTTTTTTTGTTTTGTTCTCTAAATGCTGTCTAAATTAAAGGTGCCCAACTCTTCCTTTACAAGGAGAACATAGGCTACCATTGCACAGCTTGTGGTTCACAGCTTATTTTTAACTGTCTTTTTTGACTTCAGGGACCCTCTGGTGTAGGCTGCTTGCTAGGTGAGCAATCCACTCCCTGCAATCACATTTTTCCCAGAGGCTCCTTCATTTCAGGTTATTGTATTTTCAGTGTAGGCACAGTTGTTAATCACATAAGGATATAATTTAAACACCTATTTTGAATCCTTCTGCCTGCAAGGACTTGGGTTCTGAAGAACCGTCTGTAAGCAAACAGTCCTAATGTAAATCCTTTTCGTTTGCATATATTGAAGTGCTCTGTTCTAGGGTATGTGTATTCCTGAGAATATTCTTTCATAATAATAAAAACCCATGCATATAGTTACTCCAAATTTACAAAACAGTTTAGCTAATGAACGCACAGTGAGGAAAGTAATCCATGCACTGGAATATGAGGTTCAGATAAGTAGTCCAGGCCAGGATAGTGCCTAGTTTGCATCTTCAGCAAATTCCATATAAATGTTGCCACCTAGAAGTCTTTCTATAAACCTTGTTTTACTACTGGTTGGTTTAAGTCTATGTGCACACATATGTGTGTGCTGAAGCCATTCTTATGAGGACATGAATCTCCTCCAAAAGCCAGGCCTTCTTGCACAGAGAAAACCTGTGTGATGGAGCAGTGGTGTGGGTGGCTGCTCATGGGGTGGTATCTGGTGGCTCGAGGCCAGTCTTGCCAGCATTGATTATCTTAACAGTGTAAACAATATCAAAGACTAACCTTGACTTCTGAGCATTTGGGGATGAATAGGGGTTTGCTGTTAGTCACGCTTTAGAGCAGGAAAAGGAAATTTTTAATTTTAACAGATTTTGTTGAGCGTGACTGCTGTTGAGCATGCCAAGATCTAATCAAGACAATTTTGTGGTTTTACCTGTCATATACTTGTAGAGTTGAGAGGGAGTTGGACTTCGCCAGCTTTTGTTTTATGAACTGCAATTCCCAGTGCAAAAATAGGCACATTATCAATGCTAAAGACAGATTCTGTCTGGAGCCACAAGAGCGCAGAAGCAGGTGTGCTGCTACAACTGAACCTGTAGTATCTTGGTGTTACTGCATTTCAGAATTAGGTTTGAGGAGCTTTGATACAATATAACCAGAATGTTATTACTGAAATAAAATGGAAAAGGCAGTTTTAGTCATAATTTCAGAATCACAGGATGCTTAAGGTTGAAAGAGACCTCTTGAGATCGACTCGTCCAACCCTCCTGCTCAGAGTAGGGTCACTGAGAGCAGATTCCCAAGTGCCATGTCCAGTTGGATTTTTGAGTAGTCCTTTCAAATTAACCATAAATCAGGATTGACTTTGATTAATGAATGGCATTGTATCTCCAGAGCTTTAGCATATTGTGCTGTAATTATGTTACAGCTTGTCTTGTTTCATGTAAGAATATTTATCTCATTTCCTGAGTGCGGTCTTGTTTTTTACAAATTGCATGCAGTTAGTAGCAATTTTTAATAATTTCCTATATTGGTGTTCAGACTTCTCAAATTTGTTTTTCAAATTGGTTTTTGTTTCTGAAAAAAATAACAGTTAAAAACATTCCTTTTTTTTTTCCTCCCATCTTTTGTTTGCACATCTTTCAAAATCTTTATGCTCGTGCCTTAAATGCTTTCAGCCAGAGAGACCTTCATGAATAGCTACTTGAAACTATTAAAATTACCCAAAAAAAGAAATACAGTACCAGGGTCTTATGTTTTTATGCATGAATTTTTACTTACCAATACTATTCTGTTCCAGATCAATGCATTATTAAAGATTCAAAAATTCAATACTTTATATGTGCCAGTTTTATGTTTGACTCCTTACAAGTTTTTTTTTCTGAGTACCTCAGGTACAGGACGACCTTGAGGAAAGTTACAAACTTCTATATTCTTGATTTACTGTTAGAGGCCAAATAATTTTGGGGATTGTTTTTCATGTGTTTTTTAACAGTTCCAATGTTTGGTAGTCAGACCAGACAATTTCAATAAATATCCATTTTTTTATTTGAACTTTTACCAGTTTCGTAATGCAGTGGATGTCAGACTTTGCTACATCCATGATCATTTGCCATAAGGAAGTGTCTTTCTGATAATGTTTATTCTTATTTCATTGGTTTAAAATTACATCTGTAAATCAGCCTTGCAAAGTACTAAATTTACAATGGTTATAAAATGAAACAGTGTGTTCCTGGTTTTAGTCTGTAAAACTGACAAGGCTATCAGAGTAATCTTTAGGCATCACAGATGACTTTGCCTTGACATCTCTTTAAGATACAGCGTGAGGGGCCTAACCTGGATGTGAGGGTTTTCTGCATAGATATCTGGTTCTGTCACTTGATTAGCATTTTAGATGAAGACAATAACTACAGGGAATATGTATCTGCCAAGCACGTATCCAAAAGAATTTCCCAAATCACCCCTTTTACTTATTTTTTTAAGAGAAGGGAAAAATGGATATAAGCAGCTTTTAAAAATAATTATTCTTGGTTTAGAACTCTTATTGAGTTTGCGAAATCCATTTCTTGAAAACAAATACATATGCACAAAGCCCACAGGGAAACATTTTTCTAAGGTAAATTAATTCTAGGACATTATAATTTGCTGTGGTGGGGCATATATTTATAAGCCAGTAACTACACTCAGTTCAAGTGTTCAGGAATGAATATGAGTGCCTGAACAAACTCAAAATGTATATATGTTGGCTGATGTATTCATTCCCTGTTGTTTGTTATTATTTCCTTTATTAGCATTTGAAATTCGTAAAGAACATTGGATACCGTAAGGTAAATACTGTGTTGTGTCCAGAATACTTGTCTGAGTGACAGAAATTAAAGACTGTAGAGAAAAGGACTGGGAGAGGACTTGGAGAGGTCAGTTAATACTTCTGCTGCAAGGCAAGATCAAACTATAGCTAACCAGTCTTGACAGATGTTTGTCTAACTGGTTTAAAAAAAAAAAAAGTGATGGAAATGGTGAAATTTCCTGAAGCAGTTTGTTCTAGTGTCCTACTGTCATTGTTATGAAAGTGTTTTCTAATGTCTCATCTGAGTATCTTTCATTTGTATTTAAACTCATTACTGTGTTACCCACACTCAATGTGGATGGGAATTTAGCTTAGTCTTTTTTGCATTATATCCTTCAAGTCTGTGTTGCAAATTCTTTGTAATAGAAGAGGACTATAGTTACGTTATTTTTAATGAAAGCAGAAATTATTTCATTCTGGACTAAGGATTAAACAAAAGTAGACTTTGACAGAACGTATAGTCTGAAGCTAAGTAGGTTTGGATTCAATACCTGATTCAGTATGTGATGTAGCACATGTCCTGTGTCTAGTACATGGAACCTTGAATTTTGTATTGTTTTTAATTTAGTTTTGTGGTAGTACTAAGAATAAAACTTGGTTAGGACGTATAACAGTATAAATATGAAATTGTCCACATCGATCAATAAATAATGACTATATCATATCTAGAATCTTTATTGTCTTGGTTTGATTGATGTTTCTTAGTAATTGATGAGAGTCTGTCCACTGATTGTAATGAGATTTAGACGAATCTCCTGCTGCTGAGAGTAAGAGATTCTTTTAGTAGAGGTTAATTACTGGGTGTACTGGAACAACATATACATAATGATTTATTATCAAGAGTTAAAGGGAAAAAAGGGAACTTTACAGTATGAAGATACCGTTTAAGTAAAAATAATTATAAAGTAAGTTGTTTATAGCATTTATTTTTTACATGTAGTTCCTTTGCTTATTAAGAATTAAATTCTAAAGTATTCAGTCTTTGGCTGTTGCTGTTGCCTTCAAGGCTATATGCAAGGCTACTACATCTTTTTCAGTTGTGAGCTTTAGTTTGTCAGCTTTGTATGAAGCAGGTTTTGTTTAGTATACAAACGTGCTGCAACTGTTCGGGTGCTATGTAAATAATAAGGCTATGATCAAAGTTATTTAAATAATTTTGGTTTCATTCGAAATATGCACTTTTTGGATTTCACCCAAAAGTGTCTGTTTGGGAGGAGGCACAGTAGAGTCTTGATAAGAGGCACAGTTAATGAGGTACAACACATTCCAGTTTTCTCATGCTGCTATCTTGCGCAGCCTATCTTATTGGGATTACTAAAGAATAACTGCCGACTGTCCCAATCTAATTTGGCTCAGTGCACATTGGTCTTTCTGCCAGATGGAGAGTATTTCTAGTTTTGCTCATTAGAACTCAGATAAACCCAAGTTGGCGGAATATGGCAACGTTGACTTTGATATTACCCAGTCCACTGTAATGGAAAATAGAAATAACCTGCTGGACATCAATGTCCGTATGTTTGACTGTGAAAAAAAAAGCATCATTTGATGAGCCTTCTTGATGGAAGTTCATCAGTTGTCACTCTGGGTATCTAAAGCAGGCTGTCACTAAGGGCATCACTGAATATCTTAATAAAAACTTCACAGGCACCAAATTTTCTCATTTCATTGGAGTGCTGCCAAAACCAAATGTCTTCATTTTTTATCATGGATGTAGCGTTTCTGTGTGAGAGAAAAGAGGAGTGTGGAAGAAAAGTCTGCCTGAAACAACAGAAGGGAGTGAAAAAAAAGAGTTTGCCAGACTTCTGTCCTGACTGAGGATAATCCTGTGTTCTGAAGGAATTTTGGATAAAAAGTCCAGGCATTCTGGCAGTAGGGTCTTGGTTATGTTGGGTTTTTTTTAGAGTAGGTAACTTGGCAAAGGGTGACATTTCTTGTTGTAAGAGTGACTAATTGTAATCATTGATGTCTGCCTTTAACCTTTTGATTTATACTTTTGGGGAATGCTGTTGCATGTAGAGTGAGAAAATAATGTGCTGTGAAATATTCAATTAGTAATAAGTTGTCTGGATCAGTTTCTCTGTAGCAACAGTTACACCTGAAACTAATTTATTTTTCTCAAATGGTGGTGTTTTAATTTGCACTGGTAGCATTAAAAAAATACTGTTCATGTGAAGATTTCATGGAAAAATAATTTAATGTAAACTATTCACTTTGCTCTTTACTATTCAAGGATAGCATGTCTTGGGGCACGTTTAAGAAAATTAATTTTCATGCTCTTCTAATATTAACATTAGAAATAAAAATTTGTTCTCCAAATGATCCCTTTCTTATCTCATGGACTAAAATAAACTGGTAGCTCAGCTATCAAATTGCTCTTTTGATTTCAGACAGCAGGTCCATTTCTTCAGACTGAGCTCACATTACAGTTGTTGAATTTAGAATGGCATAAGTCCCTTTATTATCATTTCTGCTGTTTTTTAAAGAACTCAGCTGTGTACGCAAGGACAGTCCCTCAGCATCTGAAATGTTTATTCCAAAGAAGACATGTTGGATATATTGAGAGGTGCCCCCTTGCACCATCTGGCACCTCTTGTTGATCTTGCAGAGAAGGACTCACCATTTCTTCCATTTCTGTCTGATCATTTGTGTTTTGAAAAAAAAAAAAAACAATACAGGTGAATAACTAAAGCGAGCAAATTCTGCATCATAACTGTACAGTTACCAAGAAGAGGGATTCCTTTAATGCCAGTAGGGTTTTTATCACATAAACTTAGAAGAGAGGAGCCTGTGTGTTGATCCATTGGCACAGGCTTGGGTAGTGTCTGACAGAACTTCTGCTCCATCTTTCTGTTACAGTTGTCCCTCTATTTTTGATGCACCTTCCTTTCTGTTTGTCTGGTGCACCCCCTCCTCCATGAGGCTGTCCTTGAAACAAACTTAACTTACGATCCCTCTAGAATTGGCTGCTGCCTGTTCAGTAGGATCTCCATGTGGTCTTGTGAATAATAGAATAACGTTGATCCAGTGATTCAGAGAATGACACAGATGAACCTCAGGAACCCATATGCTATGAAACTGTAAGATGATCAGATAATTCAAGCTGTAAGGAACTTAAAGGAATTTTCTAGTCCAAATTTCAATATGCAAAACCTCACCATTCCTTAAGTTTCATTTAGTATCAGAAATGAATCCAGGAAAAAAATACATTCCCATGCACTAAAAATTCTTTTTTAGTTTATTTTACAGCTGGAATGTGCTATGGATTTAGCATGTCTCAGAGGGAATACTTTTTCTTGAGTCTTACTGAACAAATGAAATTCTACTCTGGCTCATTAACAGAGAAATCAAAATAAATGGCAATAATCCAGGTATCTGCTGTAGTCCTGTTTCAGAGTGTTGTTTATATTAACACAGTTAGTATGTAAAATGTTTGGGTTTTAATTACAGCTTAAGAAAGTAAACAGTTTTAAAGAAAGGTGAGTGAAGTCATCTGGGTAAACATGCCAATCTGAAGTACAGCTCCCCAAATTAAAGTAAGAAGCAGTATGAGGAAGGATTCATTAAAGATTTTTCTTTTTTTTTTTTCATAAGCTTTCACACTCCTTTTCTGTGCAAGTGAAGCATTCAGTATTTTACACTGATCGTTCCTATTGCATTCTCCAGAAGAACAGCAGCAAAGCAGCTGTGCTGGGCTGATTTTCTCATACAGTCAAGGCCAACAAAGCTCAGAAAAGTAGAAGTCGCTCCTGTACACTGTGTTGGAGTCATAGTTTAAATGGACATATGTCTTTTTTAAAAAGTTTATTTGATCCAATCTTCTAGTTCATTTGGCTCTGGTAAATTACTCATTGAGGAAAAAGAAACCAAAGCAGAACTGCAGTCTTTGCTCAGTTCACCTCCTCGGGTGGCAGTGCTACAAATAAATTCATAAAAGGAAGATTTTAATTTCTTTGGGTATGCTGACTTCCTCTATTCCCTTAGATCACTGTGGAGCACATATGAAGAACTTGATTTGTGCCAGGTCCACCTCTGTCAACCTGCATCCCTTGCACATTCCACTTCCACAGAAGCTGCTCTCAGAGTAGGGCTGAAGTGTCTGGGACTTGGTCGAACTCAAGGTCTCCAAAGGGCACAGTGGTGTCAGAGCAGTTGCCCCAATTCAGTACTTCTCACTGTAAATCTGGTTCATAAAATATCTTTCAAATGCTTATAACTCTTGAAAGTGAATTGTTATTTCACATTTCAAGTGAGCAGACCTTTTCCTTTTATTACAGTGAACTAATTATGGAGTTATTAGAGTTATTCGGGCTCCACAACCTTCTAGCCAGAGGATGTTAGATGCTTGACTGAGCACCAGTGTTCTCGTTGAGTGATGTTTAAATGGTTTGCCCACAATCACCCTAGTAACTCTTAGCTACGGAGATTCAGCCCAGTGGTCTACTCACTAAGCCATGTAACTTTTCATTATTTGCTCATTACTTTTGCCAGATTTTAGGTACTTGGCCTGGAATTTTCCATTCTTAGTATTTGCCCAAAGCAGTGTCATGTCTTTCCAGGAACAAGATGAGGAAACACACATTGCTTTTCCTCTGTAGATTTAAGTTAATAAATTACCTGTTACAAACCCAGTGGGAAAGTCTTCTGCTCTGGGGTATTGAGACACTGTTGAAATTCAGGAGAGAATCCTCCTTGAATCACAGATGTATTTTCATTCCTTTACCCCCCACCTAGATATATTCAGGCTATAATTTTCCCTGCAACATGCCAGTTATGCGTTTCAAACAACCATATGCAGAGTTTGGTCCCTAAATACTTTTCAGTTTTCTTCTGCTGTAGCTTTGCACTGTTTCAGAGCTGTAAGAATTAAACAATTTTGTGAAATGCTGGTAAATGGACACTGGAGACAGTGTGAGGACTCTTTGTTGCTGATACTTCTCTTCCTTTTGGTGCCAAAGATGATTGCTATGCAAATTGGGCAAAAATTTGACTTTGGCAAAGAGGATAGTAAGGATTAGAGGAATAGGAAAGCAGTAGTAATGGGAAGGGAATCTGGGATGTGATTATGTGGAAATAGTGAGTGTTGAGAACTGAGATGAGAGTTAAAAAAAAGATTAGTTAAATGTGTACACGCAAGGAGACAAGACTTGGGAGTGAGGAAGCTGAGAATGAGAGGAGGATATAAAAGGGGAGGAAATTTGGGGTTGATAGGCTGTGGAGGATTGGACATCTCAGCTTTTAAGGTGAGTCTAGGAGGATAGAAATAAAACTGCAGCTGACATGCAAGTAGAAGGAACCAGTCTGTACAGTGAAGAAACTGGGATAAGCAGGAGAAGGTAGAGAGAATGCAAAGGGAGAAGACCATACTCTGTTTAGAACAGGAGACAGAAAAGTTCTGATCACTAAAGGATAGTCACCAAATGTCATTCAAAACAAAAACCTGAAAGAAAACTCATCATTCTAAGGCAATTTGACAACAGCAGGCTCAGTAGAGGTGGAGGGTTTAAGACGTTTTTTCCCATAATCACCACCTTCACACTCTTCAGTTATACTGGCAATAATTACTCCCCTTTCTTGTTTCCCTCTGGGGCTCATAATTGTCCTTCCCTCTGCTTATAGCCCACTCTGCTCTGCAGGTGCCAGCAATTCTTGTCTTTCAAACTGTCTTTTATTAACGTAGTTCGGTTGAATTCAGAACAGTTGTTCATAACCCATACCGTCTGTTACAAGAGCTGAAAAGAATTCATGTGCACTAAGTTGGTGTCTTTTCTTCCCCTCAACTGTAAAAATTGTTCTTATAAAGTTATTACTGAGCCTTACAAATGTTGCTTTGCAAGAAATCCTTGTTCCTCTGAGTGCATTCACTGTTGTTTTGCAGAGTGTTGACAACACAGTGAGATTTTTCATGTTTTCTGCTGTTTTGTGAGATTGAATGGGAGAGGTTGGGATGATGATTATTAGTGGTATTATTATTTCTCTTGGGAATATATTAAAAGATAGAACATGGATAAATGGAGCCTCAGGGGTGACTCATGTTTTTGTTTAGCTTGAACTAGGTCCAGCTTCTAAGAGGAACTTCATTTTAGGTGCATGTTTTTTCAGTGTTTTAAACTGAAGTTATAATTCCAGCGGTCTCAAGAGCATGTGTTTGTTTTTATTTAGAAACATGTTTAAGGAATGTTTTTGGTGGGTGAATACAAAATAAACAAGACTATCTCAATCTCGAGGTTGCAATTCTTTGGTATATTCAGTGTCAGCAAAAATCAAGTGGAA
>NW_016690218.1:1410420-1567144 GCF_001604755.1 Lepidothrix coronata
GTTCTTAAGAGAATGACTCGGTTAATTTTTCTGATTTACCTTGTAAAAAATTTTCTTTATGCTCAGTTGAGAGATGGGGAAGTATGATTTCTTAAGTAGGGTCTGCTTTCTCCTTTGCAAATGTTTCTGCATATTTGAAAGGTGCCTAAAGCTTGTTTGTTTCACTGTCTGCTTGTCTTTGGGTAACAGAAAGTACTTTTCTTTCAGACAACATATTTTTTCCGTATTAATTGTCACTGAGTGTGTAACGGTAGCATCTTCATGACATTGCTTCTATAATGTTGTTCAAAGTGTGATACTAATTCTTTTGCCTTTATAAATTACCGTTAAGTGCTGTTTATAACTCAGTTTTTATCTGGAAGAACCCAAAACAAAACAAAAAACCAAAGCCCAAACAATAAAACCTTTTTCTCATGTGCAATGTGCACATCTTAACTTGTGAATATTTTGAGATTTGTCTGCAAAGCAATTATGACATTCATTTATAAGTTGTTAGGGGAAATGAAGCAAAGTCAGGGCTTCACTTTTTTTTGTTTATTTTAGGGAATTTGTTTTTGTATCTTACAAATGTTCATTAGGAAGGTATTCATAGTCCTTTATTCCTAGAGTCATAACTTACCCTTTGAATATTACAGATAAGGATAGAATAAGAATCTAATAATTTCTTGTATTTTTAAAATGTAGCTTAATGGATATTTCTAACAACTGTACTTTATTGAAAAGAAATTTCAATGTTTGAAACTAGTTTACAAGTTGAATGATGAATGTATCTCTGGTAACTAAGAGAGCATAGATGCTTTCATCCTAGTCAGGTGCCTACTGGGAGCATACACTTCACCTGTATTGCAGTATACTTAGGTAAAACGTGAGACCAAAAAAAAGGGTCAAATTTGCAAAATAAGGAGTATTTATTATGTTACCTGGTTTGAAGGTTATTACCATCTGTATCAGGACCTGGATGAGACAGCTACAGATTTTGGCCAAGCAGAGCTGCAGTAGCACATACAATGGCTTTTGTGGTTGTTTCAGCAGACGTATGACAGACCTGCTTAGTGAACTGAGATGTACATGAGAGAAGAATGTCGATGAAAGACAGTAAATTTAAAAACATGTTAATTATCTCAGGGGTTCATTGGCCTTTGTTGCACTCTAAAATCTAGAAGTTGTTTTCCAGCTCCAGTGTAAGTGTACATCTTCCACTTGAGAGCACTTAACCAAAATTCTTCAGATGATTTAAAAGTTTTATGTACAGAAGTTTAGAGCAAGTAAGATTCTCCTGTCTACCTGCGAGAGATGAGAGGAATTTAACTACAGAATTTTTATAAAAATTAACAAGCATTATATGATTTGATTGATCTACAGCCCCTGTCATAAAGTATCCCTGGTGCAAATTTCACCATATGATGAGTGACTGTGTTCTGTCTCCTGACTTGTTGCTGGTTTTGCATGATAAGAGTGTTACAGAGTTAATGTTTGGACTATATCTTATGTGATACGTTTTTGTACTGATTCTGAAATTTGTTTTAATTGCAGGGATATTAAACCAGACAACATCTTGATGGATATGAATGGACATATTCGATTAGCAGATTTTGGTTCTTGTCTGAAACTGATGGAAGATGGAACGGTAAATTAGAAAGAATGATGCATTCCCAAATACCTTTTCTTCAGTCCTTTGCTAGCTGCTAAAATGCATGCTAATAAAGGGAAAGGTGCCTTATGTCAAATGAGATGGAACTGTAAATGGTATATAACTAATCTTGGTTGAAAATATGACTGCACACTGCTTGGATTTGCAATATATTAAAAGCTTTTTAGATGCATATAGTCAACTCATGAATAAATAAAGAGAAGCTGTGCTGTCAATACTGAGTAGGTGTTTATGAACTATAAATCTCACTGTTTTAAGCTCTGAGCTCTAATCTTTATTGAAAATGTAAGCTTTAGGATGAGCAGGATGAGGTACTGAAATATGATGATGTTCTACTAGTACCTTTAAATTTGCACAGTATATAGTAACTGTGACTAGAATATAATTCCAGTATGATAATCATGTCCCAGAGGGTTACACAGTATTTGAGTTAATAGATGTGATTATCTAATCTATAATTGCTTACTGGCTCTAAGCCTAAGAATTGACAGTTTTGTTCTTTCTCTTTTTTTAAATATTGGAAATAGTTTAGCAAATGTACATTATTGTGCTGCCTATTAACGTAGTGCCTCAGATGCTTAAGTATCTCTCTATGAATTTAGAAGCCTTTGTTTGTGTTTAGTTGTTTTAGTTATAACCAGAACACTAGGCTAAATTTATATATACAGGCACAGTGCCACAAACAATAGCGTCTATAACGATGGAAAAGTTGATTTTAGTCCTGAAAATGTAACTTCTACAGGTCCAATCTTCAGTGGCAGTTGGAACACCAGACTACATCTCTCCAGAAATCTTGCAGGCCATGGAAGATGGAAAAGGGAAGTATGGGCCCGAGTGTGACTGGTGGTCCCTGGGCGTTTGCATGTATGAAATGCTTTATGGAGAAACGCCCTTTTATGCTGAGTCCTTGGTGGAGACCTATGGGAAAATAATGAACCACAAAGTTAGTGCACTTTCTGTCTGTCTCTAAGCTAATTTTTAATAAGTAATGGGGTAACTTGAAGACTTTTTGTAAAATAAATTTTTATGTACTAATTATGTTAATGTGCATAAATGTGGAACAAAAAATAAGTTTCCGTGTAGTAAGTTTACGGTTATGGATTGCAGATGGCTTTGGTTTGGGATAAAGCAGTTCAAAACTAAAAATCTGGATTTGGAAACATGACTGTTAATTCATTCTGTGGAGTAAATCTTGGCTACCTTGCATCAGTCCTGTTGTGTTACTTTCTTCTGGTGAATGCATTGGTTGGCTTATGCAGAAGATTCTTAAATGTTCTTCCACATGGAGGTAGCTTTAGAATTCAACACTATAAGGGAAATTTAAATAAAGAAGAAAAACCAGGAGACGAAAAAAAATCAGTAGTTTTTATCCTTAGCAGAAGTCTTTTCCTTGAAACCTTACTGCGTGTATTTCAGAACTGGAGCATTTGCACATTTCTTTTTCTGCATAATGATTTTCACTAAGAAGGGTAATTTTTCTGACTTTTTCTTGGTAATAAACTATTTTCTATTATTTTGATCTTTAAGGAGAGGTTTCAGTTTCCTGCTCAAGTGACAGATGTCTCTGAAAGTGCAAAGGACCTCATCCGAAGGCTCATTTGTAGCAGAGAACATCGACTTGGACAAAATGGGATAGAAGACTTTAAGAACCATCCATTTTTTGCTGGCATTGACTGGGACAACATTAGAAACTGTGAGGCACCTTACATCCCAGAAGTCAGCAGCCCTACTGACACATCAAACTTTGATGTGGATGATGATTGCTTAAAAAATTCTGTAAGTATGGAATTAACATTTTGACGAATCAGCTTTTATAGTATACTTTGTAACATAATATATGTAAATGGCGTTTTATTTCAGTGTGTTCACTGTGTTCTGCATAAATAACAATTAAGTGCTGCTTTGAAGAACTATGGGGGGAATACTTTCATGGTTTGGAGGCTGATACTCCAAACATACTCGTGTAAGGATAACTTCAGTTTTGTTAATTCGTTGTAACTTTACATGTCTTTACCGAACAAGTTCTTAGTGGCCATGCCTTTTACAGAATAATATATTTGCATGTAGATAGGCTGCAAAAAACAATATTTCTAGCAGAGCATTGTTAAGACTTATACTAAGTTTGCTTAGTGCATTTTTATTGCAGTGCTGTACTCTTATTTGCTCATATCGCCATTAGATTCCATTCAGTTTGTTTCCATTCAAATTTTTTCAGCTTTTTTTCTGACTTGAGTTTTGGGAAATTTAGGAGAAATATTGTGGCCATATCTTAAGGAACAAGAAAGAAATTATTTTTACCTTTGCTGAAAAAGCTTTGCCGCTATTGATTTTTAACAGTTCTTATTGTTTCTATGCTTTTGAAAAGGAGCTTTGACAGATTATAGAGGTCTTATCATCAGAGAAATGCCTTGGAAATATCCTCTATGTGTGTGTGTGTGTATTGAAAGATGCAGAAACCTGATATTTACATGTAAGGTGAAGTATTTTCACTGGTTTTGCTTTTGTTTTCTGAACTGCCCATGCATCTCAGTTTCACTGAATTTCCTGAGCCTGCAGATAAGACATAGGTAACATGAATTGATATTGATAGGATTATCATTATTTGCATTCTCTTTCCTCCAACTGCACATTAAAACATGGAAAACACTTTAACTAAAATCTTTTGTGAATGTCAGCCTCTTCTTCTAAGTAAGAAGCCACAGGACAGGCATCAGGTTGCACCAGGGGAGGTTTAGATTGGATATTGGGAAAAATTTCTTTGCCAAAAGGGTTGCCCAGGCAAGTGATGGAGTCAACTATCCCTGGAGGTATTTAAAAGACACGTAGATGTGATGCTTAGGAAAATGATGATGGACCTGGAAGTGCTAGATTAATGATTGGACTCAATGATCTTGAAGATCTTTTCCAACCTAACTGATTCTACAATCTGTGATATGTCATAGAGCCCTTTCCTATAGGCAAATTAAGCAAAACAGTGTAGCTACATAGCATAACTTGCATTTTTTTTCTTTTTTTTCCTCATTTTTTTCTCACCTGCATTTGATATTATCCATTTCCCTTCACAACTGAAGTATTTTTATCTTAAAACTTTTTTATACAGTCTTCAGATATTTGTTTGCATATTATTTTGTCCAGGAACAGATATGAGGATTGAGTGGGTGGAGTGGATGCTGTATATAGCAGGTCTTTGTTTGTGAATCTAAAGTAGTTTTTGGAGGTTGTCCACACATTTTAGTGTTGTCCAGTCCACCACTCTTCCTTTTTAGAGCCCAGTATCTCAACTGAGGCACTCAAAATGTGCCTGTGCAGGGGAAATGCCTTACCATTGTGAAGAAGCAGGGAACTGCAGGTGAAGAATGTTCCTCTGCTGAGTTACTGGACTCTCAGCTGAGAAAACTGAGTCCAATTCTTAATTTGCTTTAGACATTTGGGGGTGAAGAGCAATGCCACTGAACTGTTAGAGATGAATGCCAGTCTTTTTCAGTTTCCTAATTTGAAACATCTGAAGGTTTTGTTCTGTTTTAATATAAGGATGTTATGTTCTTACCATTTCTTTTCACACCTAGTATCTCAGAACCGCTGAAAAAACTCAGCCTAAGGCGTTGCATGACTGAGAATATTTTACATTTTTGCTTAGACTGGTGGACATTGTAGTTCATATTGCTTTCCCTCAAATTCCTTATATATAACTTGGAGGTATTTTCTCCATATTTAATATATATCCTTTGAGGAAGTTTCACATACTTGCATTACTGTTATAGAAGTCAGCACCAGAGATAAGCCCATGAGACGATTTTTTTTTTTTTAAATTCTTGGCAAGATTTGAGTTGCATAGAGCAAATCAGGAATGCCCAGTGCTGAAGATAAAAGACAGTGTTGAAAAGCCATGATTGTTATTGTTCTTCCTGAACTTTAAACGAGACTGTTGTCCCAAGGAAAAATTACGTATTATATATTATTATCTATGTTTTTATATATATATATATATTATATATATTATATTTTATATATATATATATGTATTATATACGTAATAATGAAATTTGAAAAGTACGTTAAAAGTACCCATAAGCACCAAGGGCTAAACTGCACTGTTCAGGCAGCCTAAGTTGTGCTGGGTTTTAACTTTTAACTGTTTGGTTTAGGAGCCTTACTGAGAGGCTTCAATTCATTTATAATTTTGTCAGCATGGTTGTACAGTTAAATTTACACAAGTAGCAGGAGATACATACCTTGATCTCTATCAAAGAAACAAATCCTTTTACACAGATACAGTGTTTTAGAACCAACATAGTTCCTGATGTGGTAACTGAAAACTGTCAAGTGCGCTGTTAAAATCACACAATTATGCATTTGGTATTTTTAAAGTTGTCTGTAAAGACGGTTTTGAAACTTGAATCGAGGAAAGGTGAAAACAAATTATAAAAGAGAAGTAAAATTTTACTTTTTCTAACCATTGTCTATAATAATTGATATTTTTATTATGAATTAGTGATAAGTTAATGGTTTGTAATTTGGTCTTGTCCTTAGTTTCCAAAATGCTTAACAGTGTAGACTTAATGTACTTACACAGTCTAGCCATATCATTAATGTTATTTTTTCTTCTGGGAACTCTCTTATAATGTGAAGATTTTTGTCAGCTAAAAAAACAAAGTTGTGATGTAATATAGTTGATGCCACCGCTGGAAAGGTAATTTTGGATTTCATCTGAATACAGTCTTATTCCCGGTCCTTTCCTGATGGGTTTTGCATTGAAAAATGTACAACTGGTTCCTTTCTTCTTCTTTGTTTGTGTTTAGAAAAAAATGGTTATGTACTTTTTTTGACAATTTAGAATCTTTTAGTACTTTCAGTGTGAATAATCGTAAGGAATTTCTTTTGATGCTTGTTAAGGCCATCTCTAGTGTAGCAGCTTAAACCTTGCATCTTGGGGTTAAATAGGAAGCTTTTAACAGAATATTTAAAAATATTAAGACTTATAATGGTTCAAGTAAAATAATGATAGGATTATTTTAACCTGAAGAGAAATTCAAAGATTTGTCTTGGTTTGTCATTCTCTGGCAGGAAAAAGGGGCAACAAATGAAGAAATCGTCAAAGCACTAATGGGACTAGAACACCCTGTTGTATTAAGTCTTTCTAGTAAATGCCTTACTGTTGTTCCCTTAAAATAGAGGTAGCCCACTGAGAACTGGTGTTGGTAATTCTACAGGCAGGAAGCCCTGTTGACTGAATAGCAGAGAGGACTATACGAGGGAATAAAAGGTGTTACTCTTTGTACTAAGAGCTTCTTGGAAAAAAGAAAGAATAAATTGGTATTTGATATATGTAATACTCTGCTTTCCTCCAACAATAACCTATTTAATTAGAAAAGCATTTTTATACCAGCCTCATCTATTTTATATGTTAAATGCTATTATAAATAGTTCTAGTTGGTGGTGTTTCATATTTGGACTGCAGGTAAGGAAGACAGTGAATATAGTTAATATTATATTACCACTAACACTTCATATATAGTTAAACTTGAAAATCTCTTTCTTTTAAGTCCAGTAGGATACTACTTACTCAACTGTCCTATTATTTTCCTAGGAAACAATGCCTCCACCATCGCACACTGCATTTTCTGGCCATCATTTACCATTTGTGGGTTTCACATATACAAGTAGCTGGTAAGTTAAGAGTTCCGATGTTGCCTCTTGGTTAGTTACACAATATCTGAAGTTTCTGTATCTGAAACCAACCGCAAGGAGACAGCAAAGAATGTGGTTTATTGAGGAAATTACTAGGCCATCATCTACATTGCTGTCTGTCCAGAAGAATGAGCTCTCTGCAGGTAGAATTTACAGGAATGTAAAGGTCAGCACCTCTGTTCAAGGGAGTTTGTTGCTAAAAGTGGTTACCAGACAGTGTGTGAAGTTAACTGTGTATGACAAACTTAAGACTCGATGTGTGGACCCAGATAGAGCTTAGTTTATTAGATGTGAAAAACAGGTTTATTTCCAGTCTTTTGACACTTTTGTAAGTCTGAATGGAAATTTTTAAAAAATTACTTTTATTGATATTTAGTATTAATGTGGTACTTATTATGTTCATTTCTATTGCTAAATTAACAGTAACAGGGAAGTCCATGTATGCTCCTTGTTCATTTATGGAAATAAATAAAGAAAGAATGTTTACAACCATTGAAAAATCAGGCCTGTGTTTCTGCTGTGAATGTGACTATGTCCTAGAATGTCCTAGACTTCCTATGAATTATTTGCATAAGTAGTGGCGTGTGCACATGAGTAGCCACAGCATTTCTAACATGTCCATGCCCTAGTTGTCGTGGGATAATTTCACACCATTTGTTGTGATTCTTGTCTTTAAGGAATTTGGGATACTTGATTTACTATTTCGAAATGAACCGTTATTGTAATCTTACTGTTTAGGTTGTTGCTTCTTTCTGTCTGGCTAACATAGTCTGTCCATAATGATTATTTTTAATCAGGAGTTCATTCCCTGTTATGGAACAAAAAAATGCATTGAGGAGATCAGGCATGCTAGGTAAAAATGAGCTCAATTTTTAATGAGCACATAGTTACAAGGTATTCTTTGATGGTATAATAAATGGCATAGTAATTAACAATTTAAAAAAACTGTTTATTGGTTGATAGTTTTATAGCATTATTTTAAACACAACCTATTGTAAAATCCAACACTATTTGTTTTTTTCCCCCAGTGTACTTTCGGACCGCAGCTGTCTGAGACTGACAGCTGGACCACCCTCCATGGATCTTGATGCCAGCATTCAAAGAACTCTGGAGGATAGTTTAGCAACAGAAGCTTATGAGAGGAGAATAAGACGTCTAGAACAGGAAAAGCTTGAACTTAGTAGAAAACTGCAAGGTATAGTCATTAAAAAAGAAATAATTCCATTTTTTTCTACTTGCAGCTTTATGTTGCAACATAAACAGCATGGCTGTTTATACTGTGGCAGAAAATAAGTATACCTCCTGGAATGCTTTCTAGCAGAAAAGAATTGTCATCATTATTTTTGTTGGCAAATTAAACTTCTGTTACTCTTCATACCTGAAATATGCCATGTATGCAACTTCTTATAACTTTGTTCTCATCGTGCCTTGGTTACTATGGCATAAAGATTTCATTCTTAAAACTTGTAAGAGCTTTGTTTGTCCAGCTGACAATTCCTGAAAAATCAGCACTTAATAGTTGGAAGTTACAAATTGTGGAATCCTCAGTGCAGGGTTTTTTTGGCATGTCTTAATTTATCAGTAATATCTCTTTGACCTCCTCAGATGTCAGATGTGTAATTTGTCCCTCTCTCTTCCGTCTTTTTTTTAGAGTCCACTCAGACAGTCCAGGCTCTGCAATATTCAACAGTGGATGGCCCAATAACAGCAAGTAAAGATTTAGAAATTAAAAGTTTGAAAGAAGAAATTGAAAAGTTGAAGAAACAGGTAACAGGTATGTTATAAATATTAATGTAAAAACTGTAACGGGAAACAGTATTTTGACAAGATTTTTTTTCCTAATGTAATGCTAGTTTTACTTTGCTTTCTAAAAGAGTTTTCCAGTCTGTTCTTAGTTTTCATTTTTCCTGTCACTCTTCCTTGGTAGCTCAACATTTTCTATAAATTCAACTTGATAGTCATTAGTTCCAGTTGCAAGGGAGTAGGAAGATTTCAGTGACTTCTGCTATTATTATTAGTGCAAAAATTCCACTACTTTTAAATTGTGGTGTTGCTAATTTACATGGATATAAATCTGAGTCTACCTGAGAATCTGTGAAATGCTGACCGGTCTCTGTAGTACTTTTTTTTTTGTTTTTTCTACACCTTCCTCCTGCAATGTATAGTACCAGGGCAGATGGTTATTTTGTTTGGTTATTTTTGACAGTGAGTAAACATGAGGGTGAAGACTTGGCCTGTCAGTTTTAATAGGCCTAAAAGCAGTTGATGAAATCATAGAATGGTTTGGGTTGGAAGTGACCTTAAAGACCATCTAATTCCAGTGCCCCTGCCATGGGCAGGGACAACTTCTGCTACACCAGGTTGCTCAAAGCCCCATCCAACTTGGCCTTGAACACTTCCAGGGCATCCATTACACCTTGTCCTGTCACTACTTGCCCTTGTAAAAAGTCCCTCTCCAGCTTTATTATGATTCAAGCATTAATTGATACTTCTCATTATCTCATTTTTTGTTGAACTTTCCCTGAATGGTCCAGGTTTATGAGATGTGGTCACAGTTTTGATTATATTTTCTGCAAAGTCCCAGAGATTTACAGTGTGCAGTTGCTTAGTGCATTGTAACTGAATGCGAAGTAAAAGCAAGTTTATGCTGAGGGTGGGATTTTGTGAGTATTTTCTTGAAACCGTACATTTAGAAAAGTGTGAGTTATCTGGAAGGTGGGCTGTATGCATGAAACTACAGGGATACTGAGTTTTCCAAGTGGCAGGGAGTAGTGAAGGATGTTTTCCATGAGAGAGGTCACTGTGGGCTATGAGACTGCACTCCCAGTAGCACCAGAACCATCCAAACAAAACTGTCCAAAGTAGCACCAAACCATCCAAACCAGAACGGGTCCTGCTCACAGCTGTGTAACCCCTTCTCAATCTGTGCGTGTCCTGGACTCTCTCATGGCTTTAATTCACTCAATTAAACAAGGAAAATGCTATCTAGATATAGAGAATTTGATCCACTTATGATCAGTTAAATCAGTACAAGGTAGGCAATAGAAGCATAAGAGGAAAGGGAGATGACAGGGAGAAGAACCACCTCTCAGCTCTGCTGTCAATGGGCTGTCATTCCTTTCAAAACTGAACATTTATTTCCTTTGCTTCTGGAAGTTCATTAAGATTTTCTGAAAACTAATATTTTGGCTATCAAGCATTGCAGTACTTTAAGCTTGAAAAATGTTTTTTAAATCTGTGCAGACAAAAAGATTGAATTCTTTGATTAATGTTGGACTGCCTTTTTTCAGAACTCCCAAACTAGTCAAAAAGCAAAGATCTACTTAGGCCTGTGTCCTGTGTTTTATAGAGACTACTGGAGACATCTAGAGAAAGATCATTCTTTTTCCAGCCTCACTCTCCAAAAAACTGGCAATTCATGTTTTAAGAACTTTCAGAAGGAAAGCTTATATTGCACCCACCATGTTGAATATAGCTATTAGTGAAACAATTTGCTGTCTGTTTAGCTAATATCTTTCTAGTCTGCTTTAAAGGCTAACTACTAGTAGAAGTATTCGGTATTCTTGATTTTTACTGCTCTGATTTAAGTTAAAAAGAATTTTTTCTCACAGTAAGTCATAGCATAGGACTCATGGTATCCTGCTCCATAACGCTTTCTTAAAAATAGGTTCTTGAGAGCAGAGACATCTTCAAAAAAGAAAGAAAGGAAATATAGCAAGATGTTTTTTACTTCAGGAAAATCAACAAGAGACTGTTAGGTATCAGGTCTGGAACCACAGAAACAGGGAAAAAATCCAGTTAATCATGTCAATCCAAACAGTAAAATATCTACATTTTGTGTGAGGAAAAATCAGACACAAGTAGCAGTAGATAGATCTCTGTTGTATGTCCATGTCTTACCTGCAGCAATGGAAAACAAAACATCGAGAAAGGTTGGAGGAAACTACAAAAAAGATTTGTTCTGGTTTGTGTTTGTGAAAAGACTTCATTCAGTTCCTGAAAGTGTCTGGAATGCCAGCAGTGACACCCACAGAAAGAATAACTTGAATTTAACTTCCAGGCATTTTAGTTGATGTGTTTAGACTCTGCAGCTGCGTTATGGGATAGAAACACGCTGTGTATGAACTGCAGACTGCAGCACATAGATTATATCCTGTTAAAATTGTGTAGTCTGAAAAAAGCCTGTTATGGATACGCAGTTGGACAGCTGCTCTGGCGTGATGCAGCAGTTTTGTATTGTACCATAAGCATTATTTTTGGATGTGAGCATGGCTTAACTAGCTCAGGGAGGATCACTCTGGTTTGAGTGACGCCATGTTGGCACTATGTCAGGGCAAAGTTTTTTTTGTGAAATTTATCTCCAGCCAAATGTCCCTCCACTTGCTGCTGTAATGAGGAAAAAGACAACATCAGAAACCCCCGCTCTGCAACAGTCCTTAGCTCTAGTTTGGGCTCTTTGGGACCACTGAAAAGCAACATTTACAAGAACAGCTTTTGAATGAGACCAGTCATTCATAGAAAAGCATCAGGATCAACTTTATATTATATTTTATTCTTTACTATTTAGCTGCAACTTAGATTTTAGTTCGTTGCTAGAAGTATTACTTGCTTCTTTTGGTAATGAAAAAAAAATAGAAAAGGTGTGGGAACATTCCCCGACGCAGCTCCTATCCCTTTTCAAATTGAAAAGAAGTCAATGTCTGGTGAAGGTGGTTTATATTGAGAAGGTTTTCTCTAAAGTAATGTTCTACTTCAAACCATATATTTGCGTATTT
This sequence comes from Lepidothrix coronata, assembly GCF_001604755.1. Classification (NCBI taxonomy): domain Eukaryota; kingdom Metazoa; phylum Chordata; class Aves; order Passeriformes; family Pipridae; genus Lepidothrix; species Lepidothrix coronata. Next base: position 1,422,535 of record NW_016690218.1, read on the forward strand.
ATTCCTCAATACAGTGTGTCCTTTGGGTTTTTTGGGTTGGAAGTGAATAATGTGATCAAATGAGGAAGGTGTAGAGTTGTCCAATCCATCTCCAGTCGCCACAGAACTTTCCCAGTATATATTTGAATGTTTGTCTGATCCAGACAACACAGCCATTTGTTAGAAAACATTCATTTGTGCCTTGTGCTGTAACTAATACAAGCCAATTCGATAAAATTGGGAAAAGAGAATGTTCTATTTTACTTGATTTTATGGGGGGTTGGAGATAGATTTTAAAACTAAATTAGTGACAGAATAGAGAAACAAACCTAATGATGGCCTTTTCTGAGTGTTTCTAAGTGTAGGGGAGCTAGTTCCGGGTTTTCTGGATAGCCTTTAAAAGATGTGATTTTTCAGTGCTGGATCTGATGAACTATAGGAAGGTTCAGTTCAGGTGCAGAGCTGAACATTATGCTTTGGGCTCATCTCTTGGGCAACTAAATGTAATGTAATAACATACTGCAGTGAGTGTTTGCATATGTTATCTAAAATGCTAGTTACAAGTAGGGTGATTAGAGTGATTAGATGGAAAATTACCACTTACTACACATATGTCACAACTAGCTTTTGGTTATATTCTTTAACCTGCTTTGCTGCCTCTTCTGAAGCTGTAAGAGTAAACACCTGTTTAAAAAGGTAATAAAAAATGAACTTGAAATTGTTTCTTCAGGAGTGTCACTGGGGGGGGGGTTAGAAAAATACATTTTTCTTGTCTATCTGGTTTTCCAGGAAATGACAAACTAGCATATGCTTTCAATTTTAGAGGTCAAAGTTATAATTTTTGTTCGCTAGGTTACATAGGAGAAAACTTTGAGGAATCTTTAATATTGCCAAATATGTAAAGGGCAGCAATGGAAGACGAAAACAGAGCTGTGGAACAAAGTAGTTCATGCACAGAAGAGAGATTTATCTTGGCTCAGCAGAGCCATATATAAACTTTCTTTTCGCTGGTGACTTCAGAGTAGACTACATAAGAGAGGCAGTTAATAATTTTTGGCTTTGAGCTGCATCTCTTATTTAAGTGCATTCTTTTAAATTTTTAAACAAGAGTCAGTGAATTAAAACAATAGTGAATATTTTTATGGGTATAAGCTAAGGGTATTAATTTGCTTATAAAATTCTCGTGTTTCAGAAATTAACCCTCTTAAAAATGTATGTATTTTTATATTTGATTTTTCCAAGAGCCATTCTCTTGGGTTACATTTATGAAAATATAGTTAAAGGCTCTTATTAAGAGTATAGATGGGTTCCTTTTCTTTTGGTAAATACATGTGGTCTGAAGACCTGCCACAACTGAAATAAAAGGCAAAATGTCCACTGATTTCACAGAATGTGGAATTAACTTACCTTCATATATATCTTGCTTTAAGTGAAGGACTAGGAGGTAAAAACTCCACTCAACTAGAAATTTTCAGTTGTCATTTTATGGATTTCAGCTTTTCTTGTAGCATTTGAGAACATTTATGTGACATTATTTAGGTGTGGTGTGGAAATATACTGTCATTGTGTAACTGACTGTTGGTAAGAAGCTGACTGTAATAGTTTTCCTTTATTTATAGTAGTAATAAAGCAGATCACATAAACACAAGTGGTTTTCACGCTAGAAATAAGTAATATCAGCTGAAGTTAATTTTAAGTGTATCGACAGGAGAACACTTGCCAGCTCTTGAGTGACCCATTACTTTTACTGTTTCTTTCTGGGGGAGTTTGGGGGAAGGAGGGAGACTGTTTATAATTACAGTGTAATAAAAGATGCATTATATATTATACCACAGTGCTTAAAATCAAATGTGGAAGTCATGTTAAAACATACATTACAGAATTAAGTAAGAGAGCATCATTATTATAATGTGAGAAGAAAAGTTATCGTTTTCTTTGTTGTTTTGCAGCGAGCTGTGACCTTTCATTCTGTTCCCTTAAAAGCAGATAATGGTAGCTGAATCAGTCTGCTCCCTATTCTAAACCAGATAAGAACTGCATTATTTTGTGATTAAATGGAAACCAGAAAAAATATTGAAGGGGCTTCAAGGAGCTAGACTATGCTATTCTAGAATTATTATTTTTTCCCTTAGAATATTTAGAATTCTGCTGCTTTTTCTAGAATCCGGTCAGCTAGAACAGCAACTTGAGGAGGCCAGCACTGCAAGGCGGGAGTTGGATGATGCTTCCAGACAAATAAAGGCTTTTGAGAAACAAGTCAGAACACTAAAGCAAGAGAGGGAAGATCTTAATAAGGTAAAAGCATTTTGTCAGCAACTCTTCTAAACCCTAAAGTCTGGTTTATTTTTGTTCATTTTGCCTGAAATAACTTCCAAGTGTAAAACTAATGAGCAAATAACAAATGTGTAGCATGACCTACTTTGCTTTCTGCCTGCCTTTTTTTTTTCTTTTAAGACAATTATTAAGACAATAATTTTAAGGACATTATTTAACATGTTGTATGTATGTATGACTGCTGGGTGGTCCTAGATGATTGCTTCCAGATAGTGAACAACTCCATGATCCAAATTACGTGGTGGCTGCAAAAAAGGTTTTACAGCTTCAGATAAAGGTGATAATGATAGGGGTTAGAGAAGAGCAGAGCAGAGAAGAACTATTCCAGACAACTAATTTAATCTGAAGTATGGGTGAGACTTTAGCCGGGAAAAAATTTGAAGAATATGGTATTAAAGCTGTGTCACAGAAGTGTTTCCAGAAGGGAGATGTGAAAAATTGCCCAGATATGAAGATTGAAAAGTAATTTGAAATAGCTACAATTAAAGAATACTAGATTTTATTTCTTCTCCTCTCTCTCCCCAATTCCTCGTTTTCTGATTTATAACATACTGTCTTTCATGGATCTTTTTTGTATTCATGATTAGATCAACCTGTAATCAGGTGTGAAATACATTAGCCTGTTTCTCATCATGATTATATTGGCCCAGTATTTTAGAGTCCATACTCAATGTTGATGTGCCAGCTGTGTTTAACACTGTTTCCTTTGACCCTTAAGGCTCTTAAAATCTTGAAAGCTGCCAGTTTGTCCAAGAAATACTATCTCTCTTCTAAAACAACTTGAAGTGATTAGGAGCTCTTTTTAACAACCTTAGAAATGTTTTTAGATTTATATAGATGTCAACAGTGCCAAATATTAATTCTTCCTGTTGATCTTCTTTTTATCCTCAAATTTGCTTTTCCTTGCTTCTTTGTTCTGCTCCAGTTTGGCTGAACATCATTAAACTATTTAAACTGTTGTGGTCCCTCATTGGTAGTGTAGTAGCATAAATCCAGGGCACAGCAAGTTTTGTGAAGGTATTGTGCTGTGGAGTTATCACAGCACTAGCAGTTTTACTTCATGTGGGTTCTTTTAAAGGAATAATTGTCATATATTGCTACAGCATTTCGTTGCCTGAAACTTTCTGTAATATTTGATATTAAGGTACAGTGTATGGAAATCAAGCTCACCATTGCAGGTCAGTTTTCAAAAGCTTCTAGAGTAAAAATTTTTATAGAGCAGACTTTTCCATTCAACGCAAAAACTTTTTCTAAATCATTTAGCAGTTGATATTCTTTTAATTTATTTAAGTAGTTATTAAAAATCTATGCTAATGAAATTTTTTTCACTAAGAAAGCAAGGTATTTTTATGTTATAATGCAAGTACTTGAAAACCCTTGTGTTTAACCTGTTATAATGGAGAAAATTCCTACTTGGTTTATGTTTATGCACTTCTACTGACTTTAGTAATGTAAAATCTGACCTCTTTCCTTATTTATAGAGGCACACAATCTATATCATAGATGCATTCATGAAAAGAAATTAATATATGGTTTCTGTTGACTCTGGAGGAGGTGTTAGAATTGGCCTTGCAGCTTTCTAGGTTTATTACTTAATTCTTTTTTTAAACTGTAGGAACTGGCAGAGTCTAGTGACAGATTAAAATCCCAAGCCAAAGAGCTGAAAGATGCACACAGCCAGCGGAAATTGGCAATGCAGGAGTTCTCAGAGATGAACGAGCGGCTGACAGACTTGCACTCTCAAAAACAAAAGCTTGCCCGCCAGCTCCGAGATAAGGAGGAAGAAATGGAAGTGGTGATGCAAAAAGTAGAAAGTTTAAGGCAAGAGTTACGCAGAACAGAGAGACTTAAAAAAGAAGTAAGTGGTGAGAAGACTGTTTAGACTCTGTGAAATAAGTTATCTGTAAGGTTTTCTGACCAAGTAATTTTTTTTTCTAATTTGTAAATTAACTTCTTGATTGTTGTTTCGAACAGTACCAGTTTTGTTTCCTAAGAATTTTAAGTGTTCAGTTGAGTGATGAAGATTTCTCTCTTTTGTTAAAAACCATCAATAGATTTTGAAAAAAAAAAAAAAAAAGAATCCTATCTATTAAAAACGTATGTACTTTTGTAGCTGGAAGTCCAAGCTGAAGCTGCAGCTGCTGAGGCATCCAAAGACAGGAAATTGCGAGAGAGGAGTGAACAGTACTCTAAACAGTTGGAAAGCGAAGTAGAAGGGCTAAAGGTTAGTCTGTTTTGATATTAACACCTGCAAAGTTACTAGTCAACTAGGACTTGGATCTGTTTGATTGCTTTCAGATGTAGGACAAAAGGGTTTTGTCAGTTTGTCGCTTCAGTTGGTGCTGAATATTATTGCAGGCGTGCATCGCATTGTTGTCCAGAAAAATGAACATTTGCCTGATGTGTTATTTCTTAATAACTCGACAGTTTCTTACCAAATTGCTTCCATTGGTACTTTGTTTAATTTTACCAGCTAAAAGCTTATTTTTTAGCACAGGATGGTTGAATATTTGAAGATTAAACTGCTGCATCTAAACAGGTTTCTGTATAAGTGTTCTGTCTGCTGTGTTGTTCCTTGTGTTTCCTGCATAATAGATGTCAACTGATGTAACTGTGAAGGAAAAATTTTAGCTTATCCTGCCTCTCGGCCAGAAGTTGAGGCGTTCTTGCACAAGAACAGCACTCAGCATGAAGAGGTCATTTACACTGATGAGATTGCTCACACGTGTATGTGATTTTACAAGCAGAAACCTAAGGCAGCCAAGAATGTTAACTGTTATTTTATTCTGTGATTCAGCATTTTTTACAATGCTCTGAAGAAATTAGACTTTCTCAAAAATTGAATGAGAAGTTTTTTAATTTACATATGAGGATTGCTGTTCATTTACAGCAAAATCCTGTTCCAAATGTTCCACTGAGTAGGGTAATTCTAAACTTGTCATGCAAAATGCAAGATTAGGCCTATTCTGGTCTTAATTTACAGGAACAGCAGAGTTTTTTTCATTAGAATTCTCTGGGACATTTGTCAACATTAACTTACAGCACAGAAAATTTGGTGTTTTTTTGCAAACATTCTTTTATTTGGCCTTCCTTTGATAAGGAAATCCATTCAACTTGAAATTTGGATTTATAAAGTTTCTGCTGCTGTGAATTCAGATTGTTATCTGAAAATTAGGATGTATTTCTTCTGCTTCAATGAATTGTCACCATCAGCAAAGAGTTTGTATGACAGTTTAAGAGGTGAGAAGAATTTATGGAAGATCTATTGAGAATATATGATACACTGATTTATAACAGGGCAAGTTTATCAGAAGAGGAAAGAGGAATTGTAGCATGCTTAGTAATATTTTATGATTCAGTAGGCAAACTTTGGATCATATGTGGTTGTTGTGATACTGCACTGTCCATTCCTTAAAAGCTCTTTATGGCTCCTTAGTTAAGCTCAGGGAGCTCTCCTAGACAAAAGTCAATATTTACAGAAGAAAGGAAGATTCCTCCAAATGAGGAGAATAGAAAAGACCATTAATGATGGCAGGTTAAGGGTAAACAGGATGTCAAGGGCTAAATAAAGAGACTTTGAGAAGCACTTTGCAAAGGGTGCTTGGGGTGATTGTGGGAAGTTCTTTAAAGCAAAAGCAGAAAGAACCTTAGGAAATTCATGGGGCTGCTTGTTGGCAGGATGAAAAAGGCAAACTCTGAGTTAATAGGGATGTGGCAGAAACTCTCTGCAAGTCTTTGATATGTCAGACTTTACTGCTGAAGCAGGGGAGATTGACACACAGTCCACTGTTTGTAGCAGATGAGCTGGATCAGTCTGAGGATGATGTGCAGGAAGCAGTGGAGCTGGCAGGTGAGGCAGATGTGAAGTCACTTGGACCGGTGGCATGGCTGAGAGAGTTCTGAAGGAACTTAAATGAGAAGTAGGAGAACTGCTGGCCAAGATATGCACCCTCTTATTACAGGCAGCCCACTGTGCTACTGTAACTCTCATCCAGATAATCCTGGGAAAAAAAGAGGACTGGGTGCAACGTCCTTAGAAAAGGCGTAGAGGCTGTGGCAAAGAATAAGGTCAGAGTTCCTGGATGAAGCAGAGCCTATTGGGAAGAAGACAGTGTGCCTTCTGGCCAGCCAAGTCCTGCAACACTGACCTGCTGGGATTCTGCAAAGTTGTCAGTAAATGTGCGGACAGAGGAGATCCTGTGGACGTCATGTATTTGGATTTTCAATAAAATCAGGCTCGATATGAGTCCGCAGTGTGCCCTGGCAACCAAGAGGACAAACTGCACCCTGGGGTGCATTAAACAGCAGCTGTCTATATGCCAGGGGATGCATTATGTCTCAGTTGCACCATTTGTCCACTTGAAACGGGCATGTATGAAAACATCTATTTGGAATTTGTGCTTACATCAATTCAAAATATATTCTCTAGTTAAACCGCTGTTAAATACCGTTCAGCTTTCTCTTCTACTGCACCATCTGTCTTATGGTGTTAATAGTATCTTTTCTTTGTGGTAAAAAATGTGCAATACCACTAAAACATTTTATGTACCTGCTACATGATGTTGCAAAGCCTAAGCTTTATTTGTACTCCATTGCCATGTACGTGTAGGCAGTTGGGTATGTTGGGCAGTAACAAACAAGTTCAGTATTTAACAGCCTGTGCAGAAAAGAAAATTCCTAAATTCCTATGCTTGCTTGCTTGTCTTTCTTTTTTTTTTTTTTTTTTTAAATCTTTCTTTCTGCAAGCTGTCTCCTCTTAGGATGGCATCTTCTTTCTCCAGTTTACCATTCTGCATCCTCCTAAGGGCAGGACGTTACTCTTAGATCAAAACAGAGTTTTGTTTTGATGAGTTAGAGAAGACAATGCAGTAGCAGCACATCTCTGGCTCATACATTTAGGGGGCTTTGCAGTTTTTTGCTGACACTAACAGCAAGGCCCAGCTTTCTCATAGAATTTGTCACGGTAGAAATTCAGCTCATCGGAATGTTCCACAATGACATTTAGCTCTTAAAGCCTGTTCATACATGAGCAAAAGATACCTACCCAAAGCCATGTCCAATTAAGGGTGACTGAGAGGTATATAATATCTCATGGTAAGAATGAAGGTATAATTAACAAAATATCTTCGATCCTCTTATGTGACACAGTCACCATAAGGAAGTACGTTTTCCAGTTTCCTGCACTTTCTCAAAACACAGTGTTTTTATTATTTTCCTTTCCTTAGACAATGTTTAATTACATATTTTAAAAAATAGAAGAAATTCCAAACCAAGTTGTCCGTATGTTTACATTAAAAAGTTATTTCCATACTTGGATTTCAGTGCATGTCATGCCACTATCTCATTTTGAACCTGATCTTGCTCCTCCTCTATGTTATGGCAGGACATTGAGTTTAGTGAGTGTAGCATATGGTGCAAATGTGTATGTATCCTGAAGCAGTGTGTAAAGACTATTGAAATGCCAGAAGACCTCACTAAGAGAGCTATGCAGCTACGAAAAGTGAAGTAATTACTCTTATTGTTTAAAGCTTGTTTTTCCTATTAATCCACTATGATGTAAATGGTCAGTTTTAAGTAAAATAGGTCAGGTTTCTCTCCTGACTGACACAATCCATATAGTGTTTCTGTAGCTAGATTTTAGCCTTCAGTTAAGCCTCTTCTTGCCTTAGTATAGCTTTTCCGCAAATTATTTGTCCTTCAAAATATATTAACTGTATATCATAGTCCTTACTCTGCATTCCTGAAAAGTCACTAGAACTTGCTGCTGTCAGCTGTGTGAGTGGAACCATTAAGTGTCTTCTAATTCTGTGGTCACTTTCTGACTGCATGTAAGGGGAGTCAGAATGTGACGAGAGATGTTTAAAGTGATGATCAAATTTTCAATGGCTTGAAAACTGTTACTGCATTTAAATAACAAAACAATAGAGTACCGTTGAAATTTCTGTTGTAACAAATCTTGAAAAAAATTGAGATAGATGTGTTTAACTCAAGTCTCTAATGGGATATTTTCTGAACATAAACTTATGAATATTGAATTGTTATTAAGGATAATTTTCAGCATTCCTGAGTGTTAATTTGGGGCTGTTTATTTTAGCAAAAACAGGTTGGTCGCTCACCTGGGGTAAGCAGTATAGAACACCAGCAAGAGATCACTAAATTAAAGGCAGACTTGGAAAAGAAAAGTGTTTTCTATGAAGAGGAACTATCTAAACGTGAAATGTTGCATGCTAATGAAATAAAAAGTCTGAAGAAAGAACTGCGGGATGCAGAGAGCCAGCAGCTTGCCCTCAAGAAGGAAATCATGGTTTTGAAAGACAAGTTAGAGAAAACAAGAAGAGAAAAGTGAGTATTGTATGGAATTTACCTTTTTTCAATCTTTTGAAGTCTCCTAGTGTTTTTCCAAACACACTGTCACTTCCTTAACTGTAGTGCAGGCATAGTCATTTTGGCTGAGCTAATGCCAAGGTTGAAAACTGTCACCTTTAAAAATAAAACAGAAGAAAAAAATCCACATCCCTGTACTGAAACAGTTAATTTTGCACCAGAACTGTTTTACTGGCTGACCATTCCAAGGTATGCAACTTGAGTTGCAGACTTGCAGCTCTGGGTAAGTTGACCCCCGAAGCTTATGTTGCACTTTCATGCAGTTTTTTGACTTTTTTTCTTTTTTTTGGTGTTTTCATCTTTTGATGCAAAACTAACGTGTTAGAGATCAACACTATTGTTTACATTTCTGCCAGCACAGGAACAGTCACTTAATGCGAACCGAGGCTAATCCATGCTGGGTTCCATCCAGTGTTAACATCAGTCAGCAGACTACTGTAGGCGTAAGCTGCTTTATCTCTTCTGACATGGTGATTTGTCAGACCTGCTTTTTTCTCTCCCACATGGTGGGGCTTATAACTGGCCTTGAGAATGTTCCTTCAGGCATTCATCAATAAAACCAAATTTTCTGTTGGATAACGTAGAAGTGGAAATAATAATAAATTGAATGTGTTCATGTTCGTTCCTAAAAAATTCGGAATGCTTTATAGAGGGTAACATAGATGTATCTTTCTGCTGCTGTAGCAAGATGGCATATTAGAGAAACCATGGAGAAGTTCCTGTTGCAAGCTGAACCAAATTGTAGTGAGTCCTTAAATATAAGTAGCAAATGAAATGCTGATTTTTTTTTCAAAGAAGTTAATGCCAATAGGAGTAGAAACACTGCTTCTCTGGTAAATTGTGTTCAGCAGGGGACATAGATCATACAGCCTAGAATGAAGTGGATGAACTGTTTCTTCCTAGCATGCAGCTATTCGTAGGCTGGACATAGTAACAACACAGTAGTTCACTGCTTTGTTCTAGGTTAAGAGGTAAAGCTTGCATCAGCAGCGTGTTTTCATTGTAACACAACTTAATGGTCTTGCTGACCAATGAGTTACAAATTCACAAAAGGCTATTCTGTCTTGTAAAATAAAAAGGTGATAGTATGACACGCTTTTAACTCCAGCAGTGTTATTCCTCAGAGGGAGGAATATTAAATAAAAAAATCAGTAATACTTCTTTCTGCAGGCTAAACTGTTGGTAAAGATCATACCTCCAAGCACTGACCAGACCAAACGCTCCTTCTTTCCTAATTCTAATGTTGTACAGCTGTAGACATTCTAACTAGATGTCCATCTGGTGAAATTACAAATGTTGATGTGCTTCATGCTAGGTAGTTCATAAATCTTCTTTCAATCTGGTTTCTCTCTATAGAGAACTAGATGCAATTCTAATGCGGGTGCTGTATGTATTTCAAATGTTAGCGTAAGAAAACATTTGAAAGCATGAACAGAAATGTGTCACATAACAGGTATCCAACACTTGGCTCTTCATGGGAAGGGCTTCAGCATCATATTAAGTCAGGTGTCCAAGCACACGATGAGTGATTGATGAAGGCCTGATTTTATCTGTTTTGTTAAACAAATCTGCAGCATCTCATGCAAGTATTAGGGCTCCACAGAATTGCAGTAGTACACTGTTCAAGTTATGCTATAGATAGACTTCTGCAATTTAGAAGGGAATCTTAAATATTAGGAATGCAAGAATTGCGATTGCTACTCAATTCTCAATATTTGGTAGCTTTTCATAAAAGAACATGGATTTTTTGTTTCTACTTACACCTGTTGTTTTTAGCTTTTGTAGTCAGGCATGAAAAGCTTTTTGTGTGTCTTCCAGTGCAGAGGTGTTCAGTGTAAGCGTTGAAAAGGAAGCACCTGGAGGATTTATGCTGAGATAAGTGGAATTATTTCAACAATAGGCTTTTAGTGGGTGTGGAGTTGAAGCGTGCTTATACAGTTTGGCAAAAATATTTTAGTAGTCTAAAAATAATCTTCCATGCATATTAAAAAAGATTTTGGTAAGAGGATGTGGTTGTATTACTTTGTAAGGACTATATATGAGTGAATTACATAGGTTACTCCAAGCAAGGATCAGTAAGAGCTTTAACAAAGTCCCTATGTACATTTTTGTTTAACTTGCGTGTTTGTCATTTCTGTTACGGCTATTTTTTAATAGGTATTTTTTCTTTGTTTCCTTCAAATTTAAGCTTTATAACTCCTGCTACTTCAACAGCATAAGTCTTCAAGGGAGAGAAACTACCTTTCTGTACAAAGTGATTGCCCTTTGCTAAAGTCTCATAAGCTGCATGCTATTGAAGCTGGAAGCGTAGGAACACAGTACCAGGCCAGTGATCTGTGCAGCACAAGATTCCATTTCTTAGAATTGTCATTATGAAATATTTCAGAAGAAGGTGCAAGAAACTGTGCAAAATAAATCATGTTTGTAGAAGTTTCTTTTAAGCCTATCATTTCATGATGGATTTATAAAGCAGGGGGCTTTATAAAACAGCATTTGCTGTTTTTAAATTGTGACATAAAGAAGCCTGGGGGCTGGTATTTGTTTCGGGTCTACTTTTCTTGGTTTCAAAGCAGTAAGATAAAATATTTCACCACTTTGTACAGATGCAATAAAGAGCTGGAGTGACAGTGATATAATAAAGCTGTATTTCACATTGCTTGCATGTGGTTTGCTGCAGTTTTACTGATAAAAAGAAAGCTGGATCATGTATGATTTCTTAACTTGAAGAGCAGATACATAGCTAAATGTTAGATGAGAGTAAAAGCTTGATGGGAGAGGAGGATGCCAGGCTTCAAAGCAAAGGCATTATTTTGATCTTGCTGGCTGTCCAAGGTACATCTATGGAGTCTGTCACAGTTCTGTAGTTTGCTGAGTTGATATTTGGGTGTGATAGATTATACCCACATTCTCCTCTGTTTCAAATTTATCTTCATTTCTGTATTATACTACGGCAGTCTGACTTAAGGGGGTAGCGACAATCACCAGTTGAAATAAGTCCAATAAGCAAAATACAGAAAATTACAAATATGTTGGGGTCTTTCACCAACCTAAAGCTTCCTTAATCCACCACCATTTATGGCTGCTTTCAGCCTTAGAGGCTTAAGGAATAAATTTAAGACAAATATAGAATTAAAAATCCTAAACAAAACCATGAAATCTTTAAAGAAATTAATTAAAAATTAGTTTGGTCTTCTGCCTGAGAAATTAGCTTTGAATCTAAGCCTTGAAAACAGAAGCAGGACCTGTTATTAATTCCCCTGACAACCAATGCTTTAATCTCTTCCTGTCTTTTCCCTAGACTGCTCATCATATGCATGGAATCTGTTGATACAGAAAAGGAGTGGTGGTGAATTTCAAACTTGGCATTTAAACAGTAACTATAGTATGTTACTTTACTAGGATGAAGTATTAAGTTTCAAAGGATGCCTAGCAACATAGAATTTCACTATGGGTCTAACATGATGTACTAGATTTCAAAGAGTGGTTGAAGCACTAAATGAATTTCAAATTAGGAATAGGAAATTCAAACCAGCATTGCTCTTAACTGGGTTTGCTGTAGCCACTGACATTTCTCATCCTTTAATGGTGTTCTCTCAATTTGATAGAATTGTAGTAATTCTGCATCTCAGAAAAAGAGGCAAGGATGTGATTTCTGTGTTGCACAGTAACACAGGTCAGTAAAATTCTGATCTGTATCCAGAAAAAAAATTGCAGTGTGCAAGACAAGGTTTCCCCTGGATTTTATTTTTACAGTTAACTTTTTATACTGCTCATTTTTTCAAGCCTTTTTAAGGCTGGACAGTGGTATTTGATGAATGGGTATTTACTGTATATGTGGCATTTATAATATAGTTCTATCAACCTACTGATGAACTTTGTGCCAGTGACCTGAATAATTGGTAAAAAGGTGAGTACAAGATGCAAATGTACCGAGTCTGAAATCAGTAGTTACGAGGTGGGAGTTACAAATCTAAAACATTGTGTACACCAGTTGAAGGAATTTACAACGTTTTTTGGCAGAGGACCTGCAGCTTCATTTATTTTCCAGTTCTCGTGTTCATTGTGCTAGATTAAAGTTGATATTAAGCAGATTCAACCAGAGGTTCTCCTCTACTGAATGACATCTGTGGGAGAAGGGAAGGCTTGGGGGAAACAGCTGCTGGGAAACTTTCTCAGAAAGAATGGTCCAAACTGGTTATGTTAAGAGTGTACAGGCTATCCATCCCCTTTTTACTCATAGTTAATATATGGTACCTGAATTAACAGTTCAAATGTGTCTTCTGGCTGTTCTAAATTGTCCAAAGACTAGCCCATATATAAACTTTTCTCATCAGAGACCCAGCTCCAGGTCCTCTAATGTAGCTTCTATATGCTCTGGTTTCATGTGTGGTCATTTTTGCTGGTCATTCATTGAAACTTGGAATTGTGGAAATGTATAAGTTAAAATAATATTTCTATGAGCAGAGCATTTTGGAGTATCGACACACACTTTGGTCTGCAGGATCACAGCTGTTCAGTGTGTGAAGGATTCATCTGAAGAATAAAATTTCTATAAGTTGATTGATGAACAATAGCTTGGTGAAGCTCTGTTAATTCTATACTGTCGAACACTAAAAATTCAACAGACTATCTTATAGTCCTAAGATGGTAGTGTATCAAATTACTTATTTTTAATAGACTGTGCTGTTATCAATGTAGTACTTCACTTCAACATGTGTGTGCATTGGTCTCTTTGTGTTTAAGTGAATAATGGGGTGAGTTTTAGAATAGAACACTTTCTAATTCTACTTTACTTTATTTCTTAGCCAAAGTGAGAGAGAGGAATTTGAAACTGAGTTCAAACAGAAATATGAACGAGAAAAGCTTCTGCTGACAGAGGAAAACAAAAAACTTACAAATGAACTTGATAAGGTAAATGCTGAGTAGTTGAGTCCTGAATTTACAACTCTTGTATGCTGTGTACAAATTGGACAGTATAGAGCTGTATTGGTTATTATTAACTCTTAACTGGTAGCAGAAATTGATGTTATACAAAAATTGGTGATTAATATTTGATTTGAATAGAGGATCTGCATGCATCCAAACTTGAGAAGGCATGTGTACATATATGCATATATTAGTATTTATGTGTGGGAATTTAATTAAATGGTCTTACAGTTCATAAGATTAATTCTAGACAGCACTGTAAGCCAACAAAAAAGGGTTGTTTCATTGTATGACCCAAATATAAAAATACATAGTTAATGATGTGATTACTTAGAGTATATTTGCATGTCAATTGTTGTGAAATACCAGGGCCCCTCGTACCCTTTGAGGTTAAGTATTACTTGGAGATACTAAAAAAATACAAATGATAAGGCATATTAATTGAAGTGTGTTGAGCAAGTAATAATTATGATTCGTGCATTTGGATTGTCTCTTTATTGTTCATTTTGACCGGTTATTCAAGTTTATTGTGGATTATCCAAGTCTTGCTAAACTTGTCTATTATTTTCGTAATACATTAGATTTTCTAAAAATATGATGAAAGTACAATGTTCTTCAAAGTAAGCATGTTTGCATGTTAGTGCTCAAATTTAAGTATATTTTCATACCAGTATGACACATAATATACATGCCTGTATGTAGGCTTAGTCCAAGAACCGTAGAGCCTAGTCACTTAGATTGGTTTTGTGCTCTCTCTCTCTCTCCCCCAATTAACTTTGTATTTTTTCCTGTCCAATGACATTTAATGAGTAGGCATATTTAAATGATAAGGCCATTTAAATGATTAATAGGGTGTGGAGTTATTCATATTTGAAGTAAAAAGCAAAATAGATTTAAAACTGGCAATTTTTTTATCATTTTGATTTGTTAATATATTTCAGTACTAAAAGAAGCCTTTCACATGAGATTCATTCTCTTAAGAAGGCCTGCCTACAAAATCTTTCTGGTCTCTGATTCCAGTTTGACTTTCTGAATAATAATTTAACATAATGAAGGTTTAGTTCCCATTACCAGCTCAGGTTAGCTGTGGCTTTTGTCTTGCAGAATGTGCATGTGTGAATGGCAGCTATGTGAATGTGAGAGGTTAATTGCTAGGTATAACATATTGCTCTTAAATATGTGCATTTAATTTCAGTTTCCCTGTCTGCAAGTAAGTACAATGAAAAATAGGGGAATGTGAAACACCTGGAGAATCTCAGGACTGTCTTATGCTTGTATCTGTTAAGCCTGTCTTTCTCCATGGTTACTAAACAAGGGAGAGGTTCGGCAGTCTTATCTGAACTATAACAATTTTTATGCCTTTGCTTTGCTCTTTTAATGTAGCTTTTTCTGTACAGAACATTCCACACCTATATGGTGCAAAGCAGAAACCTTCTAAGAGTTGTAGAGGTATGTGGAGGCTCAGAAAACTGATTTATTTGGTAGAGTAAAAATATAGTTCTAGTCCTTAAAAGTGGCCTTTCAATACAGGTAAGGCCATAGGCGAGAAGAGATTCTGGCTTTTATTGTTACATGGTGTTTATTGTGATGGGCAGTACCAATTTTTAAAACAGATGCACGATGTGGGAGAGGGAAAGATGGGGGGGCTTTGAGTCTTCACAGAGATGGAGTCACAGCAGTTTATACTTTTAATAAGTTGTTTAAATTCTCATTCAGCTCACTGCCATGTTCGAGAGGCTGAGTATGAATAATCGGCAGCTGGAAGAAGAGATGAGAGACCTGGCTGATAAGAAGGAGTCTGTGGCCCACTGGGAGGCCCAAATTACTGAGATTATCCAATGGTGAGTACTCTGCTCTCATGTCATTACAGAATCCCCTCAATATGTGGTGGGGCTGTTACTGCATTTTTGTCTCTGCACAAGGCACTTGGAAGTGCTTAGGTGAAATCTCACACCCGTCTGGGGTTTTGTCTGAGATTTTAGTAATAGACAAATCCAGAAAATTTTGTTCTTCCTTAAGAGTGAAAGTGTCTTACCAAATACAGCTTTTTAAAGTGCAGAAGAATCGTGGTCATTGGGTGTGGTTTGTGGCTGTGGAAAAATGCTGAAAGGAATCATGTGCTGAGCTCACGCCTCCAAGGGGGAACAAGCCTGGGAAAAGCAGTGACTTGAGAGTGTTTGTGTCTGGGCATTAATTTCCTTCATCTGCTTGGCATGTGGCAGAATGAAACAAATACAGTGCAACTTTTATGTGATTTTTTACAAGGAGGGCATTTGAGACTACCACAAAGCCAGTCAAGTGATGTTTCTAATAGTACTTTTGCTAAATAATGATGTTATGTTTCTGTGAAAAAAAAATGTTGAAACTATTAAGGGAAAAAGATGCTGTATTCTAGGTTTTTTGTCTATCTTTATTTTTCCCTCCATGCCTGCTTATCTCCCCTTCCTTTTAATGGTCCATTGCAGTGTTTCACATCTACAAAACCAGATTGCATTCACTTTTTTTTTTTACAGATCATCCATTTGTGGGAAGACATCATCATATATACATAATCATATACTAATCTTTTTTCTCGTACTACTTGATTATTCCCTCCCCTCCCTTTTTCCCATCTCATGTTAGTGAAAAAATCTAATTTGTTGTATCCAGGGAAAGATGGGAAACATTGTTTCAGTGAAACCTAGTTTGGTGGTGGTGTAATGTCAGTATAGTTTGGTGGTGGTGTAATGTCAGTATAATTTTGTTGTCCAGATACAGAGAAGTTTAGCTTTTGAATACTGCCATGTGAATACATAACAAGAAATAAGGGCCATCTTCTGGGTTTCATTTAAACAGTGTTTTTTACATAAGATTATGTAATACTGCTCCGTGTTATGAAGTCCTAGTGTCTCAAGGCCTTGTATTTGTACCAGAAGGTAAAAAGTTTAAAGGGTCCGCTTTGTCCATGTTCCTTTTATATCTTGTCTCTCGTAACTGTGGGTGTAGTAGACAACCTGTGTCACAGAAATTAAAAAAAGTACTTAAAAATTGTTTAAATGAATTTAAATTTCTGACCAATCAAAAATGTTTATTCAGAGAAAAAATCAAGATAACAAGTCAGACAAGTCTTTTATTTCACATTCCTTGTTGTTTAAAGGTAGTACTTATCTGTCGTAATGCACCAAGGTAATCAAACCCAGTTTTTCAAATTTACATGTGAAAGCACTCATAGAACCTGGCAGTTATGGACAAAAACAAACTGGAATTAGTTGTGGATTCTTTTACTTAACACGATGTAAAAATGTACCAAAAGCCATTAAGAATGTACCTTCTGCATTTTATGAAAGTGTTTAATATTTTAAGATGTACTACTGATGTGGTTCAGGTATATGATAAAGCATTTTTCATGTTAGAGATGTCACTGTGGCGTGGTAAAAGGATTTGGGCTTGAGTTTTTTGTTATCTCTAAAGATACTTAATGAAAAAAGATCCAGAAGCATGCAAGCCTAAATTTCTGAATGACAGACACCATTTTGCTGATCCCTTACAATAATATAGTGTCTTTTAAAAAGTATGGAACTAAAAACTAAAGAATTATCTGAAAAGAAAAAAAATAAAAGCACTGTGGGCAGACATTAAGGAGTCAAAAAATCTTGCTTGGTTCCAGTTTGTCATCACTATACACATCTCAATTTTCACTTAATTTTCATTATACACACTCAGTTTTCTCTGCTTATGTTAAATTTTTTTCAACTATGTGAGCCTTTATCTTAGGTCACATTTTTTCCTTGTTATGTTTAGACTTTTCCATGTGTTACCTAGAAAATGTGATCATGTTCATCTGCTGTCCTTAGAATTCAGCACTGCATACCAAAACTAGGTCCTTCTCTGGGGAACATGGGGTGCTGTATGAAGTATTTAAGCATCTATTATAATGATAAATGCTTTAAAGGAGAAAAAAACCCCACCTAATATTGAAGAAAACTAGACTTATTTAAAGAGTCATAAGCCTATGTTTTCCTCAGAGGAACATGCAATTTAAATCAGTTCCTGTGTACATCTTCAGTATGACAACAGAATGGAGCTACCAAAGGCGGGTAGAGCTTGTAGGCTGTCTCTTCAAAACTAATAGATTTTTCTCTTATTATATTTTAATATAATTTTTATATATAATTATTATATTAAATATATATTATTATAATTATTGTATTTTAAAATATTACATTAAAATATGTATTTTGGATGCATACCTGCCCCCTCTTAAAAGCTGCTATCTTCTTTTTGTACCGTGATTCAGGAAGGATAGGAGGTAGTAGATGGAATTGATTACTGGGTTTGTAAATAATTTGCTCAGCTGCCTGTAGTAGTCAAGGGTTTCCTTCTGGCCCTGTTTTGAGTAACACAAGCCCAAGTTCCTCACTTCCTTTAAGTACTTTGCCATCTAATAGATAACTCTCTCAGGAAATTTGCCCCACTATTCAAATCCCTTGTTGGTTAAGATTGGATGGTTAAGATTGTTACTTTCTTCATGACTCCTTGGGCCTTTCTAAATTGCTATTTCTTTGAGATTTTATAACTTGTGAGTAATTTTAATGGCCTGTCACATTCTCTTTAGCCTTTCCCTGCTTTCTAACTCTGCTTCGTTGTATCTGTTTTAAAGGTAATGTACAAAAGCCTTTTAATTTTGCTATTCTTATCCCAAGATACTGTAAATATAGGCAAAGTTTTAATATAAACACTTGAATCAAACTTTCATTGCAAATTCTGTTGTGGACACAACAGATCCTCACAGATCATTCAGCCTTAATGGAGCTATTATATTGACAAGTTTATATTAACCAAATCACTCATCATTCCTTGACAAGAGTAAGAAATATTGAGGCTTTTATAGTCAGCTATAAATTTTCCTATGGGAAAGAGGAAAGGAATTGGAGGTTAATGCAGTCACTTTAAAAAGGAATCTTTTAAATAGCCGTGGTACCGTATTTCTGTGCTGTGCAGAAAGGAGGTCAGTGAAAATCTTGGTAGTGATTCCCAGAGTACTTGGCAAGAATCTTATCTTATTAGTCTCTCTGGGAGGGGTTCATGTAACCTAGCTGCAGAAGTCCTAATGTAGACAACTAAAACAAATCCCATGGCTAGTACTGTAGAAGTCTGTTTTTCTCACAGCTGATTGAAACGGAAGCCTAGACAACTATGTCAAATGGATAATTCTGTATTGCTGAGTATGTTTCTGTGAATGAGCTAAATCCTACCTGTTTTACCTACAGAATGGATGTTGGGCTTAGATTCAGCAGGCCAACTGTGGCTGTTGTTTACCGGAAGATTCAGTTCATATTTTCCTTGTCAGTCAGGTATTTTTTATATTATGGTTGATTTTATCTGAATTATTGATTTCATTGGAAAAAAAAACAGAGCAAAACCACAAGCAAACAAAAAAATGCGAACTCTCCCCTTTCCCCCTCCCTCTGACATTTCTGATGTAAATCAAACATAAAAAATCTGGTTCCTCTCAGAAGAAAGCACACAAAAATTGTGAAAAAGATTTAACAAAAATTACGGGCAAATTCAACTGTAAGAAACTCAAAAAGCGAAAATTCTGAGACACATTCTACTTGAGGTAAGAATAGTAAGAATTATCTCTAAAATAGAAAATCTAGAGGGTGGGGGGAAATTTCAGGGTTTGAGAGCAGAGTCAAATGTTGAAAATTTTTAGAGAAGTAGTTCTAAAAAAAACCAAATTTTGTTGGAGAGAGCGGGGATAAAGGAAAACGTTAAGTCTGCTTTGAGCATCCTGATACAACAACAGAAATGTAAAAGCCTTGAGAAACTACAGGAGAAATGGGGGTCATGACTCTCAGATTTCCTTGGGGTTTTTAAATCAGGTGAGATCGATCACGGTGTAAAATCCCAGGTCTTTAAGATCACTCCTGTTGAGCAAAGTCTCTGGTCCTCTGGGTCCATTTTGTACTGTAAAATATCCCACCTGGGGACCCAGGGAGTCTGACTTTCCGAGCATCCTGAAAAATTACATACTAGATAACAGCCAGTCGTTATTTGGAGGTCATCATGATGTTAGCTCTCCAACCAAAAGGTTAAATTTAATTTTACAGGAATTTGTACTGTACTGCTGTTCTAGGTTCTTTATAGTTAATGAACTAAGCTTGCAAGGGTAATTATATACGAATAAATATATGTGAGATACGAAAACAGAACAGTTAAACTCAATTTTCAGTAAAGAAAGAAATGACTGGGTGGAACCTGAAGAACTTTTCTTCCTTAGGTCTCTTGCTGTGCTTGTCAGGGCTCTATGTCACAATGAGGACAAGGGAGAAACATTACTAAGAGTAACTTTACCATTCTTGGTCTTTTTTTTTTTTTTTAAACCAACTAAATGAAACAACGCCAGCAAAGCAGTAACAAATAAAAAGGCTCTGAGAGCTCTTGGGTCCGCTTTATGTTCCATCAATGTATGTCATTATTGAGAGAATTTTGCCACCTAGTGGACAACAAAACTACCTCAGTTCCAAATTGTACTTCTTTTATTTACTGTCTTTTCATAGTCTGAGGAGTTCCTTTGAACTCAGTACAGATACTTGTAAACATTGACTTTACGTTTTCATTTTCTGGTTTTCTATATGACTGTGGAACATCTCTCTGAGGTTTTTGCATGTGCAGATTTTCAGCATTTAGAGCCTGAAGGTTCTGTGCATCATAAACCAAATAACTGATGTTTTCTCACTTTCCATAAGTATGGATGGGTCTATATGGCATGATAAAAATTGACAAAGAAGTTGGACACCTAAAGTTTTTCAGCTTCATTTAGAAAAGTTAAAAAATAAACCACCAATTTAATTTTATTTTTCATTGTGGCATTGTCCCTTTTTTCAGCAAAGATTTTGTGTGTCATTAAAAGTACCTCAGGAAAACTTACTTTCTCACCTTGAGAACCTCACATTCTTTTTATTCCTGCTTACAGTTTTTTCACAATGTATTTAATTATGTGCCCAAAAAGCATCTTAAGCTACTTCTCATATCTTTTGCCCACTTCTATAGCCTAAGTGGTTTGGGTAGGCCAAGATTATCTAGTTGTCAAAATGTGTCATCCAGAACGTTTTGAGAAAAGAAGTTGATATGCTGCTTCCATCAAGTTCTGATATACCTTGGGAAAAAAATAGGGATTCATTAATATCAAAACTCTCACTGACTTTAATAGTCAGGACATGTGCAGTTTTCCTAGATTCCTCCCCACCTCTTGAACTAAATTATAAGCAGGAGACAAAGAAGAGAAAACCTAAGGCATGAATAAGTACTTACTTTTTCCTGTTGGGTGTGAGATTCGTGGGAAATGGTCGCTAATTTTGCCTTTGCCTCCTCTGTATTAAAGCAGTCTGTCTTCCTTATATAAATCTTAAACTGCCCACTCAGAAGTCACCACAACCTGCAGATGTTTAGCCCATGGCTTTCACACTGTGATCTTGCCCTGAGGCCACTCTGGGAATGCTTTTCTGTTCCTCCCTTGCCCATGGCAGTTCAGAGTTTGTACTCTCTGTTGCCTCTTGGTGACTATCTATAAGTCTATGTTGAAACTTTATGTTTTTATAATTAATGGTAAACTTGCAAGTAGCACCATTACTGTATTCAGTGTGTGTGTGAACCCCATAGTATAAACCAGAAAAACTTATATTGCTCTGTAGGCATGGAGGGGGAAACACTTTCTGCAGAAAGGTCACTCTGAGACAAAATTAACCATCTAGAGAACTCTCATCTCCAGTCCAACATACTCAGGATTACAGTTACTAAGGGAAGATCAGGAAGCAAGGATAAGTTAACTTCGTGAAATAGAAAAACTATTTTCCCACTTTCCTGTATTTTATTTTAAATTATTTAGGGTTCATTCATTAGACCACATCCTAAACATTTCAGTGTTTGGTGCTGATAGACTTTACTGTGATCAAACTGTGGTATTAGACTGCTGGTCTCTGAGACTAGCTCAGGAACTTGCATATGTCCTGGTGTTGCAGAAATGAGTTTGCTCTTCTGTGGGCAAAATGAACATGTTCAGAGCCAGGCACGTAAGGAAATAGAGTAGGAGGGGTGATGTTAGGGTTTTTTCTGTTTGTTTGTTTTAGGTTTTTCATAAGCTACTTAGTTTCAGTGAATTAATTATTTACCAGCTTTCTTTTCTATGTTAACACCTGAGGCAAAGTGAAGAAAGAACCTTCTGTTGTGATTAATCACAGAAAGTTGTTGTTCTTTCTTTGTAACTAATGATCAAAGAATCTGAAAAACAGACATGTCTCCTCCTTGTTGTCTTTACACCCAGAAAACATGTCTTGATAGAAAACAAGCTCTCTAGATGAGAGGGCCTCTTCTAGTTTATGCTCCTTAATAACATAAGAAGTAGACTCTCCCTATTTAATAAGCATTTCTTGAAGTAACATCACTGTTTGATTTAACTACTAGTACTTCTAGTCAATTGGTACAGTAAAGCCAACCACTAATTCCAATATTATATGGACAGCTGAATTGTTAATTCCGGGATGTGAATTTTATCTTAATTTGCTCCCTAAAAATAAGATGAATTGTGAAAGGTTTCTTTCCCACTGTTTCAATTTCAGGTAGCTGATGTTTTTACTGAGACATATATTACATATTCAGATATATGTTTCTTCACTCTTCATTCCTTATCGATGCATATTGTTTAATGGAACTCCACAAAGCAGCAAAGAATTAGTTCTGTGTGGTTTTCTGTTTGGGGTTTTTTGTTGTTTGTTCATTTCCTTATGTTTTATGATTTTTCTTTTGTATTCTGCTTTTATTTGTTTCCGGTTGTTATTTTGGTGAAGAGACTTCTGTTTTTTCTTTAGATTCTTTGGTTAAAACACTGTATTTTTCTTATGTAATTGTTTAGGGTAAGTGATGAAAAAGATGCTCGAGGTTATCTTCAAGCCTTGGCCTCTAAAATGACAGAAGAGCTGGAAGCCCTGAGGAACTCCAGTTTGGGTGCAAGAGCTACAGTAAGACTTTACTTCCATATGTCAGAGGGGTTTTTGTTTGGAAAAAAAACACTAATTTGATAGTTTCAGCTGCAGTAATAATCTGTCTGTGTTAATCAAAAGTTAAACTTTCCTAGAGCTTCCCTTCTGAATAAACTGAATAGCAAATTTATTCTTTTTCAGTTAATTAAATACCAATATATTTTAATGTGATTTTGTCTATTGTATTGTTCAAGTAGCTACTTTGTATATGAATTTGTTGAAGGAAATTGTATTTTGGTTCATGAAACCGTCAAGACTTTCACTTTTGAAATGTGAATGTCCTTTGTAGCTGTCATTGGAATTGAGGCACATCAAAACTAGAATTCATAAAATCTCTTTGCTTTTGATATCAGCATATAACATTCATTTTGCCTGTATATTACTAGAGTTCAAAAATAATACTACTACTAACATTCTTGGTGTACTCTTAATTTTTAATTTTATATTACTTTGGAATTAATGAACTCTTACATTAAGCACATAATAGACTGAGAAACGAAGTTGTTGAAGTTAGCTACATTCTTCATTTTCAGCTTTCTTTATACTTACTCTTTCTTCTCCCGTTTTTTATTCTTTACTAGGACATGCCGTGGAAGATGCGCCGCTTTGCAAAACTGGATATGTCTGCAAGGTTGGAGCTCCAGTCTGCTCTTGATGCTGAAATCCGAGCCAAACAGGCTATTCAAGATGAGTTGAACAAAGTCAAAGCTTCCTGTATCTCTACAGAGTGGTAAGACTGAGTTGCTCTGATGCAAATTTACTTTGATACCTCTCAGGAAATGCCATCAAATCATTATTTGTAACTATCTTGTCTGTCAAAATCTGAAAATGAATGATCACACTGGTTTCAAATATCCAAATGTGAAAAAAGACCATATCTCTCATCAGTGTGCGAGTAGCTGAACACCAACTGGGGAAAACTGAAATCTTGAAGACTTCCGGAGGGGACGCTTTCTCTTCAGTAATGTAATCTCTCCTCATAGTGATAACAGGTTCAAATCCAAGCAGAGTTTGGTTTTGTGTCTTAGAACATACTCTTTTCCATTCCATTGATAGCTGCATTGGGTTAGCTGACTAAAATCAATTATTGCGTAGTGATTTACACAGTAGTAACTAATAATGACTATGGAATATTATGAATTCTTTTATTCCTTCCTCAGACTCTCTTCCACCCTGTCACCCTCACATCCCAACAAAATGTATTCTGAGTTGGGTGGATGCCTGAAGCAGGGACTGGTAGGGAGTCATTCCATTTCTAGGTGTCTAGCTCAGAGCGCTGCTGTGTTTTGCAGCTCTAGGGAAGCAGTTGGACAGAGCTGAGATTCAAGTATGTTACCTGTAAAGTGGGAACACCTAGTTCACAAACCTTGCTTGTTTTTCAGGCCAGGTAACGTGATGACAGGCAACATTGGAGATCCTCTAAGAACAAGAGAACCAGTTTTTGCTCTGATAGGGAAGAATGAGAAAAGTGCTCAAAACACATAGTAGTGTTACCTGTCAGCTGCGAATTGGATAATTCTTAAGTAACTGAGAAAAAAATAGTTCAACTTAATCTATTAGTATCACAGGCACTGAATTAAGAAACAAATTTAAAACCCCCAAGATTTTAAGCATAAAAATATATGTGGTCTTTTTTTCTCCTTTACAGGATACAGGCTCACACAATTATTTAGAAATTAGAAACACAAGCCTATTTAATGGGTAAATGGGAACAATTAATTGCTTTTTTTCTGGTGTTTTTTTTTTTTTATAAGATACCATACTAAACAGATCTCGATAGATTTCTGAATTCATTCTGGCATTTGAAGACATCATGAAACTTGCTGGGCATTAATTTTTAAATAACATGCAAAGTTGGACAGAAAAAAGTGGTTTCTCAATACTTACATAAGTTTTTTGTTTGTATTCTTTTGAAGTAAATTGCAAGAATCCGAGAAGAAGAACATGGAGCTGTTGGCAGATGTCGAAAGGCTGAAAAAGGAGACAGAAGAGCTTAGATCAGAAAAGGGTATGGCAGCTGATATCCAAGTAAATAGCATGTTTCACATTGGTTGGGTACATCTTATCAATTAAGTTCACCTTGCAGCTAAAATACGATACCAACAGACTTTGGCATACAAAATATGAGCACAACAATTGTGTGTTAAGATGTACCCACAGCAGTTGCATTTGCACTTTCAGTATTTGTAATACGCTTCAGTTTTGTTGATACACTTACACCAGTAAGGTATTATTTGAGTTGGAACTGTGTTGTTTTCATTTGGCACGGGTATGTTGATTTACTGCCAGAAAACTGTTAGAAGTATAGATATATTTCTAATTTTTTCTCCTTTTTGACGGGTGAAGGTATTTAGACTTCAATACTGATAATTTATAAATGTTTTGGGTCTGTCTACCCAGAGAGTAAACGGCTGCAGAGGAATTTTTAGCATTTATTTGTTTCTGGGATGACTTTGTTGATGTAAGCACATAGTGAGAAGTGTGGTCATGATTACTTTGCTGTGGTATTAAGAGTATGTTCTGAGATTGCTGATGCATCTGACTAACAGTATTTTGCATTGTTGCTGGGAGAAGAGACTTTTTTGGTAATTCTACAATGAAAAAAATTTCATTAAGAGATGATTAATGATTTGGCTGATTCTTTGCAGTTTCTGTAGTAGCCCTAATATTTGTATCTTATGAGTCACATGGGAAGAAGTATTTTTCAGGCCAAATGGAATTACCTAATTTTCTGTAGGGAACTGTTTGAACTTCAGAATTTCAATACCCTGGCAACAGTTGCTGCATAGGGATGTCAAATATTGTTCAGACTTTGCAACCTAATGATATGTCAGTCTATAATGTATTGTACTTAACTGTCATTTTCTATATATAGGCCTCCAACTACTGGTTGACTTGTAAAAATAGTTCAAACCTACCTATCCAGAATATTAAAAAATTACTGGGGCCAATTAGCAAATAAGACTTAGGGAATTGATATTTTGTTCATCTTGATGTTTAGGATTATGCTTCTTCCAAGTGCTTGGAGAGAAGCTCTTGTTAGCAGCATCTCCCTGGAGACAAAAATACTTTGTCATGCTTAGCTTTCATTTATATGTTCTTGAATTATCTTAAATATTATGCATGGTTACTTGAGTTCTGAAATCTTCCTTTGTGTTAAATAATCTGTTATGAATTTATAATTAATAATTTACCCTGTATTTTTTCCAGTATTTAAAACCTTATTGTTTTGGTGAAAACAGAGATAAACATTTACTCTTTTTTTAAAACAAGCAAAAAAAAGTATATATATATTTCTTCTTACGAGACGAAATATATGTTTGCATCATGAATTGTATAGAGGATTCAAATGTAGACAGTGTACAGTGGTAGGGTAACCTATAGTGTGTAGAATTTTATTTCTTGGTAGGGATTGCTTGGGTTAGCACTTGAATCCTTTGCTCTTTATAAAGATATTCCAGAAATTTAGCAGGTGGGGAAAAAGATTGCTAAAAATTATCATCAGTAGCAGGTAATTTGAAAATTGTTTTTAGTATTTTTGGAGGGGATTTCGGTGTATTTATATTTTAAAGAGGAAACGGTTCTTGTAACCTCATCATTCACTATGGGTTATATTAGAGCAAGACACTGACATTTTTTGAAAGAAAGAAGTAACCTTTGATAGCATTATTCTTTTGAGATGCACACAGTCCTGCAGGCTTTGGTCATAATAAGTATTTATATGTATGTGTGTATAATGCGTTTACAGCATTCAGGAAGATAGAGTTTGTACACATCTGTGATCTATAAACACCCACACAGCAACTTGAATTATGCCCCAAAGAAAAGAAGAAAAAAAGCTATGAGTTGAAGCTAGTTAAAGGAACAGTCAGGATGTGCCAGCCTCTGCAGCTCCAGGGGATGCAGCATTCCTGCTTCTCTTGCTGGCTGAACATCACTTAGATGATGCTGTGTGACAGAGACATTTGAAGCTTTACCCAGGGTTGTATTACTCCTGGGCATTCAGCAGTGAGGGATGGCAGCCTATCATAGAGCATGGGTCAAGGAACCCATCCAGTGTTTTCTGGACGTTTTTGTGGAACCTGGCTGTCGGCTCCAGCTGTCCTGTCATCGTAGGATATCCCACGTGTGACTAGAGCAGGGATGGCACCTGCTGCATTAGCGTGTGGTGCCAATGGGCATAAGCACATTAGAAACCAGTGCCTTCTGCATAACAGACATGTACATACAGTGTGTTTTCACACTGAACTCATACCACACAGACATCTTAGCTTGGAAAAGGTTAATTAAACATACACTTATATGTTTCATACAAGAAAATCTTTTGCTGTGGAAGACAGACCAAGGGTGCAACGTGTTTTAAAACATGTAGGTGTTTCAGGTGGACACTCAAACCCTGATTCAGCAAGGCAAAGGTCCTCCATGAAAAAGTTATTTTTCTGTAGCTTAAAAACCTGCTGCTGTTTTCTAGGTGTAAAGCACCAAGACTCACAGAATTCTTTCTTGGCATTTTTGAATGCGCCTACCTCTGCTCTGGATCAATTTGAAGTAAGTGTTACAGCTGTTTTAACTCTGTTAGTCAGTGGAACTAGTGTTGTGTGCAGGTTATGTGCATATTTGCTGAGAGTTTGCTGCTGTATTTTAATTGTATTTCCCCATTTATACTTGTATATAATAATATGTGAGAACTGTTTGTCATTTACAGTGCTGGCTGCCTTCTCTTGAATGCTAGTAATCATAGTGAATTCTCTCTCAAACCTTGAATGCAGAAATTTGCCTTATTTTGTGGTGAACATGAAAAGCAGAGTTGTTCAAATGGCTTTTCTTTGTATTCAGAAAAATACCAAGTAATACAGATTGTGGTTTGATAAAAATGAGAGAAAATATGTAAATAATCCTTGATTGTATCCCCTGAAGTCCTTGATACTGTTTATTAGATTGTTTTCATCGTCTGTTCATTTTACACAGATCTGTAAAATCCAGATAACTGCTATTCATCTCCTCTGCACAGATCCTATATACTTAAAAAATGAATTTGTTTTTTACCTTTGTCACTTTTAGACAGAGGACCAGTTTAGGTAGAAGCCTGGAAGAAAAAAATTGAAACAATACTGTACATTTATTTTTTTTGTTTTTTTAATCAACAGTAAGCCATGCATAATTTTTCTCTTAAAAGAACAGCTGGGATGAAATATTGGTCAAACTGAATTCAGAGGGGACAAGGCACCACCGTTATAGTTGTCTAAAGTTTGCCCATTTTTTTCCTGATGCGCGTACGAGGTCATTACATGTAGCTATGAAAGGGCATAATCACTGATGTTACTAATATCCCAGAATGTGCTTTCTTTTCATTATGTATTCATTAATTCATTGTTCTCTCTTGAAGTCCTCACAATTAACACAATTTTTTAAGTTTTCTTTTTAATCATTTATCTTATAAGTTTCTGTATAAGAATCTTCTTGGAGTATAGGAATATTTTTGAGTACTGGAAAAACACTGGGTTTTTTACAGATAGATTATTGATTAATTGTCTATGAAAGGCAATTAATGAAAACTTACTGAGGTAACTGTTATTGCCACTAATTATTTACAGTTCTTTATTTTTGCAGTTTTATTTATATTGCACAGTTTTCTTCATCCATCTCTTTCTCTCTCTCTCTCTTTTTTTACTGCTGTTTTCATTAAAATAGGATTCCTTTTCCTCCTCTTCATCCTCATTGATTGATTTTATGGATGACGTAAGTCTGACTTTCAACCCAGTAAATCCCTTAATAACAGACGAGTTGATTGGTTTGGAATATTCAGACATTAATGCAGTCAACTTAAAAAATCTGCAAGTGCAGTGGAGAAGAGAGTATTTCTGTAATAGCACACTTACGTCTATTTATACATATAGATGTTCCATTTTAAGCTAAATGTTTTTCTTTAGGTGCAGGTGAAGAATTCTTAATTGCAAGGAGTTTTCCTGATGGAGGAAAGCTGCTTTTAGGCCTTATTTATTGATATGGCCTGTGGAAACTGGTCCCAAAATCACTGGCACATTTATTTTATTTTATTCTATTGCTTCATATTATTCCTTTATCATTAGTTGTTTCCAAAAGTTTTCTAATCACTTCTGTTAAAGTGTTTGCCTTGCATACAGTTAATTTCTGTTTGCTCAAATAAAATATTTTCTCTTTTTTAGCCTATATTGTGAGAAGTAATTTTCATTATAACTGAGGTGAACGTACTACTTTTTATTGCCATTTGAGGTGCAGGTTTTCTGTCAGGAGAGTTGAAATTTTTCGACTAGTTAATTGCATACTAAAAGCTGAAAATTGACTGCATTATATTTCTCCCAAACTGAAATATTAGGCACATAAAAGTAATTAACAGTAAACTTTTTGAAATCAAAGTATATTCTATGCATCCATGGTAGACACCCATCCATTACAACTTTGTAGGTATATTGTGTGTGTGTGTACGTTTGTGTGTGCTTGTATATTTATTTTTGCACACGTATTTATACATGTGTATTTAACATACTGTAATCCTATTTGCATTGAAATATAATATAATTCATTTTATTTGAGCAATATCTGCTGTGAAGGGTGTAGCAAAGAGGATATAGTATATGGGCCTATTCTACTGCTTTCATTTTCTTTCACTTACTTTGAAAGAATGCTTTCTTTCTGGATGCTTTTTCTCTATAAGTCGGGTATATACCCTAGACAAAATGTGAAGATAAATCTGTGGTATCACAGAAGACATTTGCCTGCATTTTTGTATAGCAAAGTTTGGGCTTGCTGATATTATTGGAATTTTCTTACTCAAAAAAAAATGAGAGTAGAGTTTCCTGTCATGTAAATGCACAATAAATGAATAATATTTATATCATTTGTCTGGATTAAAGAACTG
This sequence comes from Lepidothrix coronata, assembly GCF_001604755.1. NCBI lineage: Eukaryota > Metazoa > Chordata > Aves > Passeriformes > Pipridae > Lepidothrix > Lepidothrix coronata. The sequence continues at coordinate 1,452,076 of NW_016690218.1, forward strand.
TTCTATGTTACCTGAATATTAGGGACTCTTAGTTTGTATCAACAGGTTATTTCATAGAAAGGTACCTTTAAGAATATCTAAAACTCTATCCTGAAACCTGTTAAAAGAGAGATAAGGTACATATGTGGCAGAGTAGCTGATAATATTTTGTTTTTCAAGAGGAAGTTTAGGATGAGAATATTTTCCTGTTTGCTATCTAATTAGTTTTGAAGGACTTCAGCACTTAATTCTGTATTTATTGTTGGTTGGGTTTTTTTTTGAAGAAGGCAGCATTTCTTTTCCACAAGCATTTAGACAAAATTACATTTTTTTTCTCTATGCAAATGAGTAGTTTTCAACTATTGCTGTACATCCTTTAAGAACAATTCTTGATTGGTCCACCCAGATCAAATCTTTGCAGATACCCACCTTTTAGTCTGGGGTACAGTTTCAGGTATTAATGTGTGTACTGTTGTATGGAGATGTTTTACTACACATGGAGTCAAATTCCTCGTTACATCTTCAATTTCAGTCCAACAGGAGTGTTCTTGCTCGGTTACATTGGCAAAAGTACATCTCTGGACTGGACTGGCCAGGGTCTAATATCTCTAACATCAAGGCAGATTTCTTTTTCATCTGACAAAATTCCAGAAGGGAGTTGACTGTTCAAAGATGGGAAGAGTACCTTGCAGGCAAATACAAGACATTCTGTCTTTGTTAGAAAGAGAAATAAAGCTGATAGCTGCATTAGTAGGGGAATGGTGGTATCATTCACTTGTGCTTAAAGTCAGTTCTGGGTATTTAATTTATTGGACAATTACTTGATTCATTCATAGATATATATTCTCTGAATTATCGCAATGAATGGTTATTCATGATTTAGCTCATCAAGTTGGTTTAGTATCAATATATTAAATGAACTTAAGAGTACTAAAAATCCTTGCCCACTGAATGTGACCTCCGTTTCCTTTCCAATGACTCTTTTTGATAGTAGTTGCCTTGAAGGGCAGCCCTTCTTGCAGCATCTCTAGAAGAATTAATTTGTGCTCAGTCAAACCTGGGAAGTGTTTTGGTTCTTTATATTAAGACCAAGGAAGAATTAGAAGTCCTCAGATCAGACTCATGCAGTGCTGCAATATTGCAGCAAAGGCCTCTCTTTTAATCAGGAACCCGAAGTAAATATTAATAATGTCCTGTATTATTTCTTCAGACTCTGTGCTTCATTAAGAAAGGACAAAGAGTGTGTAAAATTACGTGCAGTTGCAGTTACAAGGCAGTCTTTGCGAGATCTCTGAAGTCTATTTAGCGTGTAGACGTGTACACAGTACTGGGATTACTAGAGTGGGCATGTCTTGTGTGTTTGCCATCCAAATAATGTAACTATTTATAGTACTCTATGAATGTCTGGAGTTAATTCTAATTTTCTCAACGAGGAAAACAGTAGTTTTGCAATTTCTACTGGAGAGAAATAAAAATAGATGTCCTGCTGACTTTGTAGCCTGCAGCTGCTGAGAAAGAAGTGGTAACTTCGCTGTTTGGATGAGTAGCAATCACTGTTGGTTCCAGCTGTCCTGCCTTTTGAAAAGATACTTGGTCAGGTTGGCAGAACTGGTGCCTAAATCCTCACAGCTGTCAAAGTCCACACATTCAGAAATGACCCTTGTGTCTCCTGTGTACAGCAAGGGGAGTAGGAATGGCTTCTGCAGTCCCTGGTTACTGATTATGGTGGAGAGGGAAGTCACCCCTAGTGACTCTGTAACAGACTCATCTCTAAATCTCTGCTGCTGTTTCTCCTGTGTGTTTCAGGCTGTCTCTCAGTAACATCGTGTAGGTGTTAAGTCTCCTATGTTCACTAGAATTGTCTGATAATGAAAGTGTTGGGTTTTGTTTCTTTGCCAGGTGCATCTTTGTGTATCTCACTAGCTACTACAAGCAGTCCACTTATTTTATTTAAGAATGAATTTGTGATTATTTAATAATAATAAAATGGAATCCTACTTTCCCTTGACAAAATTATTTTTCCCACATGCTCAAAGAAACTATTTTTTCCCCTGTTACTAACACATTACAAATTAAAGATAGATTTCTTAAGTCCTCCTGCATTCTGTCCTCACATGCAGTCCTCATAGGCTTTAGTTAGACTAAACAAATCTGAACTTCGTAAATAGCCACAGAATAAATGATGTTCTGAATTCTTAGTATTGGGCAGAATAAGCCACAGTAGTGTATGGTGAGAGCTTTGACTTTACCTGCACATTCATAATTAAGTTTAGAGTAAATCTGGTTTGTAATGATACTTTAAATTGGACATATTGTGCTCCCAATAGATTACTTCATTCATCTTGTTTCAAAGCACAGAGATGCAAATTAATAGTATAACGTAGTCTGCAGTTTCCCTGCTATTATCCTGTGTAAAACTACAGGCTTGAAATAGCGGTTCCTTTTTCTTTGTTTCTTCCCTCTTTTTGCCTCATAATATCTTGGTTTTTAAATACTTGTAAAAATGAACACGTTTGTGTGTGTCTAAACACTATCTCTGGAGATACAGAGTGTGGAATTCTGAGGCGATGTATGTGTCAACTGTTCAGTTTTGTAACATATTCTCCTTTCTTTGTTAAAGCGCCCTCCTTCCTGTATTCCAGCTAACAAAGGCAGACGTGTAAGAGGCTGTCTTACTCTATGTGGCCCTTTATTTTTTGCCTGTTGTGTCCATGCCTATGTTTAATGTATGGATTGTGTATTTACCTCACTGCATGTCCTGTGCTGCTGCTGCTGTTTGCTGCTGCTGCTGCTGTGCTTTTTGTTGTTCTACAGCTGTGAGCTAAAAGCTTTTGGAGTATTTCATTTGGTAATCCTGTGAGCAGAATATCACAGTAACTGGAGAAGATGCTTTGGGTGCTTTCTCATTTCAGTGTGAAAGTTCTGTGTGGAAGCCAATCAGGTAGATGCAGTTTGGGAAGATGAGCAAACATCAAATGATGGCCTGTTTATTTCCTTGCCTTTAGCAGAAGGCATATGTTAAGTTATGGGAGTTGCCTATAAAAGGTGAAAGTTTGGCATTTGGGAGACACATCACAGCAAATGATAGAAAATATCACGATACAAAGATAAATAAATGGGAAGTAGGGAATTGAGTAAGTAGAGCATCAAGGAGGGTAGGAAAAACTCATGCAGGGAAAACAGAAATGGATGTGTCGTAGTTGGTTAATCTGGAAAAGTCTTTGGTGTTTCAAAAATCATGATGGGTTTTTAAACATTTGTTCACATGTGTTATCAAAGGTTTGTCAGACTTGAATTTGCACCGGGTATGTTATGTCCATTTTAAACTCATACTGCCACTTTAATTCCTTTATGCACATATGGTGGTAGGAACAAGTAAGTATACAAAGCATTTATACTGAATGTTAAATAAATAAGCAATATTGCCCAACAGCTCCAATAGTGTCCTTACCCAGGCAGTTCAAAGCTCACCACTCAGTGTCTCAGGCGAGCTTACGGTAACTGCTTGTTTTTGTTGGCGGTGCCTCCTGTTCAGGAGTTCCCTCTCCTCAAGATGTGTTTATACACTGGCCAGCTTTGGCTCAGACCTGACAGGTGACTCATGTAGACAACTATGCACAGTCCTGTGGAAGACAGCAAGGCTGTTACAATTTGGTAGGAAATATTGAAGTCTGCTTTTGATAATGTAGTGGGTTTGTTTAAAACCAATTTGAATGGTGTGAACACTGTTTTCGTAAACTGTTGACCATAGTTAAATCACATTGCTTTTGTACTTAGTTCTTCTCATTAAAGCAAGGAACCTGAGATCACTGCAGCAATACAGCTTAAGGCCCTGTTCCTGCAGCAAAGGTGATGGTTAAATTCCCTTCAAATTCTGTAATGGTAGATCAGGTTCTGTGTGTTTTGCGGGCTTTCTATGTTCATAAGTAAAGTAAAAATACATTTGTTACTGTTTCAGCAGTTGTCTTCAACCACAAAGGCTTTGTAGCACATTCCAGAAAAGTTCCATCATTCATATCAAGCTTGTACTAAATTTTTTTCACAGACACCATGAAAATTCTTTGGTGTGCAGATGCTACTTTGAAAGGGAAAGCTTGAAGTATCTGGAAACATTTATGAAATGGTAGATCAGATCTCTGAATTTAAGTTGCAGAAAAAAAGGAATGTCTGTTTCTGGCTATGAAAAAATTTGCCTGTAGTTACTCATTGGGCTTATTTTTTGGTAACATTTTTAAGGAGAAGGTAGAATTGTAGAAGGTTAAACAGTCTTTCAGTGGACTCCAATTTATTACATGTTTATCCTGAATTTAAAAAAAAGTTTAAAATAATTGAAACATGTTATGTGTTTGGGGATTTACTAGTTAAGGCATCTAAGTTTCTAATACTGGGTAAAGGTTTCAATTATTATTTGCTTCTGATAAATCTGAGCACAAAATGTTTGCTTTACTGCTAATTTTTGCCTCAACGCTTGAAACACATGATCTGTGCGTAGTAAACAGGTGTATCCCAGTGTGAGAATTTCCCATTTTCATTTCAGAAATACTTGCAGGCATGTTTATATGCCTAGATTGATTAAACTGATGAACATTCTCCACCTGATAATTTTTTTTGAAGGCTACGGTAAAACTGGAAGACACTAAACTTATAACTCACTGCTATTAAAAAAACTAAAAAATACTAGCAACTGCACCTGTTTGCTACCATGATTAAGTTTCTGGAGAACAGGACTGTGTATGCATGTATTAGATTGGCTTGCCAATATATCTGACTCCCAAAAAGCGGTAAAGTTTGTGGAATTCCTAGTATTGTCATTGGCAAACAAGATCAAAAACACTGGAATGTTCAAATGCTTCCTGTAAACATTGCTGCATATTTTAGTTTGTCTGCAAGCTAGCCCAATCCTTGGCAATGGAGAGCTGATGATAGCATTGCTGCAAAAAATCCAGGCATGCCACAGAGCCTTCTGGAGGCCTCCGGCTTTTAGCCTTATTATTAGTGGAGAAAAGCATTTTCACCTTTCTTTTTTTTTCTTTTATATGTACTTTTACATAGAAAACTTTGTGAAGAGGTCTGGTTTTCAAGGGAGAATTGTGCCTTCTCTAGTTTTTTCAGTCGAACTAACAAAAGATGACTTGTTATCCAAGATACGTGTTTGTACCTATATGCCGTGTTGTTCAGTGTAGCTCTGTTTTGGGCTTAGTTTCATTCTGTGTATCAAGGACTAAGAAAATATTCCCCTGAAGAAACTGTATTCCTGGTAAGGATGTTTTTGTAGTTCAGATGGAGTACAAAACCCCCTCAGCTCTGTATAAACATAATTAACACTAGCCCCAGGAAATACATTGTTTGCTCTGTCTTTTCTCCTTGTTTTCTCCTGAATATGTTTACAGTAATTTATATGGTCTATATGGGAATTCATTTCTAACAAATCCCTACTACCAGTGGACAAAACCCAGTAGTGTTTAGAAAATATTCACCCTTTAAAAATGCTGAATTACAGGTCTCTTCGAGTGTTTGTCAGGCCTCTGACCTAGCAGCTCTTATGCATGTGCTCACCTCTCAGCAGAAGCCTTGGCGTGTTTGTATTCCACAATTTTCATTGCATTTTTGTGTTTTTAATTAGGAAATTGCTTAAAACTGAATTTTTATCCTCTCAGTTCTCTCTTAGGAATCCACTGCTCCCATATCTTATTTTGGTAAGAGTTGAGAATTCTTTTTTAACGATGTCTTTGATTTATTTCTTTGGTTGTTGTTTTTTCTCTTGAATTGTTCTCCTAGATTGATTCAGTTGAGAATTTTACATTGTCTAATACTCCGTCACGGGATGAAGATAGCAAGTCTCACCTCCATTCAAGATCAAGGTCTCCTTCTACAGCTAGTGAGATTGAGCCAATTGAGGTACTTCACTGTTGAAAAATCTTTGTCTTTTTTTTTAAGGAGTAACAATTTCACTTGTGCAAAAATTACTATTGCAAATCCTTTTGTTTAGGATGAAGCTCACTCTTCTGCAGCAAGACTATTTAGGACCTTGTAATAGCCTTCTGCACTAGTGGTGAACTGTATTTTGAGGAATGTTGAATTCCTTTTCACATATGGTTAATTGAATAGGGATGGAAACTGTACTGAATCAATTATAGTTATAATCTCTCTTCATAACATATCCTCAGTCAAATATCCTCAGAATATTTAAGAAATGTTGGCACAAAGATACTGTTATACTGCAGTTTGTAAAAGCAAACTTTGGAGTCCTGCTGAAAGTCTTGTTATTAAGAAATATTAGCCAACCTCTGCAACGATAACAATCTATCCCCTTTCCCTGTTAAAAAACTTAACTCTGTAGTTATTTTACATTAGAAAATATCTCATCAAATGCTTAAGATAATACAAAGTTGTTTTTGACATTCAGGAGATCAGTCCTGCATGTCGTTTTGCTGAGAAATGGGATTTGGTTTTCCAAATCCTTTCCTGTGTAAATCAGTTTGGTTTCATGGCTTGTGTGCTTGGGGATGGGGTGGGTGGGGCAATGTAGTCTTTTTCCTTTATTCAAGCTATCTTTGATAGTGTGCACTTGATGTCTTATTGATCCTTTGGGGACTGTTTTCAGGTTACAGATCATCCTCCCCGTTCAATGCACACACCGACCATGAGGACAACATATATTGGATCAGGACTCTCTGCACCAAAGGTATTCTGTCAAGCACTCACACTCTTTGTGTAGTAAGGGGAGAAATGTCACTCCTGGGCCACAGCTTCATGAGAACTGTTTATCACACTAATCTGACCAGAACTGCCTACAAGGGTTGTTTATATGCAAGCTGGTTGCTTTCTAAAATTTAAAACCCCTCATTCTTACATGTTGGATTGTGACAAGTTACACTAGGAATTCCACTATAGCAGTACACAGACATTTGATTATAGGAAAAATGGTAGTCTGGACATTAGAAAGAGATAAATGAGCCAGAAAATGAAGAAAGGAAAATAGGTATCCTAGGAAGAGGGTGTTTTCTGACAAACCTGCCTGTGTATGCTCTGCATACCATAAAACTGGTGTCACTGCAGGCCAGTCTCGGATTATCACGTCTAATTAGATAATTAGATGCTTGTTTTTGAGAAAAGGCAAAAAGTAAGCCTAAGAATGAAACCATAGATTGGCATTTTTATGAGCAGTGTGGAGTGAGCACTGCAGCCAGCACTGCAGCACTGGGCTGGAAGAAGGGTTTCCAGTTTTTCTGGGTTTTTACTTGCATAAGTACTGATTTTACTTCAGTTGTTGAAGTCATGTTGCTTTTGGCCAAGTAAGCCAGTCAGTATATGCTAATTCCCAGTGAATTATGTGTCCCAGTGGATTATGTATATTCAAACAAATGTGGAGTAAAATATAAGCTATGAAAGGAAAAATTTTCTCATTAAAGTTTTGGAAGTGGTTTAAGAATCTTCTGTGTATTTTAAAAAATGACAATTTTTCTGCAACTAATCAATGAAGTAAGTAAGCCTTTCTAATAGATCTCTTTCTCTACTTTGATAAATTGCAAAGTAGCAAAAGATTCATTTGTGTAAAGGAAAGCTAAGTAGTTTGAGCAGACAGTGTTCTGTTGGCAGTGTATTAGTAGATCGATTAAAAAAAGTGCACTTGGAATCATGTGAAACAGATTTTACTCTACACGTAATTTAATTTTTGCAAACATTTTGCTCAGTAAGTAATGATTTGCTTTACAACTTGTTATGTCCACTAAAGAACCTTTTTACTTTTTGATTGCATAAGTTTTTAAAGCTAAGTATTGTTTCCCTGCAAGTTTCAGTACAAGACATCCATCTCTAGACAGAAAGCTTCCATTGTAACAGTAAAACTGTCATTAAATGTGGATAAGTTTGAGCCCTTAGCTGTGATACCTTACACTGCGAAAAACAGGAAAGTGAGTAAAATTTTAACATACCTACTCATTAGTCGCAAAATTGTCTTATTTCAGATCATGTATATTATCCAGGTTTTTTGGACAGTCTTTGCATTCACCCTGTGCTCTGTCCTTTCTCTACCAGTAGCTACTTTGCTGGGATTTTATGTAGAAAGGCAAAGTAGCTTCCTGGATTTTATATAAGGCCTTTTATGAATCATACTGTCACATTACGTAGTCATTTAGCCTTTGTATAGTAGCATCAGCACGGCCATCCTTGTGGAGAGAGAGAGAATTAAACCACTTACTCATGTAGTCTGTGTTCCCAAGGAATAACAGCAAGATAAGACCTTTCAAAATCAACTTCATCTATCAACTTCAGCCCTTGCTTTTAAATTGTGTGTTCTGAAATTGCCTCTGCCAGACACCATAAAACTGAAATCTGTCATGCTTTCTGGCATAAAATACGGAATTTTTAAGAAGTTTTCTCTTTTTCTTTGAACTAAGGCAACACTCCTTACAGAGGAGCACTAAATTTGCAGCTTAGAAAGTACTGTTGTGGGTTAACCTTGGCTGGCAGCTGGGTGCCCCCCAAGCACATACATACACACATCCAATTTCTAGAGTGTAGTGGAATCATTTTGGCAGCTTTCCTATCTGCAATGGAAGCAAACTCATGTTCTTAGGCAAGGTCCAGTTTCCATGGTTTTATTTACAGAGGATGCTTTAAATAATCAACAACTAGCACTGATAAGGAATTTTTTCAGCCCAAGTGTTAGGAGCTCAGATCTCATTTCAGCAAACACAAACAAGCTGCCTTTTTAAATGAACCTATGCACTGTTATGTCTGTGAAAAAAATAACTGTTCTTCAAAGGTGTTACAGGTGTTAACGTCCTTGTCTGCTTGTTTCACAGCCTAAAGCCCACCAGTTTGTAGTGAAGTCGTTCAATACACCAACAAAATGCAATCAGTGCACATCTCTGATGGTTGGTTTAATACGACAGGGCTGCACTTGTGAAGGTAAGCACTTGAGAGAGCACAGTGTCAACTAAAGTTCTTACAGATGCAAATGACAGGGTAAATGTTTGTGGTCCAGGAGCCTTCTGTTTATATTTAGAACAACAAAAGAGATTCTCATGCTTCAATCTTTCAACAGTAGAAGCCAAACACTTCAGATATCTTGCCTAACAGATTACCTGGGGACACACTTATTCCAGTTGGTGGTAGAAGAGCTTAGTTCAGTTTACTTAAAATAGCAATAAGGGGCCACAGTCAGTGGTCAGGTGTTCTGACAGCAGCTTTTAGCTTTCTGTTGCAGGGCAAAATTTAAGACACCTATTCTGATTTATTCTAGAAGGAGGCAAATTGGTACTGAATGGCAGTTATTCTATCTGCATGTACACAGAATGACACTCATTATTTAGAGGATGTTCCAGCATTTAGTTTACTAGTAGAGTTGGGCCTAGAGGAAATCACAGAGATTATCTTAGGCTCCTTCTTACCTGGATGAAACCAGACTGTGTATCCGTAAACTATCTCAACATGAGAAAAAAGATTTAGAGCAGATAAAAGCATGAACTGCTGCTGTGTGCAGACTTCTATTTCTGTCTCGCTGTAGCAAAGTTCAGTGAGACTATTCAGATGTTGGTCAAAAAAAGAGAGGGTTCCTGTATAAGTGCCATCATCTTTATCATAACTTTTGCATCGCACAAGAAATAACTGTCAAATCTTTTTGTTTCTTCTCCTCCTCACAAGTATGTGGATTCTCTTGCCACGTGACCTGTGCAGACAAGGCTCCTGCAGTGTGTCCCATCCCTCCTGAACAGACTAAGGGACCTTTGGGAATAGATCCACAGAAAGGCATAGGAACAGCTTATGAAGGACATGTCCGAGTAAGTGTCAAGTAGCTGTATTTGAGGCACCGAGGTTAAATTCATTGTTTTCCGGAGCTGGAATTAATTGGTGCATTGTGGGAGATGGATTCAGTTATACTTCAAGGTAGTAGTTTGGAAACCAGATTTTCACAAAGACATTGTTAGCATGTTCAGCAGTAATTCTCTCTCCATCTCTTTTGGTTATTGTGTTTTGAATTGCTCTTGAATAGTCTCATCTCTAGAGATCAGATCATATTGAAGGGCCCGTGAGTTTTTGAATCTTTTTGTTTCTTACTGTCTAGGGTATTGGTGTGGATACTTGTACATAAATATTAAAAGAATTACTTGTCATAGTTTTGACTATATTCCTGTTGACCAACTAGAGGTGGGTTTCTTTCTCTCTGTTTGTTAATACAGCTCTGAATGACTTTATGGAATAAGAAGAAGGAATCTGTGATACTACTGATTCTTTTAAATCGTGTGTTGGATGCTCTTACTGCTCGTGTGTTATTGCTTTTGTTGCTTAACGCTATCACTGAATAAAAGCTTTTCAGCCCAGATGAGTGGATGGATTTTTGTGCTTTTTGGTTTTTTGATTGCATCCAGACCTACAGAAAGTTGATCAGAATTTATTTTTCTAAAGGTACCAAAACCAGCTGGAGTAAAGAAAGGTTGGCAAAGAGCACTGGCAGTGATCTGTGATTTTAAACTCTTCCTATATGATGTAGCAGAAGGAAAAGCATCCCAGCCCAGCGTGATAGTGAGTCAGGTCATAGACATGAGGTAAGCTGAGTGGTGCTGAGGGGGAGCTTTTCAGAGGCACTGGGAGGTTTTGTTCTGGTTTTCCTTTTTGTGAATCAGTAAGCAAGCTCCAGAGCTTTTATGAAACCCTGTAATCCATGTTGAGAGCCTCTAATTTTCTGGGCTAAAAAAAAAAAAGCAGCTAGCTTATATTTGAAGTTAACCTGAACTACACTTGTGTGTTCATATGTGGATGTTTAAACTTACATTACTACATCATGTGCAAAGAGCATCTGTTCAACTGTGTAGAAGATCTGGAATGAAAAAATAAGAAAAAATAACATTAGTTTGGGGTTGAATAGAGTTTTGAAAGACAGATAAAACTTTGTCATAGGATAAAACTGTTACAATTTTTGGTTCAGAAGGGCTTATTAGGTTGTTCACGCTATCTTCAGTATTACTGAATTACTACCAACCTCGCTGAAGGCTGAACAACTAAGTAAAGGTCATCTCTGATCTAGGTTAGTTCATCCAGAAAGTCTCAGACTTCTAATGAGTTTGGATTTTTATGAAAGAGTTGGAAGAGGTGTTCTTGGTCCCGCTTGTTTTTTTTTTTAAGTTCGACTTTTTCTTATTTAAGGGTTTTAATTTATACAAACGGAAACAAGATACAGGATGTCTAAATAGATTTATCTCCATCAGTATTTACCAGGAATTAATTATACAACACTGCATTTGAGTTTCATCTGCAGATGGAAAGGATAATTTTAAAAATTAGATCTCAGTGCTGACTTGTTATGTCCTTCACAAAACAAGGCTATTGGAAAAGTAAAAAGCAAACGTACAGATTTTACTCTTTAACTCTTTTCCCATTATGTTTGTGGTCTCCATAAGGGATGAAGAATTCTCAGTGAGTTCTGTCTTGGCCTCGGATGTCATTCACGCAAATCGAAAAGATATTCCCTGTATCTTTAGGGTAAGTACTATGTCTTGATCTGGGTAACCCAGAGATACAGGGTTTCACAGGGTAATGGATGGTGTGCATTCGCTGGCAGCTTGCTAGTATTTTATTTTCTTGGCAAGTTCTGACCATCTGGTATCCATGGCAGCAGCAATGCATAGGGGTCTGTACATACATCATTTTTGTGGTAAAAATAGCATTGGTTCATTTAGACAACCTCTCATCTCCACTGTATATGGGTTTTATTTTTCAGTTTTCACAATAAGATGTATTTTGTATTCTTCTGTTCATCATGACCTTCTACATTTTCATTTCCCAGAGTTGCCCTCTGCTTCTCAGTTTAACTGGTTATGTTATTCCTGAAACCTTTATCTTGGCTATTTTTTTAATATGTGCATTGGCTATCTGAAAACTCCCGTTTATCAGATGGCCAGTATAGAAATGTAGGGTAAAATGCTCATCAAAATTTATGTCTAGTATCTGATATCAGGGTTTTGCCATCATTGGTTCTTTCTAATATTCTTATTTTTACTAGGTAGTCTATTGAAGCTTTGACCTCAGTGAAATCTCCTTGATGTCTTGTTAATTCCCCTATCATTTCTTTTTTGTATCATTGTGTTTTACTCCTTGTTTTTCCAGTTTTCAGACTGTTCATCACTCTGTGTGCTTACAGGAGATAAACTTACAAAAGGGGCTGACTTTTATCTATAGTAGCTGTATCAAATACATGAAAAGGATCACAGATCATTTTTTCATAAGGACCATTCCTATTGTGTTGAATTATTAATGAAATCTTTTGCTCTTAAAAAATACAGAATGCTCTGTAAGAAATGCTTTTTGTTATAAAATTGCTGTGAGAAACAATTTACAACCTTATTTAGAGCAGACATTTGTGAATTATAGAATAAATACAAATGCATTTAGCATAAAGCCAGCATTTTCTAGGGCCCTGTGTGGTACCGTGTGAACAGATCAGTATCAGCTGTATCTCGTGGGGTCAGCACAGGTTTCTCTGCTGTGGGTTCTTAGAATAAGATAAGAGTGTTTTCTGTTAACTAAAGCTAAATTTTTGCTTTCTTAGTTCAAACAGCTAATTAAAAGGGCATTTACAGGCATCTGATAGCCTTGCAAAAATGGTCATGAGGAAATTTGTCACTTATGACTTAATATGTATCTTTTAATTTTTTACAGGTTACAGCCTCCCAGCTCTCTGCGTCCAGTAACAAGTGTTCAATCCTGATCCTAGCAGACGGTGAGAATGAAAAAAGCAAGTGGGTAGGCGTGCTGAATGAATTGCATAGGATCTTGAAGAAGAACAAACTCAAGGACCGCTCAGTCTATGTTCCCAAAGAAGCTTATGACAGCACCTTGCCCCTCATCAAAACAACACAGTCAGCAGCAATCATAGGTATGAAATGAATGAGAGGAAAGCTCTAAGAAAAATGGTATGCTGAAAGCATGCTTTTTTAGAAAGAAAATGTATTAGATGGTGTTATCTACTGGATAGAGAGTCATATGTAGTGGTTTTGTCCCATATGGAAATGTGTATGGGCTTAAGAGAGAAGTGCAATTTGCTACCCAGTACTTCTGTCAGATCTTTTAAGAGTATTCCCTCGATTCACTCGTATTCATAATTATTAATAATTTTGACTGGGAACTGGATATTTCTCTCTTGTTATTCTGGTAACATAATTCCCTAACTGGGCAAAATTAACACTATAGAATAGATGCAAATCACTGACTTTACAAAATCTGCTGGTGGGACCAGACACAAAATGTAAGATCAGAGAGTGAATTTAGTCATTTTAAATGCTACTGCATTTAAATATGTTAAACTGCATAAAATATGTTAAACTGCATAAAATATGTTAAACTCTGATTATTTAAATTATTTAAATATTATCGTTATTTCAAAGCTAGTGGTACACTTAAGTGGTCTGAATGATTTGCTAAAAATTACGTTTCTCACTGTTACTTTTACAGGAGAAATGGGAAAAGATTTGGTTTTTTCAGAATTTGAAAAATCGGGAGGTTGCCAGTGTTTTTTGTTACATGAATGTGTTGGGTTTGGCTTTATATACATTTATTTCAAGATATTAAAAAAACTGTTAATGAGAATTATCACTATTGTTGAAGTAATTCCTCAAGTACTTCCAAGGAAAAATAACCTTTTTTTTTTTTTTTTCTAATGTCATAGACCATGAAAGAATAGCTCTGGGGAATGAAGAAGGGTTATTTGTTGTGCATGTCACCAAAGACGGTAAGAGATTAGGAACTGGTAATAATTTCCCTAATACTAAATAATCAGAAAGTGGCTTTTTAACCTTTTTTCTTATTCAGTATCCTCTGGTTTAATTTTTTTTCATTTACTACATTATCAGCTGGACAGCTCCATGAGAGAACAGAAGGGGTTCTGTGTGCTTTCTGGTTTGGGTATCCTTTTCAATAATGATGATCCAGCATCTGGAATGCAGTTGAAGGTTTTATTCCCAGTTCGAAGCAGGCTCAATACTGAATTCAGACCAGGTTGCTCAGGACGTTGGCCAATCAGGTCTTGAAGATCCTCAAGAACAGTTACATGATTTCTTTGGGCTGCCTGTTGCAAATTATTCTCGTAATGAAACATTTCCTTCATATATCCAGTAGGAACCTCCGTCATTTCAATTTGTGACTGTTGTATTCTCATCTCCTGCTGTGCACCTCAGTAAGAATTGTGGCTTAATCCTGTCTGTAACCTCCTCCTTGGTACTGGAAATGAAAATTTATGTTCAGTATTGTAAGAAGTAATAACAGATGCCCAAACTAATTCAGCAAACAGCATGTTTAATTGTTGCATGCTCAACAAGTATTCATGTGTCAGCTCTTTGAGGGTTTTCCTTTATTCAGTAGTTTTGTTGCTATAAACTGTTTTTTAAATGAGTACTGAAATAATATAGTGGTTTTAGTGGCATCAGATCTGCTCCTCCTGCTTCTGGTGAGGAAAAGCCAAAGGTCTATCCAGAATTGCCACATCTGGTATTCTTAAAATACAAGTTTTGATTCTGTACTTTTTAATATTGCAGGAAAGCAGTAAAGGGAATTTCTTGGGTTTCTTTGCAATTACATATGTTATAATCAATTCACACTTCAACCTTATTTACTTGGATTTGTGGTTTGGGGGGGGTTTTCTTCATTTTTTTCAGAGATTATCCGTGTTGGTGACAATAAGAAGGTTCATCAGATTGAGCTTATACCAAGTGAACAGCTCATTGCAGTAATCTCAGGACGGAACCGTCACGTGCGGCTCTTCCCTATGGCTGCCCTGGATGGAAGGGAGACTGAGTTTTATAAGCTGGCAGAGACAAAAGGCTGTCAGTCAATAGTTTCTGGACACGTGCGCCACGGAGCTCTTACCTGCCTGTGTGTAGCTATGAAAAGACAGGTCCTCTGTTATGAACTAAATCAGAGTAAGACGCGTCACAAAAAGATCAAGGAGATCCAAGTCCAGGGGAACGTCCAGTGGATGTCAATCTTCAGTGACCGCCTTTGTGTGGGCTACCAGTCAGGTTTCCTAAAATATCCCCTTCATGGAGAAGGCAGCCCATACAGTCTGCTCCATCCAGATGACCACACACTATCATTTATCTCACAGCAGCCAACTGATGCCATCTGTGCAGTCGAAATCTCAAATAAAGAATACCTGCTGTGTTTTAGCAGCGTCGGGGTTTACGTTGACTGCCAGGGCCGAAGATCGAGACAGCAAGAGTTGATGTGGCCCGCAACTCCATCTTCTTGCTGTAAGTTGCCACGTCTGTCAATCTGTTTGCTGTTGTACATGGAAGTGTATTAATATCCACAGGAAATGAAAGTCAAGGCTAATTACCTGACAGGGAAATGAATGCTCTCAGCTTCTGTCAGCATTTTTAGTCTAGTCAGAGGGTTTAATCCTGATCTCATTTATGCTGGTTTTGACAACTCTGTCACTGACCTATACTGCTGGAACACAAAGAGGAATCATGAGTCAGAATTTCTAACTCTGATGTCCAACTTCTAAACACATGTCCTGGTATCTAAAACAGACAAAAGCTTCAGGTTCTACAAAGGGCAATGTATTCCTTACCACCAATGCTGGACTACTGTTACTTAGTCTTGAAATGTCACTGTACTTGGGCTCAGCTTTGTGGTTCCAACTTTGATGTTCAGAGTCATCAGGATCTGGTAGTTTGACTTGCTTTTCTTTCATAGTGTTTATTCCTACTTACTAGTTTGTTCTTTTCTTTCTTTATTCTTTCATTCTCTCTCAGCAGTTTTTGTCAACACTCCTCTCTGCTTGTTAAAAAAATTGCTTTTTAAGTTTCCTTCCTCTGTCTCTCTCTTCCTTTCCAAAATACAGTGCATAGCACGCAGTGTAGAAAATACATTTCATAACCCTGAGGGAAAAATACTGTAATTTTTCAAGATTTCCATTTCTGCCAACAACTGGAAAAGACTTATTGCACCTTTTTTTCAATTCTGGGGCTTTATCTTTGTGACAGTTTGAGGAAAAAAAAACTGACCTGCAATGTCTCTCTTCTTCTTTTTAACGCCTTTCTGAATGCAGATAAAGATTAGCCAAGTTTGCCCTCAGAGTGTCTGTGAATGAGCTCAGTCTTATGTTGATTTTCAGAATATAGTCTGTCTTCTTACCTCACTCTGGCAGCAGTCCAGTCACACTGCAGAGGGGAGGAATGTTTCACCTTATTTGAGTAAAGGCCCTTCTGAATGTGAAAAGAGCACCTTTTACAGGCTGTTTGTCACTTCTGGTTTTCAAGCAATTTTAGGAAATTGATTATAACAATGGGCTCAGAGAATGAATGAGTCAGAATAGAAGATTTTGTGATAGATTGAAAAATGGTTATTTTTCACAGGTAGTTCATCTATACTGGTCACTGATATTTGTGTTTTTTTGATTGCCTTAAATGAAGTGACTTGATGTTATTCCAGTTCAGAATAGAGGTATATTTTATAGCAAAAGCTGTTACATTAGACACAAATTGAATGGTCTTGTTAGTCTTGGCAGACCATGTCAGTCTTTTTACTGACATGGAAGTACTGAATTCTCCTTTAGAATTGGTCCCAGGGGAATAAATTTCATCCTGGGAAAATGTGCCAGATAAGTAGCACAAGAATTCTCTTTGCAATCCAGAAAATAAGAAGAGAGAATTAAAGCTAGAAGGAAACATGATTTTTATGACTCTGTTGTAGTGCTTAGTTCCAATAGATGGTCGTTTAGTGCATAGTCCAAAGACTAAGAGCTGAGTTCATTCAAATGGCAGTTATTAAATAACAGTAATATATTTGCCTACTACATCATTTACAAAATATGAGCTCTTAAAAATAGGGCTTTTAGAGGAAAAAAAACTTTGAACCACATCAGTGTTTGGCAGAATAAACTGTAATCTCTTATAATTCAGAAAGTAGTTGGGTTTTCGGCAAAGTTAAAAGGAAAGTCACGGAGATTCCAAGTTTTTAGGTGGTGCTGGTTTCCCTTCAGAATAAATTTATTGGTCATATTTGAGTTAAAACACATTTTTCAAAGATTATTGTTGGATTGTGTAGTGTTGATTTTGGTTTTTTTAAATAAATACGGTTAAACCATAAGGAATTATGTATTTTGGGCTGTGTCTAAAAGCACATGACACTGTACCTACTCATTCCCTCTCAGGTTACAATGCACCATACCTCTCTGTGTACAGTGAAAACGCAATCGACATCTTCGACGTGAACTCCATGGAGTGGATTCAAACTATTCCTCTCAAAAAGGTAACTTGCCAAGACCCAACAATGCTTTGCTACAGTTGTACCCGTTTTTTAAGCACATTAGAAGCCATCATTAAAACTGCTTGTGTGAACATAATTGACCTAAAAGAAGAGCTACTGCTTTTTTTGTTTGAAATAGAAGATACGAAATGTGTTTGCATGTGGTTTCACTGTTTTAGATGCATGTTCAATCTGGAGCATATGACTGTGTTAGATTTAATGATATTATTGTAATAGTGAGAGCGGTTTCTTGGTATTAATTGCATATGGCTTCATTGGAACTGATTGCATCTATGTTATTGCCAGAAGATGGTGGATGTTAAAATGTTTAAACAGGCCTTCAAAAATCTGTCTCCTGCTGCTTGAGAACATTGTAGACAGACAGGGTTAGAACATTTTGTTTCAACCAGTACAAATACTAAAACCAGGATGATGTCAGGTTTGGATCTCTTATCAAAAGTTTCTGAAAACTGACACTTCTTTGGTATTTAGTAGGTGTTTGCTCAGCTGTATTTGGAGAGAAATAAGAAAAGTTTTTTTCCCGTAGTTTAGACTAACTTCAGCTTCATGCTATTGTCAACATCATTCCTTTACTGGCATTCCAGTGACATAGAACTACAGGACATTGCCCCTGTGGTCTTGTGTCAGTCGTTCAGTCTCTCAGTATATCAATTTCCCACGTGTCAGATGCAGACCAGGGTACTCTGGCAGTGCTGTAAGAATAAATAATGCAAAAGATCAAGGTGCTCGACTATTCATCTTAAGGAGAGAAGAAGAATCTGAAATTTAGGGGAAATTTCTTTCTGATGTCCGAACTCTGAGTTATTAAGCAGTTGGATCATTTTTTCCTACACAGTAAGAATACACTTCAGTACTTGGATTAATATTTGGCTCAAGACTTCCCATTTAATGGATAAAGCTACTTTCATCAAACAAGAATTGCTACATCCAGGAGACTCAAAAATGGCTATTTATTATGAAGAGCTGGTTTCTAACACAGTTTGCAGACTCAGAGTTTGGAATACTTCTGTCATTTTTAAGTTGGAAATTACAAATACCAGTAGGTTTTAGCAGTCTGTATACACTCTTATCAAGTTGCAGAGCACAACGGTGACATGGTACTAAGACAAAACAAAAGCCCAGCTTATTGCTTTGCACATCTAATAGAAAAACTTGAAATGGTATATGAAGTAGACTTCTAACAGAACTATTTATTTAAATGCTGGGAGGAATGGTGTTAAGCCTGTGTCTTAAACTGGAATTTTGGGTAACCCTCTCTGTACTCATTTTCCCAAAAGAAGTTTAAAATCTAAAATTGTTTTAACTCTTCTGTGTGGCTATAATGACTTGCAATTGCTACTTTTGAGAGCTGCCATGTGTTACTGGAGATAGGAGACTCTGTTCCCTGTTTGACTCTACAGCAGTGCTCCTTTTATAGCATTTATAATGCATTTTGGAGCTTTCAGAATAAGATGCAGTAGAGAAATTTGAGTTATTAGTATTACAGAGACTGGTTTTCCTTGTTTCAGGTACGACCCTTGAATACAGAAGGATCCCTAAACCTTTTAGGCCTGGAGACAGTTAGATTAATATATTTCAAAAACAAAATGGCAGGTAAGTAAAGAGAAACCAATTTTCATCATGCAAATTTTTGTTTAGAGTGTTTTTCTGTGCCTGGGACTGCTCATTGTAGAAAGTGATCTTTCAAACATACCTGTTCTTGTTAATTTTGGAAAAAACCAAAGCTTCTAGATTCCACACTGATTTCAATGATGCCTACTACTCTGAATTTTTTCTTTCCTTTTGAATATTCAATTAAGACTTGAATGAAGACTAGAAGTAGAGAATAGAATGACTAGATGCTCCCTCCAAATGTGGGATCACCTGCCAGAATGCTGTCTAAAAATGCCTGCACAATTAAAGACTTTAGTAGTGATCTTGGCAGTACTAGATTAAAATTAATGCTATACTTAACCTAAAAAAAAAAAAATTTCCCAGAGATTATAAAGTAATGTAATATTATGTATTCGTAACTTATTACTAGGGCCACTATGGCTGTGTGCCACAGTTTTAGCTTCACTGGTCTATTTTTATTATAAGTCTTTTTGACTTTTTTTCTTTTTAGAGCCCATTTCATAAGTGTACTCCTGAGGAATTTCCTTAAAATTTTGTTTAACCTCTTAGATAGAGTGGGGACATGCTCTGTTTTAACAACCAAAAGCTATAAACTTTTGTTAACAACTTCTGAAAATAGTGGAAATAAACACTCTAGAAACATTTATTGCTGTTGGCAGTGTTTCAGTGTTATTTAAATTGCTAGCAAATTAGTACAAAAGCAATAACAGTGGTAGAGAGGAGCAATATACTACAGCTGTGTATAAAGAATTTTCAAGTCTAATAAAGATTGAACATTAAAAGTAGAGCAGAAGAGAAGAAAAACTGTAGATCATAGGATCAGAATTGAGGCTGATGGTTTTCTCCTGTATGTTACCTAAACAGTGTATCTCTTTAGAAGTCTGCAGGGTTTTTTTCCTGAAAATACTTATCTAGTAGATCTCACCCTTCAGGAAATCTCCAGCTGATCTTAAGGAAAGAAGAGTTTTCAGTTCCATACAAAACCTGTTTTGGCAGTAAGCAGTAGGTGTTGGGTATGTTCAAGTTTACTAAGGGTAACTTTAGTCTCCATATATATATATGTGTGTATATATATATATATATATGGACTGAAGTTCATGTATATATGTAGACTAAAGTATATAAAAGGCAGAGGAGTTGCAGCATTCATTCAAAGTAACAATCCTACTGTATGATTATCACTGCTGTACTTTTCATCTCTTTAATAAAGGTGCCTTGGCCAGATGCACACATGTGGAAAAAATCCTCCCTTTTCCCACAGTTGCACCAAAATACAGCACTGTTCAAACAATTCAAAAGGAGTAGTCTCTTTGGAGCAGGGAATGAATGAAAGAGAATCTTGCATTGAGTTTCCAGGCGATTGGCAGAACAAGACTGTTTTAGTGATTTTTTTTCAGTGAGAACTGCCAAGGAAAGTTTGAGACAGAGGACTGAGATCCTTTCCTGCCCACCTAAGTGTTTTGTTTGAAAGAATGAATCAGTGCTGTTGTGAGAACACAAGTGTGACAGATTGTGTGTGAAGAAGGGTTAAGTCTATTGCTACATACAGAGTAGAAGATAGTGGCCAAAAAAACCCATAAACCAAAGAACATTTGTTTGGATTTGATGGGAAGTGAGTGGTGTTCAACACTTAGTGACGGCAGAGGAAGAAAATGTCTTCGAATTCAAATTCCGTGCATTGTCCCACCAGATCACCATGTTTGTGTTGATTTCAGAGGGTGATGAACTCGTGGTCCCTGAGACATCAGATAACAGCCGGAAGCAAATGGTTCGAAACATCAACAACAAGCGCCGCTATTCCTTCAGAGTCCCAGAGGAGGAGAGGATGCAGCAGAGAAGGTCGGTATTCAACATGTACTTGTCTTCTGTACATGCCTGTAGGCGCTGAGGGACAGTGACTGGTGCCAATGTAGTACTTCATGCATTGCTTTCTGGAATGCCCGTTCAGATGTTTCTGTCTCTTTGCTGCCGTGTTAATCCTCAGTGTTTAATTTGTGTTAATGCCAGTTTGGATATGGATCTGCACTGGATGCACAAGTATTCATTAGTTCAGGTTAATTATGTGAAACAGCTGTGATTTGGAATGCATGTCTCCACGTACTGTATATAGCTGCATAGCTGTGCACATACACTGTATATATAAAGATCTCTAATAAACACTTTGCAAAAGGAGATTGCATTGCTAATTATGCATATGGATTAATTACATTCAGACTCTGGTTCTGCTTTTCTTTCTGAAGGCTCTTCTACTCTCACCAGTACTCCAAGACATCTGCTTTTTTGATTTATACATAAACTCTCTATAAAGCTCACAAAACTCACCTCATCAGAGGACACAGGACTTCAGGATGTATTTCTAATAGGAGTGTTGAATAGCTTACGAATACTTTCCTAAATGGCAACAAAAATAGGTCTGCACTACTTGCAGTGTTCGCAGAGGATGTTACTGACCATTTAGTATCACTCACTAAAAATGACCTGCTACTGTGCTAAGCCACACTCCAAGAACTGAGTATTTCAGTTTTCTGATTTTCAACATCTTCCACCAGTGGGTGGCTCCCAGCTTGTCTTTCTTTTTAGCTCTAAGGAAGGTAACAGCAGTATGCAGTGGAGATAAAATTCTGTTTCTTGGCCTTGCCTTTTCTGAGTTGATTGAAGTTTGGTCTCTTAAAGTTTTATTTATTCTGAGTTCTGAAATGCATCCTTGCCATTTTGAGGAGCTTTTAATTCTGACCACAGACTGAGAAAGGTACTACAGTATTATTTTAATTCTATTTTCATATTTATAACTTCATTTTCATCTCCACTTTGTAACACATCACAAATGAGTTCTGCTTTTACTCATCTTACAGGGGTTTTTACAGCTCATAGTGGTTATATATTCTCTGAACGTTAGTAACTACTGGGCACGGGCTCTTAGCTGGCAAAAAGCATTGTTTTATTCTGGCTCCTTGCCCTCTCTTCAAGCTGGAAGCTTCTCCATGCCTGTGCTGATAGCAGGGGGTTATCACTGTTAACGTGGTTAAATAGAACCATAAAATCATAGAATCGTTTAGGGTGGAAAAGACTCGTTAATTTCCATTTGAAAGAAGCTGATAATCAAAGCTGTACATGTTTTATAAATGCCCATCCTTACCTAGAGCAAAATACCTGAGCACAGTGTTTTTTCTTCCAGGGAGATGCTACGTGATCCAGAAATGAGAAATAAGTTAATTTCTAACCCAACTAATTTTAACCACATAGCACATATGGGTCCAGGAGATGGTATACAGATTCTCAAAGACCTTCCAATGGTAAGTACAAAAGTACATGTGAGAGTGACTGACTGCAACAGAGGCTGCAAATAAGTGAGAGAAAAACAATTACAATTTTAATGTATGTTTAAAGTGTGGATGTATTTCGTATCAGGAACAGTGTAACTGGGGAAATGGAAATTTAACCAAGGAGGGTGACACTTCAGCATCTGGGGGTAGAGGAGGAGGAGTGCCTAATGCCCCTGGGTTTTTCAGACAGATTGGCCTGACAGTGTTGATATTTTTTATGACTGATATGAAAGGGCAGAGTTAAAAGGATTTGGGCCTGTGTTCTTTGTGGGCATGGAAAGAGAAATTCCTTTCTTCATGAACTGTAGTTCAATTCCTTTTTTCTCTTCCAATCTTTAGTTCAAACTTAGTTTCTCTCTCTACAGCCTGTTTTCCTGTAGCAGTTTAATAGTGTGTAGTGCCCAAATTTCTTTCCATGCCAAATATGCTGTCTTCACGTTCTCTCCAGATTAAGTAGTCTCAGTGAAACAGAGAAAAAGAAAAAGAAAATATGTAATAGCACACACACATGTTCATTTCCATAAAACCTTACGTAGGAAACACTCACCTGGAGGTTAATGAAATTTTTGTTGAGCTGAAGACCAATTAACATTTTGTTCATAAGAGAGTGTCATACTGCTTGCTTCAGGCTACCTTGAGCATCTTGTTTGTGTGTTCTGTGTTGTTCTCTAAACTCATCCACAGTGACACAGATGTGATTCAGAAGATGCTAATTAGCACTGTAAAAAAGATGAGGTGATATGATATCAAACAGATGATATGAGTACTAGCTTAAGACATAGGCATTAGTACAGAACTGCTGTCTAAAACAGTCATCATTACTGCTTGGAGTTTGTGCAGAAAGCAGGGAGTAGGTGCTGAATTTGGGATATTCTGATGCTGAAAAACCCAAAGGAAACAATTAAGACTGGAAAATACAGTGTGCCATGCAGTTACACCAGTTTAGAAGTTTAGGAGCATAATCTCTGGCCTTTGAATACTCATTGTACCTCACTTTTGCAGCAAATGGTACTTTTATATTACACTTGGCTGTAAAGTCAGCACACTGACTTTAAATCTTGTATTAGGCACACTGAGAAACCTCTCAATAACAAATATATTCAGTGTAATGAGCAAAAACCCAATATTGTATCTGTGTTTATAAATGAATAGATAATGAAGGAACTGCTTCTAGAAAACACATGGCAAATCTGAGGGAAGTTGGCAGGTAGTGTTTATCTCACCTGGATACAAGATTGCATATGTCTAATGTTAGACAAAGAATGGTAATTTGCTTCAGGGCAGAATGTAGATCAGAACCTTTCTTCATTTCTCCATTTCTGGTGGGTTGTTTAAAATGTTTGTGACTTTTCTCAAACAGAGAAAATAATCTGCTACCTCTGAAGGTAGGGTAAAAGACATCCTGTGTCACACCATCAGTAGTTGAAAGTTCATGGGAACCAAAAGCTGCAAGGACTCCTAACCAAGCCCCAAATCTGACAAGTGTAAAACGAGGAATGATTTTATCTATAGAAGACGATTTTCTGTATTTAGATGGATTAATATTTCTTCAGCTATGTCATCTCTAAATGGCTTTTAGCTTCGAATTCATTCTAATTCCTCCAGCCTTGTATTAGATCAAAGGTCATATTTTAAGCCACATTTTAAGAACTTTTACTTTGCTATTACCAATCAATATGTTGTTTTGAAAGAAATTCATGAGTCACTTTCCACACTTAAAAGTGATGAGAGGACATTAGAAAATGTGTACAATATACAATTGATTCCTGCACTTGTTCCACTGCTGCAGCTTCTTTTTTTGAAGTTTCTGTTATAACCTCCTTTTTGTAAGTAGGTGCCAGTCTTAATGCTGGGAGATGTCACTACAGATAAAGCGAATTTCTTGCATGTTTTTCTGGCAGCTCCTTGCAATGTCATATTGCATTTGCATTCCTAACTTAACGGGTACAGAACTGCGTCAGGCACGGGACTTAAAAGCATGTGAATTTGAAAGTGCAACTTGAAATTAGGAAATAAATGGTCTGTCAAGGGCTGCTTAGGTCTAGGCAGATTTGTCTTTTCCAACAGCTTCCTGTAAGGTACTTACCTGGACTGAGTGTTCATTTAGTCTGTTCCAGACTGCATACTTGACTTCTCAGGCACAAAAATAGAAGAAAAGAAGTTATGTGTGCATGTGAGGTTATGTATAGAGTCTAATTTTTTTTGGAAAGACAAATTTAGAATCAGAAGAGGGGATGGAAACAGGATGTTTCCTGGAGAATCACTACACAAGGTAAAGAATACTCATTGAACCCTGCATACAGTTCATCTGTATGGTGGCTCCTTTATCAGGACATAGAATTATTTCCCTACTTTCATACCTTATTCCAAAAAGCTCAAAAGCGGGGGTTTTTTGTGTGCTGTTTAGCATGTGTCATGATTTTGCATCTGGACATCTTCTTTCTATTTTGAAATAGATTAGCATGTTTCAGAAGAGAAAGTATTTATTTTTAATGCACTATGGGAGAGATTGCAGAATTTTACTTCGAGAATGCCTAGTTTTGTTTATGGAAGCGGATGGTAAAATACATTTTTCTATTTAAAGAGGGCTACAGCTAGGGGGAGCAAGCAGTGCAAGGCTAAGTCTTCTCACATTCTCTTTGTCAAGCTATTTTAGTGATACAGCTTCTTTTTTTTAAGGGATACTGGAATGCAGAAATTGTATGAAAGAATGGAGTGGGTCTTTTTATTTGGAGTTTCTTCTCACTTGAATGCTTTCAAATTTGGCTGGAACATGAGCTCCAGCATGCTCTTTCACTGAAGTCAGTATAGTGCTGTGTGGCAGAAGGGTCCTTAGTAATAAAAAGGTTTTAATGGAGAATAAATACTGTAATCTCTGTGTTGAATGAAATTGTCACAAACTAAATAGCCAGCTCAGACCAGCTTTTATCTAGCATCCATGGATGAACTTTGTAAAGCAAGTGACAATTTTTATATATATGTATGTATTTATATTTATTCATTAGTATATACATATTCACCTCATATATGCAATGTGAATCCAATCAAAACTTACTTATCTCCACAATCCCACTAACGTGCCTCTGCTACCTTTTTCAGGGGAAATGCCAAAAGTTGAACGAAGCACAGAATTAGAACTGGTGGTGATGGTCCTTGGTGGGTGGGCTGTGCTATGTCAGTGGGCAGGAGGGGACATGCACTTGTGCTGCCCTAACCCACAGTGTAACTGCCTGGTGGGTGCAGAGCCAACAGGAGCCTGCTTGCCCTCTGCCCAACACTGTTCTTAACGATGTCTTTTAAAAGACCAACTTTAAAGAGTTTAATTTTTATTGTAACCGTACAAAATAAATGGAATAAAAGGAATGTTTTAAACTCTTTAGGGTTATTTGGTATGTTGTATCAGGTGTGCAGCATATCTGCCACTGTTTGTTTGCCCTTGCTGATGCAGCCACAGGTGGAAAGGTGCTTTCTCTGTGCATTGTTTCCGAGGTCTTGCTATGCACCAGACACGATGAATGCATTTATGGGAAATTGAAGTCTGTTAGCCTAATCCCGCATTGTTCTCTCCATGAGCAGATATCCTTGACTTCAGTATAGCCCTGTGTTTGGGCAGAACCATGCCCAAGGCTCAGAGAGAGAGAGATCAGATTTTAAGAGAGAAAATATTAGGGTTTTTCAGGACACTGTAAATTTGCATCCTTCTTTTTTTTCATGGTGAACACTTACAGTCTGGCTTTGACACGCAACTTTGTGGGATGCAGCACAACAGAAACCAGAAGTTCTTGTTTGCTATTAGCAGAGCAGTACATATATGTATTTTATTGATGTGGATCTGGGTCATTGTCTTGTTTGTACAATTTAGAATGGTTCCTGTTAGTATATCCCCAAACTTATTTGTTTACATGTTTTTCTTCCCTAGCAGCCTGTCACCAATTAACTGGCCGTACAGTCTGGCCTCCCTTCTGCCCTCTTGTCCCTTGAAGCCACTTTATCGTGGATGCTCCTTTGTAGTGAAGATCTGAAATCTGGAACTGCACTTACTGCAGCACAGACCACCTCTCTGTGTACATCAGATGTACAGGATTGATTTTGCTTTCATATTCTGCATGCCTAAGTATTTTTATATACAAAAGCTGGTCTTGACTGCCGTTATATTTGAACATTATGCTTCAGTTTGACCTCATTATACATGAGCCATTCTACTTCCATTCTAGATGATGTGTGAAGCTTTGCTTGTTTCAATTGAGAAACTTTTAGAGTAAATGAATACTTATCTATATTTGGTATTCTTTAAAGAAAGTGGGAACCCCATGCATGCATCTAATGGTGGAGTCCATGGAGAAAGTTCCATGGAGGATCATTTTTAAAATGCTGCCATATCGTGGCTTTCTCACATTCATGAATGCTGGCTAAATATTTTCATGGTCTGCAGCTGGCCTACCCTCTGCTTTTTAGCTTGTGATTTTAGACACTGCCATATCTCCCTTATTGGTTTTTAGGAATGTAGCTGGCTTTGCTGCCAGTTCTCTGTTGTGAGCAGATAACTCAGCAAAGTCTGCTGTCCTGGACCATTTTGGAATGGTGGCTTCTTGTACTGATATTTAGATGCTGCTAAAGTTACTAATAACAATTTAATGTATATTATGTCTTATATGCCATAATGTGGTAATTGATGTTTTGGTTAACAGGCAAAGCCTCATAATAACCATGTGTTTTAAAAAAAAAAAAAAAAGGTTGGATTTTACCAGCTGAAATGAAGAGAACAGTAACAATAATGTTTGATATAATATGTATTGGGATGTGACTTAATGTTCTTCCAGACTTTAATACGTTCCACATACAAAAAAGTAGTGCCTTAGGTTTAGTGGAGGGGTAAGCTATATTTTTACCATATTTTATATTTTAAGTCCTAACATTTCTAACATTACTCAGAAATGTTTGTTTTAAGGTGATGAAATCAGTTGGATGAGGGGAAGAGGAACTTAAAAGTTAGAAATTAGAAAAGGTGTTGTGATTTGGTGGTGTCCATGGGCAAACCACCCCAGTGCAGGGTGACCTGCTGAGCGTGTACAGGTGGCACAGGGAGGGAGACCGAGCCTTGAAATGCTCTCAGTTAAATCTGGATTTAGGTAACTTTAAATTATAAGAGCACTTGTGTCAGCACATTCCATAGAGATGAATTAGAAATCGTTTCTGTTTAATTTCCAGGGTTATTTCTCCCCTCTCCTTCTTTATGTCACACTTGGGGAGCACATTGCTCAGTTGACCTTTTAACAACATCTGAATTTCCCAATACTTTGGCACCTTTATGTGCTAGGGGCCTGATCCTCTGCAGCACAGAGACGGCAGGGCAAAGTCCCCTCATCACTAAAGCGCTGTCAGGAGTGTGCAGAAGGACGTGGGCCTGGTGGCGTCTGTCTGCAGCAGAGTGAATTGTCCCAGTTGTCTGACACTAACCAGTTCACCTTCCCACACAACCTGTGTCCCTGCCCTGTCAAAACACTGTTCCCTCCTGTTGGAAATACTCTGTGTTTGTTGTACGGGTGATATTTTTAATGGACTCGCTAAAATGCATGAATAACAGAAGGAAAGCTCTTACAATCTCTTAACTGCTGTGTATTTTCATCTTTTCTTCTCCCCACACCACCTCACCTGTGTTCACCTTCCTTTGTTTGTGTTATGTCTATTTTAGATTGTAAGCTCCTCAAGGCAGGGAACTGATGCTTCTCAACTGTCTGTAAAGCACCTTTTACAACTGTGGTGCTCTTTGAAATATCAAAAAATAATAAATATTAGAATCTATTCCCAATGAGTTAAAAGTTTTATTTGTTTTTAATGTTTTAGCAACAGCAGGGGCAGCAGGCCCATATGACTCAGGAAGGTGCTTAGGGGACTGGGGGTGACAATGTAAGAACCTGTGTGTTGACGGCGAGCAGGGTTCTGTCTGCTGTCCCCCAGTGTTTGACTGCTCCTGTGGACTGCTGTTGCCAGTGTAACCTGTACAACCATCCTTCATTGCTTTCTCTCTCTGTTGTCTTTGATAGCAGCGTTCCCCTTATCAATTCCCTCATCACCACTCCCGTCTGATCTCCTCTCCGAGCAACTTTGAGCACATCTACCACATGACCGTTAATTCAGCTGAAAAATTCCTCTCTTACGATTCCATAAACCCTGCATTTTCCCCGCCTCCACGCTCTGTCCTCGGTACTCCAGACTTTATGACTCTGAGGGTATGAACGGCTGAGTCAGGTGTTCACTCTACTAACACTGTGTGGTTTTCCTTTTGCCTGGCTATTAACATGGGAGAAAACCCCTTGTAAGCTGTTCCTTCACCCCTTAACTTTCTTTTGTCCCAGACAATTTACTTTCTGCAATCAGCTGTGGTCTTCCCACAGCTCTGACATGCCAAGAAAAAAATATTTCATGGCTTTAGAAAAAAGAAAAGTGTATAACAACTGGGCTGAACCTTTTGCTATGAAAATACCATTTTTAATCACCAGGAAGGATGTTGGCATTTTGAAATGATAAGTTCTCTGTTCCACATTGTTCGTCCTCCAGCAGTCAGTAGCAGGATGCTGCATACCAGGTTGAATTAGGTAAAGGTTCTGGATCTGTCTTTGTTGGACCAAACGTTCAAACTGATTGTTTATGATTAATTCATGTGGAATACAAGAATTTTTACACAATACTGTACACAGATTGAGAGAGACAGACAGGTCATGCCTCAGACAGTTTCTAGGTTAAAGTAAATAAGTGAAATTAGAACATGTACAAACAAGATAAAAATTAAAGATGATGGCAACTCGCTGATGTAGATCCTCTAAATCCTGGTAGTTTCAGGCAGTGGCTGAGGTAGGATACTGTTCTGTAGATATCCTTCCAGTTGGAATGGAAACTGGAGGAGTGGAAGTGGTCTTTTCTTTTTTCATGTGTTGTGCATCCTGGTGTGACAGCATGGGGGTCACTACATCCTATAGAGATACAAACCAAGCTAAAACAGGCACACAAGTACCTGCTGCGCATCATGATTGTGTACTGTGCTGTGGCCTGCAGTTCTGCTTGGGACAGATTCACAGATAAATCAGGAATAATCTGTGAGGTAGATGTATGTGATGGTGGTTGGTTGCTCAGGGTTTGTGTGGGTTTGAGCCATGTCCATTGCTGTAATGGAAACATGGCTCCTGGCTTCTGTGGCCTTTGGACATCCCTCAGACATGCATGGCAAACCTTCACTGCCAGGCTGCTTTGAGTGCCTTTGGGCTGCTGTGCCAGATCCCTGTTGCTGGGAAGGTTTTGGAAACATACCTGCATACAGGACTAGGCAGAATTTAAAAATACAGGAGAAAATTAAGTCTCTTCCCTATGGCTCCAAAACCAATTGGCACAGCTAAGCTTTGACTGGTTAAGTGCATGGTCATGTGTCACTGCTGTGAGGGCCCAGTTGTCACAACCATCAATATTCAGAAATGATGTTGCAGCGTTTTAGAAAGCATGCTCTGTGAGGACAGGTCTGCATCCATCCTGGTTCTTCTGGTAGGAGGAGAGGTGCAGATACACAAGAGGAATGCTCTGTTGAAATGCAAAACAAAAAATATTGTTAAGCTGAATTGAAAGCTGTTTCTCTCCTAGAGGGTCATTATAGGGTCACTGAAGCTGTATTTCAGTTCTGGTTTTAGCAGGATTTTTTTAATCCAACTGTACTGTAAAATTTTCTGTGTTTAATATGCAGTGATGTATCACCGGACTGTGACCCTCCCTCTACCTCCCCTTTCTCATGTGAGTAGTCCCCCTGAGATCAGTAAGGAGTGGTCCCTCATGTTTCAGATGGTAACTCTCAATTTTTCCTTTAGGAGCATCCTTCATCCTAATGTTACAGCCTACTAGCATAATTTGGAGGGAAAAAAGTGAAGTGGGCAACCCAGTGTCAATGTCCTGTCCCTGTTAGCTCTGTACAGCACTAGAGGTTTAGTCTTGTATGAAGAGAAGCATTTGCTTTGTGGCTTGAGGGTAGAGATGCCATAAGCTGTATGGAAAGCAAGGCTGTGAGTTTGGATTCATGTCTCCCTTTGTGTTTGGAGATTTTAGTGCAAGAATGATACCATAGTCCCAGGTACAGATGGGATATTGGAACCAGAATAGCATGGAATCCACAGGGGAGTTGAAAAATGACCTGTTAAAATAGGCTTTTAGATTCTGTCATGTTGTTTCATGGGAGAATTAAAAACTGAGGTTTATAATGTAATGAACAGAACACTACTTTAAAACAAAAAGAAACCCCAAAACAACAAGCAGCATGATGGACAGAGGAACAGAGGCATGGAAGTTCCTGTCAGTGTTGTACCTGTTCAGTCAGACCCGATAGGAACGTCCTCACCCCACTGCCAGGGAAGGCAGCTGGAGAGCAGCTGGTATGGGAGAAGGAGCAGAGGCTGTGTAACACTGCAGAGCTGTGAGCATAGCAGTGACTGCCCTATCACAACCCACAGCTCCATTCTCTGACTGGAATGGAAGGCACTGAACTGATATGGGCCTTTCACCCTATTTTACAGTCACTCACTTTGCTCGGCAGCAGCTTCTCTGCTGCTGCTTTTTTTCCCCTCTTCTCTCACCTTTCTCTGTTTGGTTCAGCACTGGGGATGGATTTTCCTGCTAGGATTTGAATTTTTGCTCTAAATGAGGGGTTTTTGTCTCTCTAAGTAAAGCAAGCTCAGGTTTCCTTTTGTTTTCTGTGTTTTTAACTTGCTGCATTGTGCTGCTTTATAACTACCGCTAATAACCGCCGTTTATTTTCCTTTGAATCCCCTTTCTGCATCATGTGCATATCACTTCCAGGAGGTTTGGTCCAAAATGCCAGCATCTCTGGCATGTGCTTATTTTATTTTTGGAACAAAGAGCAATGAAAGATTTGCTTTGTGGAGAAACATTCTACGAGGAATTACATGGACGTTGCAAACTGGGGTCATGAAAAATAATCACCATTAGAATATGCTATTAAAACAAATTAGTCTCTTTTATGGACCCACCCATTCCCTCCTTCCCTGATGCCTGTGTGTTGTCTGCTCAGTCACTCTGAAGGAGGTTAATCACCTTATCACTAAACATAATCGTTCTCTTTGCAAAACGAGCCATTGTAGGTTTATACAAGTACAAAAGTCCAGCCTTGCAACCTCAGGTACTAACCCCAGTGCACATGTTCGCATGGTGCTGCACTTGGCTTTCCTTTCTTTCTCAAAACACAGCAGTAACTTATTCCTTAGCCCATCAGTTCCTTTGATTATCGTCAGGGGAGCGAATCTCCATGGTTTAGGTACAGCCAGGATGCTTATACTCTGTATCTCACATTGTTTATTGCATGTGAAGGACACAGGAGCAGAAAACACAGTGTTTTGTGCTACAAAGCAGGTTGGTTGTTCACATTTAAAAACAAAAAAAGAAGGGGGGGAAGGTAAGTGAGAGACAGCAATATAACTACACAAATGATTTAAGAGGCTTTTTAAAGTCTTCAGGTATAAATCCTTACAAGTGCAGCAATGGATGAGGGGAGAATTGAACAGGGCTTTTTCATTGGTGAGGTCTCTGATTCTCTTTTGCTAGTGTTGGAGAGAGATCTGGGAACAGAAGGAGAGATTTTAATTCTTACTTGTTGCATGTTAAAAATCATCCATTTCTGGCCCACTGGGAGAATGAGAATCCAAGATAACTGTAAAATCAAAGGGGTCTGTTAGAGCAATTACTATAAGGATCATTGTAAGACTGGATTTGGCAGCAGGTTGGTAATAATTATGTGATAAAGATTGAACTGTATAAAATCTGTTCCTTACAAAGCTTCTATTTAGTTATCCATTTTAAAATACATGAGTAGTACCTAAGGGTCTCTGAGAATACTCTTGTGGGGGTGGAATCTTTGTTCTGATCTGAAATTTTCATAACACCCTAGTTTAAAAAAGCATTGCAATTGCAACTGTTGTTTTAAGTGTGGCTGCTTCCTCTCAGAGTGTGTGGGGGAAATAAATATAAATAGGAAGAAATGAACAGTTATTGCAGGGGGGGCTGGTAAAGGGGAAATAAAGTCATGCTCAGAGTTACCTGCAGCTCTTTTCACATTGTGCATCTGTGAGGATTCCTTGAACCTAATTCTAGTTAATTGTAATGACTTAATAGTGCAAGTGATGCTAGCAGCAGGATGAAGTCTCATATTTAGCCAGAGCTAAAATGATGCACATAGGCAAGTCACTCTGGGCTAAGAAGTCAAGTCATATACAGAGAGATGGGCTAAATAGTCTGATAAGTCTTCTCCCCTAAGGTCAACTGTAAGTTAACAGAAGCAGAATCTCCCAGAACTCACTTCAAAGTACTCTTTTCTCTTCTCGTAAAGACAACTTATGTTTAAGGAACTACCATATCCAAGTTGGGAGATTGTGGTTTATCTCTTCCCTCAGTAAAGGGAAGTAATTTACTAATTTACAAAATCACACTGGAGGGAAAACAAGAGCGATAATCAAAACATGTAGACAAACAGTGGGATCTGCTCTGGCCATCCTCTTTGAACAGGCTGAAAGCAGGAGGCTGATTCTCACTTTGGCTGAACTGGTGTAGGTTTGGAGGGATGCTGTTAGCACCTTTGGAATTACATAAGTAACTGCTATACAGATCAATCCACTTTCTGTAAGCACTAGGGATTAACCTGGTTATTGTATAAAGTTACACAATCATGACACAAATGGTGGCATCAAAGAGAGAAATTTTATTTTGTTTCCTTGGAAGCTTGTGTTCAGAAAGAAAGCATTATGCAATAAAACTTGAATATATCTGTAGCAGCTTAATTAGGCTTGCAAACCATCCTTTCAAGGAAATTCATGATTTATTAGACATATTCTTTCAGTTGTCTGCATATGTCCATGTAATTCAGCACTTCACTACTGCGTTGCGTGTGCTGCCAATCTCTGCACTAAACTGCAGAATATTATTTTGCAAATTTTGCTGACTTGCTGCCCAGATATTCAGCTCTGGTAAGGTTGGGGTTTTAATATGTTTTGGGGCCTGCCTTCATAGCATCCAAGGTTGGACTGACAGTCAATAAGTAAACGTGTCGTGTGTGTCTGCATTTCAGAATCTTCGGCCTCAGGAAAGCCGGACCGTGTTCAGTGGCTCCGTCAGTATCCCGTCGATCACGAAATCCCGCACGGAACCGGGGCGGTCGATGAGCGCGAGCAGCGGGTTAGCAGCACGTAAGCAAACAGAATTGTGTTGCTTTGGGGTCTGTGCACAAGTATTTTAGGGAAAGGGCTGCCTGCTTGCAGTTTGCTCCTATCTGTACTGGATAGGGATTTTCAGAAGTGACGGCTGACTGTTCTGCTGAGGGCAAGCAGAGTGTTTTAATCTTGCTTTTGAAGGAGCACACGAATAAGCAGGTAGCATTTTTGAGAGTCCCAGGTTAGTAATTTGTCAAGTTTTTAGAATTGACAGTAGAATTAAAATTACATTCTTAGCCTTGGGACTACTTTTCTCATGCTCAAGTGTTTTAAATCAGTGACAAGTTGTTCACAAGCTCTGTGGTTATCGATTTTGTTGCTGAACTCTGTAGAGCTCTTGATGCCTCTCTTGCTGCTAGTACAAAGGGAAAGCAATAGAAGACTGGCTGCTGGAATAGAAGAGTTGCATTGGATTGGAAACACCTTTCTAGTGCTGCCATGCTGTCTTTGTGTGCCACAGTCAGCACAGTGACATGGGCCGAGACCAGGCAAGGGGCTAAGTAATAGATCACGTGGAAATAGAGGCAAAGCTGGTGTCCCAACTTTTCTATCTTTTTTCCCTTCCTGTGGCACACACTGTGATCACTGCACGTTGCCAGCTGCTTGCAGCAAGCGTGTTGTGTGTCTGCTGATACAACCCACCTACGCCCTGGAAAAGAGGCCACTGAAACTAGGCTGTCACCACAGCCATTTCTACAACTGCCAGCTTTGTCAGGAACACACTGACTCTGTCTGTGCTAGGTAAAGTGTTCTAGTACTGACATGCCAAGGGAGGGACTGGAGAATCCATAGGAAAAACTGCAGCAGACAAGATAAAAGCCCACATAGCCTGCAGGCCACGAGCTGAACATCTTGGGACACACTGGAGGAAAGCAGAACTAACCAGAGAAACACCTAAACACATTTCTACTGTGTTAGGTGGGCCTCTGTGACACAGTTTGATTCCTCCATGTGTTTTAGGATCGTCTGCACAGAACGGGAGTGCTTTGCGCAGGGAATTCTCAGGAGGGAGCTACGGAGCAAAGCGTCAGCCCATGGCATCACCCTCAGACGGGTCCTTATCCTCTGGTGGCCTGGACCAAGGCAGCGATGCACCAACAAGGGACTATGAGCGAGAGGTGAGTGACAGGAGAAACTTTTAAGTGTGTTGATAAACATGAGGAAGTTAAATCCTGTCGTGGGTTTGGGAGTCATTGACAGTGAAGACATGAATTTCATGTATTTCAAGGTTTCCTCACAAAAGACTTTGGTCAAGCTGTGTCAACTCTGGTCCTAGCATTTACCATGCAGAAAAAGGCACTTCCATGCCTCCAAGGCACTTCCTGCCTGGAGATACGTGGGTAGTGAGGCTCCCGAGAATACTGGCCCAGTACAGTAACAGCTTGATAGTGACCTGTCACAGCTTGAAGTGGTGATATTCCTTCTGCCCTTCTGCAAAGATTCATAAGCTATCGTAGAAACCATTTCACAGGAGATATTTTGTAGTCAGACCTTAACAAGGTAGTGTAAGAATTGTCATATAATTTCATTTAGAGCAAGAACTGGATTTAATAATTTCTATTCTGTGCAGTTGAGACTATTGTTATGATAGGACTGAAATCCTGCCCAGTGCTAAACTCAGTCCCTCCCAAGACTGTTTTACATGGACAGGTCCAATCTGAAGTTGGCCAGCAAAACTTCCCCAACCCACCAAGAAGTGTGAAAATTAGAGATCACAGACTTTTTATGGTACTGAATATATCCTGCCAGTTGCAGCTGGAAAGCAACTGTCAGCCCAAATTCAAGCTCAGACAGAGTTGTATTCTACTGTACTCTGGAAGGTCCAACTCGAGTAACTTGATAGGATGCTTTTGATTGATATCCTGGGTGTGACATAGAAGAGTTAGCTGTGATGAGACCTGTACCACAGAGATTTCTCAGTTTAGTGCAAGAGCATCTCAGATCATAATCTGTGAAAAGGCAGGAGCTGTTGTAGCTGCACAGGCAACCTGAAGTTGCACACTCTGCTGACCAAGCAGCCCTTGGCAACACACAGACTGCCAGAATCCCAGCAGTGCTGTGTACTTATGCCTGCTGAAAGCGGAGTGATGGGCCACTTACTCTCGTGTCTCCCTGAACCAGGAAATTTTGAGAAGAAAAATCCGTCAGTATTTTTGGACACAAGCAAAATCCACAGAGGCCTATGAATCCAGCCACCTGTTGCTCAGACACCCTCAGTCACTCTCAAACTTGCTATCCTCTTACTTACTGGTGTTCTTGTGTGTCTTTGGACTGCAGGACTCTGACTCTCCAAGACACTCTACAGCATCAAACAGCTCCAACCTCAGCAGTCCTCCCAGCCCCATCTCTCCTCACAAGACCAAGAGTCTCTCCCTGGAGAGCTCTGACCACGTGAGTTGGGACTCATGAACTGCTTCAGCATTCAGATTTGACATCACATCAGCTTGCTGTCCCCATGGCTGTCCCCTTCACTTGCTCCAGTTCTCACCTTCATCATCCTAACCCTCCACATTCCCTGTCTGAAAGTGATCTG
Organism: Lepidothrix coronata; assembly: GCF_001604755.1. Lineage (NCBI taxonomy): Eukaryota > Metazoa > Chordata > Aves > Passeriformes > Pipridae > Lepidothrix > Lepidothrix coronata. Next base: position 1,488,045 of record NW_016690218.1, read on the forward strand.
GGAGTGGGGTACAGAGGAAGGTAAAAGCTGGTCGTCTTCAGCACCGTGTGGCACTGCCTCACCCTCCCTTCCCCAGATTTGACAGCAGCAAATGAGCAGAGCTATGGTGTTGGTAAATATCAGATGCTGTAGATTTGTATTAGTATTGGTTTCATTTGTGGTTACAGCTGCTTCATTTTTAAAGACATATTTATCCCACTCCCACTTCCCAAAAGGTAGCGTAAGTAGACCAGACCAGTATCAATAAGAGAAAATTCAGAGGGATTTTGTTTTCATACAATAGCTCATTGTACTGTACAAAAGTAGCACAGAGACCCCTTCCCCTGCATGGGGAATGATCAGTATGTCAGAGGCACATAAAAGCTTTCAGCCACCACGTTTGAATGTCGATCTGATTGTCGCCAGCAAATCCTTATTGATTAAAATGATGCATATTTTACTACAGTACAGAGTTTAAATAAATACGCAGATGTTAGAGTAAAATACGTATGTATATATTCAAAGAAAAAAAAGCATTGTGTATGCAGCAGAAGATGGATGCTTATTTAAGAGAGCCTTTAATTTAAGATTTGTGTTGTCCCTGTTTTCATGCTCAGTAATATACAGACTCGGAGGCCTGGACTAAAACCTTCCGCGGGACAGAATTTCTGTTCGCGCAGCGCTCGCTGCACTGCCGGGAGAGGCCCCTGCAGTGCTTTCACAACATTTCTTTATTTCTGGCCATAGCCTAACTGAAGCTGTAATTCCTACTTTCGTGTTAGTCCCCATCCTTTGCAAAAATGACAATTGGAAGCAACCCCCTGCCCCGACAGCCAAGGGCCCCGGTCAGCCCAGCGGCTGCCCTGGTTTCATGCGTTGTTCTAGCTGTGCAGCTGGAGCCTTGCAGCATGCTACAGGAGAGGTCCTTCAGGCAGCAAGGAAGTTCAATGCAGCAGGATTCAGCAGGAAAACTGTTTCCCTGGGTCAGCCTTTGAGCAGGTTTAACTCGGAAGAGAGCAATCTTCCACATCTCCTTGACCATCCTTAAACAGAAAACTGTTGCTGTTGTTACCAAATACTAGACACTAATACACATCAGCCAAACGAGTGCCCTTAGCCCAAAGCTGGTCCTGGCTGGCTTTGCTGTCACTGTAGCAACGAAGAACCTTGAAGACTGACCTCACACTGTTCACACTGTGGTAGTCGGAGATGCCTAGTGACCCAAAACTGCCACGCTGGCAAGGTTGGTTTTCCTCTCCCTCCCTACTTGTGCTGTGGGTTTGTGCAATTTGCCGTTGTTTCTATGTGCTCACCTGCTGTTTGGTTCCAAAAGCAGGGCAGGTTGGAGGGCGGAAAGTATTGCTGTGGAAGACAGAGCCCTCTGAAGTTGCAAAAATAAATAAAAAGCTGAAGCTGGTCACGCAGTCAACAGAATAAAGTGAAAAACTGATGTACAAATGGATGGTAAGAGGAAGATGTCTCTTTAGTTAGCAGGACTGATGTGTTCTTCATTTGGGAGTGTGTTCAAATGAGCCTCTCTTCTCAGTAGTATTTGTTGCCGACTTTATACTATGACCATACTCGAACACGCAAGGGCTTTTTGTATTTAGAATACTGGGGTTTGTGGGTTTCGGAAACTTGTTATTGCTCTTATTAAGCCATTCCATATTCTTGCAGTCAGCAGTTATGTAGTGTTCTGCCCACATAGAGATGTTTGGAGTTTTCCAGTTTCTGTTTTCCCTAATAGAACTTATAGGTAAGTTCAAACCATGTACAGTAATTTCCAGGTATGATCTAAGTGTGATATAGGGAACAAGACACAGATCATCTAATCCATTTAATCATGCTGGGTCTCCTAGGTAAGATTTCTCTTCCACTCTGAATCAAGAGGTTTGTCCAAGTTTAAGCTCATTCAATGTTATTTTGGGACAGGAATTCAAGAAATTGTTGTAGAAACGATCATATCAAAAGCCTGTCTCTCTCCTTTTTGGTATTTCAGAGTAGCAAGCTGGTTGTGTTGTTTGTTTTCACTTCAAAGCTACTACTTTTGCAAGCCTGGCATTTGAAATTAAAAGCTTTAGCAAACAGCTAAGCACTTGAAAGTAATTCCTCCCAGAAAAGTTTATGTATTTCTGAGGGACAGATAGGCAGGGTGTTATTGGCATTATTAAAATTCCACATCAGCTTCTTTTTAAAGGCTGCATATTGCTTCAAGTATAGCCACTGCTTTTTCCCCACAATTCCCTTGTTTTGGTGAAGCATGTCCACACTTCTCAAAGCCTTTGCAGACTAGTTTGTATTTACTGTATGTTGTATTTAAACAATAATCTTATTTTGATGTTGAGAGAAGGCATTTAAACAGCAGTCACTGAAGACAGAGCAGCCTGCGTGACAGTCCCCTGAGAGAGGGTCACAGGATCTTTTTTTGTGGATTTTTTTTTTTGCAGTTGTGCTAAAGCTCTATCTGAAAATGGAACCCAAAGAGCCACAACACAGCAAACAATTAAATCAAGTAAACCCCAGTGTTTACTCCATTACAGTGCCTGCAATCTATTGATATCAAAACCTGACATTTTCAGGCAGAGTGTAGGTCAGCTGTGTTACAACACTAAGCTCCAGAGGATGAGAGCTCCACAGGCCTACGCTGTTTGTACACTACAATTTCTAAGCCTTGGCAGTCTCCTTTAGGATTACTGTATTTAATGATTACTTTGGTACTGTACATTTTTATACGCATCTGTCCAAAAGAGAAACAGCAACTGTTCTCTCAGTTGAAAAGCAAATGACCACATCACTTATTAGAAAAAATTGTCCTAGGACTTACATAGTTTTATATATTTGGGGACCATTTGACTACAGACTCAATTCTAAACCACACTCATCTTCTTTTTGTTGGTATGCATACTGCAGCTGAGCTTTTTTTTAAATACTCATTGGGCTAGGAAAAGTAACTTGGTCATTTGAACTGTAGGACTCTTGACTGGTATCTCCGAGACAGTTGTCTCCTGAGGTTTGATGTTTGCTCCTTTGCACTGTAGCACTGCTTCAACTTCACGGTTTGAGGGCTGCATTTTGTTCAGGGAGCTTAAAATCTCCCACTGCTACAAGACTGTAGCTCTTGTTCTCTGTGCACAGTATGTATCTAGATGATTTTTTTCCTTCTGGCTGAGACTGAAGGTGTTTGTTTGCATTTTTGACAGTGCTTAAAGAGATGGGTTGTTGGGTTTTTGCATTTTTTTTTCCTCTTTTGATGGCAACAAGGATCTGAACCCAGATTCAGGCAGCTACTAAGGATTCCAGGTTATAGAACGGAATAAGTTTGGTAAATAGTTTTCCCCTGCACGTGTGCACACACAGATATGTGGCTTCCTTCCACATTTCATAAACCCAAAAGCAGGGTTATAGTACTCTCTTCTCTCTTGCCTTTGGCCTGTAGAAGACAACTGGTGGTTTGAAAAAAACATTCCTGAGGCTGTGGTGAAGTAGTTGCTTCTTTTCCCCTCCAGTAGTTGCTGTGGCTTGTTACGAATGTGCATTTTGCCCATTTAAATGAGTTTCAAAACTGAGTCAGGAATGTTCTCTCTTTGATTTGATTCTGATAAAATTACAAGCCAGGTGTGTTATTCTCAGGTATATGGCAGAGGGAAATTAAGGGTCTTGTCATACCAAAAAAGTCCAAAAATCATAGTTTATTTATAGAAATGAAGTTTAACGGGTTCATAGCATGTGTCAGCCTTTCAAAACAGAACAGTTGAATCATTAAAACAGAAACAGATTCTGGCACCATGTTGTCTTGCATGGTCAGACCCTGAATGACAGGACAAACATGCTCTTGGGTGGAAAAAGGGTTTCTTTTCCATTTTATGAATACTGTTTAATTTTAAATGAATGCATTAAGGGTAAAATTTATTACAGTGCAAGTATCCACAGCTCCTGAGCCTCTTAGTCTGAGAATCAAAGTGGCACAGGGTAACTCCTGCTGTGGGTTCTTTTGTTAATACGAGTCAGTTCCATGGAGGGACTGGGACAACTTCCTGCACTAACACAAAATGCACTCTTCTGTGCACTTTGTGTTCACACTTTATTTGATAAACACCCCTAGAAACCGCTCTGCTGCAGGCTTTCCTATCTGAATTCCAACTCTACTTTCTCATTCCAGCTGCAGCTCAGTAAAACCTGTTTTGATTCTGCATTTAAAATTAAAGTCTCATCCACAGGGAAGAAATCCACAAACAAGCCAGTGTTGGTATTTCAGAGCAATTATACCTGCCTTTTTATGTATGACAGTTTCATATCATTTATTTTTAAAATACGTTTTTTAGGTTTTTCATTGTAATATTATTGTACAGTTTTGCATGGCATAGATGTAATCACTTTTTTGTTTTAGAGTATAAAAGCTGACAAGTGTGCGTGTGGGGGAAAGATTCTGCTTTTTGCCTCTTCTCACTCTTTTGTTTAATGCCCTCAATGTTGTAGGGGACATTGTAAGAGATTCTCTGCTACAGAACAATGATGTAGATTCTTTTGCACAGAAATATTTAAGGTGGAAAAGTCAACAATGTAAAAATGACTTACCACCAATATTTTATGTTGGTAACACACTTAATATTAACCTACTTTGATGTACTGCAATAAAACAGGGAACTGTTAGAAATGCAGATGTTTTGTCTTTTTTTCCTACCTCCCCCTGTTAAGCTTTGAGGAGGAAATGGAAAGGGGAATAATGGTGTTCTTGAAGATAAAATCAGCGTGTTGTAACACTTCTGCACAAGTGCACAGTGGGAAGAAAAGGAATATGTGAGAAAATAGATTTACCTTTAACAGTTTTCAGACAAAGTAACCAGATCCTTTTGTAAAATACAAAAGTGAAGTCACCTTATACTTTGCTATACTGAACTTGATCAACTATAGTTTTCTTGACCTTTATCTTAGGTCATCTGTGATGACCTAAAAAATAGGTAGTTTTATAATTGTAGTCAGTGTTTCTGATGTTCCTCCTTCATTTGTAGTTACACATCAAATGGTTCAGCCATCCTGGTGTTAGAGGCTGTATTCTTTCTTAGTTCTGAGCTACCAACATCAAATTGACTTCCATACATTTTTAAGTACCTGTCAAGTTCTGTGTGTGCCCTGACCCTTTCACATCATTCACCACTTCCTCAGCCTGGAATTTTCTCCACATCAGCAATGGTTACAACATCCTCCTCTTCATTCATTACCCTGTTGGTATAATGTTGGAAATGGCCTCATTGTGCCAGGGGAGGTTTACATATTAAGAAAAATTTCTTCACAGAAAGGCTTGTGAAGTACTGGAACAGGCTGCCCAGGGAAGTAAGTGGTGGAGTCACCATCCCTGAAGTGTTCAAAAAATGTGTGAATGTGGCACTTGAGGACATGGTTCAGTGGTGAACATGGTGGTGCTACATTGATGGTTGGACTTGATGATCTTAGAAGTCTTTTCCAACCTTAATGACTTGTGGTAAGTCCTAGCTTTGATCACATGCTCAGTCACACCCCCCCACAGCAGAAATACAGGACTGTGCTGTTACTGATCCCTGCCAGCCTCGCAGCCTGGGCATTCTCCCATTATCAAGGACTACCAGCAATTGCCTCCAGGAACAGTCACCACAATTCCCACTTCTTCCATGGCCACAGGCTACCCTACTCCTGTCCCTCTGCTTCAGTCAGAATTATTACTTCCTCAGCCCCTCATTCGAGCTTATGTGGATCTAAGCCCATTTAGTCCACTGCCCGTCTCTCCTGGCTGCTGTAGCTCTGGGAAATACTATGTTCCCTGTGCTCTGACTTTTCACAGAGTGCATTAGTTTTGAGTTCCCAGACTAAAGAAAGAAGGTAGGAAAATCACTGCTATCACATGTAGCCTGAATCTTGATTCTTTAGAATGGAAAAGCATTGTCTTCAGAGAAGCAGCTTTAACCTCCAGCTTGCCCTATGGAATAAAGAACTGTTTTCACAAGAGGATGTTTCTAGAACAGAAGCTTGCTGCAGCACAGAAAAGTCCACATCCTCAACCTACATGTGTGGTTCAAGCAAATGCACTGGCTGGCACAGAGCAACCAGTTCTTGCTCACTGTAAAATGTCAAGGCTTCTTTGACTGGAAGCCAGAGCACAGTGTTTCTAGCTCACGTTTTCTGCACGGCTGTTACACTGACACACAATTCCTCATGTCACAAATCTCTCTGGACAAAGCCATAGCCATTATTTATGCTTTTAGAGCGTACACAAAAGGCCAGGAGCATTAGGGACAGGGAGCTCTAATTAGCTCTCCTAATAAAGCAACATCTTAGCTTCTGCTAGTTGCTACCCTTTCAGCAAATGCAAAACAACTGCACTGTTCAGCGTGACGTTATTCCTAAACACAGTTTGTCTCTCAGGAAGGGAAATGTTTGCCAAGAGCTGAATGCTCTTGGCCCAGGATGGTATACAGAAGATCTGTGCTCACATGAACAAGTGCATACCAGTCTCACCTAGTAGTGCTTACTGGAAAAGTGACCTGTAATCCTTGAGTTATTCTGCCTTCTTTGCAAGTTCTCTGGACATACTGACCCTGAATCTTCAGTTTCAGAATTTGCTTTTTAAAAAACTGATAAGGGAATTAGATGAGGTGAGCTTCAGAGAAAAGTATAAACTTTAACATAAGCATTTAACATCTCAAACAATTCTACTGTTTTTACAGCTGCAAGGTCTAGATGCAAAGGAGGAAAACCAAACCACGTCTATCAGACCTCAAAACAACAAGGAAAGTTACTGAAACAGTGTACACTGATAAACAGCTTGATGTAAACTATTACTTCAGTGAACAGCAGAGTTAATCTTCTCAAAAGGTTAAGAATAACCTGACTAGTATTTTGAATTAAAGAGCACTGGATCGTGCTCAACCAAGTCTTAAATGAAGTGGTTCATATGTTTATGATCTTGAAATAAAGGTAATACAATAACTTGTTTTCCTGTTTCTCAGAGGTCCCTCCTAAGAGACCATTTATTCACTTACCTGCTCTTTACCTCTGGACACATGAGCTGTCAGAATTTCTTATGTATTGAGGTTTAAGATAATACAACCTCTGCATTCCTGGGCTGTGTTAACTGAGTAGGATCAGCTGAGCCTGCTGCTATGTACCTGGCACTTGCCAGATGAGGATACCTGCCTTCCTAGCACCACGTAAGCCTCAACTCCACCAGCCTCTCCTTCACAAGCGGAGGAAAGGCAAAGAGACCTGTGCTCAGGAGACTAACAGAAGAATTAGAACAAAAGAAAATAAGAAAACAAGTAAATTACCAGGGATTTTCATGGCCAGACTGATGTTTTCTGACTCTTGGTAAACTTGTCACTATCACAGCACTAGCGACACAGCTGCAATGGAAAGATGAAGGCATAAACAGGCCACAGGTTTAGCCTTGCCAAGGCTAGTTCCAAGCCTTTGAGCAAACAACTGCAACGAGACTTGGGAGCTGCTTCATTTGCTCAGCTCCTGTTTATCCCACAGAACAGAACGTGGTTCACCTGGCTATTCATTACCACTCCAGAAGAAGAAAGAACCACAGGGCAGGAGGCCACCGCACAAGCACTTGTTTATTGACATCAGGAAGTCGTACAGGTACAGGCTTTGTACAAAAACCTAAGGAAGTAAATTTCCTAGCTTGACTCCAATAGTTTAAAACTGTGCGTCTGGTTTTAACTGTGTGACATTTCAGCTAAAGCTGGAACTGCTCATGAGAGACAACATGTTCATCTGCCTTGCCACAAGTTCTGCGTTACAGGGAAGCAGAGACAGACGAGGTTCTTGGTTAGGAGTCCAGCAAGCAGTTGGTGTCAGCTGTAGCTTATCTAACTTGCCCTCAGGAAAGCTGATCTCTACCAGACAGTGAAGAATCCCACTAACTGTGCTCAGATATAGCTCTGCTGGATACATGTTTGACTCCCAGAACTGAGACGGGTTGTGAGAGTGTGTACGTGTGTGTGTTTAAAAGAGACTGGCACTCAATTCTCGGATTTTTAAAATATTTCCTATGTTTAGCCTGCAAGCCAAAAAGAGGCAGAAAGCATAAAACTTCATCCTACTTACACACACACCCCTTGCATTAAATCAATGTCAGTAAAATCCAGGAGGGTTCTTAGACTGCCACCACTTGATTTACAAAAATGGGGGGGAGGTGCTGAATGTGTCTGTGGTAGGGAACACCTTAGTATTTCAATCTATAATTCACAGTATGAAATCTACTTGAATTCCACCTCAGCTTGAAAGAGGGAAGTTTTTTAAAAAACAATTTGTGGAGAATTACAAATAGGTTTCAATATCAAATTCTGCTCTTGTCCTCCTTCCCCTGCTTGTTGTAAAACCCAATCAATATGCAGCCACCATCACAACGTTAAAAATGCATTCAAGGTACTCAGCTGGTGCCTTGAAACAGCACAGAAGCACTCAAAGAGTGTCCTGCAAGCTGCGGGCTGTACTGGCAGTCAGTGGAGGACAGACACAGCATGAAAGAACAGCTTTGTCCTCGTGAAACGCACACTTGGCTTCCAGGGCACAGGCTGCTGCATCTCAAGAGGATGGAGAGCTGGGGTGCAACACTTGGGAGGCTACAGCGCTCTCTGCAAGGCTCAGCTGCGCCGGGCCCTCAGAACAGGGCGTGTTAGTTCATTGCTACTACTCCTCTGGCTTCTTGCCCCTACTGCTCCAATATTTGCTATATGCCTCTTGAAACATGTTTTTGCAGGGAATTTTGGCCTTCAGTTTGGTGCAGATCAGGAAAGAGCCCCCCATCTTCCGATGAAGAGAGTAGGTCTCCTCTGGTGGGGGGACAAGCCGATGCTTCAGCATGACTGGGATTAAACCGTGGATCTTTTCAGTGGTGCTTTGGTTGCCAAAATCAAAAGGTTCATCAGATGCAAAAGCCTCTCCCAGGATGAGGACAGCATTTAAGTGGGCATCTTCCATTTCCTGCCCAAAAGGAAAGAGTCATAAATAACATCATTAACCACCAGGGAGGAAAAGAAATGGTAATGCTATCAGCAGCAGCTCAGAGAGATAACTAGCCATGCCTATGACAAAGGTAACCTCCAGCCCCCAGTTTGGAGCAGTTAAACCTTCCAGGAGACCATCCACTCAGCCATGAAATTTCTGGGGTTGTCATCACCTGCAGAGTCTTGCTGGGGAAGAAAAGGAAGGACAGTGGGTCTGGGGCTAGCTGTATCCTCATTACTCTTCTTGCTCCCAAAAGGAAGTGAGACCAAAAGCCAAATCATTTTTATCCTCTTTCATCCTTATCAGTGGGGCTTTTGGACTGAGATTGGCTTTTATCATATCAAGAAATCTGGGGAAGTTCACAGACCCACAACAACCTTATCTGTGGCCAATGCTAACATCAGATCCTTCTGCTTCCATACCTTGATTTCATAGCCAGTGAGGAATTTCATTTCAATGGACTTCTTCAGTACTCTCTCTCTGTTCATGTCAGCAGCTGCCTTGATTACCTGAATAGGAGGAAAATACTTTCAGGAGAACTAGGAGATGACTGAAAAACATTTTGAGTACAGGACTACTACACAGGCCACAGGTACACATTAACACATGCTGCCTACTTGCTTCCTTACCTCTGCCCTCATCTTCAGGGGTCTCTGCATGTTGGCCAGGTTAAGAGCTACTGGCAAAAAGATACAGCTGATGGCTCTTCCCAGTAGGGCTACACAGAGCCCAGAGAACGTAAGGGACAGCAAAAAAGCTTCACAAATCAGTCAGCCCTTTCCCCAGTGAAATAGCAGAGCCAACTGTGAGATGCTTTAGGTGACAGCTGTGGGCTGCGGCAGGTCAAGACAATTGTCAAGTGCAGAACGTGGTGATCACAAAGGAAGCACGTATGACTTCACATCAGTATGTGTCTGTAAGCAAGCTAGAAATCACAGGAAGGGGCAGGGAGCAGAACAAGCAATTCCTGCAAAGCCTCATATAAAAATCACAGAATTCTGAGTGCTCTGATACACCCTGCTGCCTGAGTCTCACAGTAAGTAACACTGCAGTTCATGTTTGTCATGCAATGTGAACACCCAAACCCAGAGGGCCAGCAGCTTGCAGCAGATATGCAGACAGCAATGCTAAAGGATGAAAGAGGAACCGAGATCTCTCTCTTGCCTCCAGCCCTGTTCTCTCCACACCCAAAGTGTATCTCCACATACAAAGTGATACAGCTAACAGATTCAAGTATTTGCAAAATCAGGTGCAGCACTCTTAAGACACAGTGCAAGTCCTCACCTCTATGTAGACATCTGTGAACTTCTTATCAAACCCTCGTGTTGCTCCGAAGTCCAGCAGGGCCACCTGCAAATGGACAAACCCATCATACCAGTCAACCACTGTTGTAGAGCCTGATCTTTAGAATGTTCCTGATGTCTTCAGGAGACTCAGCTGGCTTTCCCAGCCAGCTTTCCCAGTACTTCCCTCTGCAGCTCAGCTGCCCCTGACTCCATTATTCCCTGACTGCAGCCCGGACAGCTGCGCTGGCATGTGGCCAAGGAATGGGCAATGCCCACACTGTCACACCTGCCCTGCTGGTAACTCCACTCAGGCTTTCTGTCCAGGGACAGAGCAGCACAGAACCTTTTCCCAGCACTTTCCAACACAGACCTCAGGAATGAACAAGCAATTCCTTCTGCCCTGCAGGGCACAGAGGCAGCCAAACCAACAAGCAAGACATCTGCAATTGCTACCCTTCCAGCACAGCACAAGACAAGAGCATTCAACTAAAGAGTCCTGGGCTCAGGTGTGTCCTGGTAGAGTGCTGCCAGCTGCAACTTCTCACTGGCCACCTTCAAAACAAACCCTGAGGCTAAGGAAGTAGCTGTGATGGGAGCTAAGGCCAAAGACAGGCAGCCAAGGTTACAGCAGCCCTGTAAGCCCAAGGTTACACCTACCCAGACCAAGCCACGGCAAGTGGCAAAGGGCAGGTTTCCCTGTCTGCCTATGCCTCAAGGACAGGAATCTAAGAGAATCTCAATAAGGGCTCATTAAACTCTGGGAATGGAGAATAATCAAAAGCTGGTGAAAAAGCCCAGAACTGCAGCTGCTTGGGCTTACCTTGTGCAACTGTGGGTCATAGAAGAAGTTGGACCAGTTTGGGTCAGTCTGCATGTACCGGAACTCAAACAGCTCCCGCAGACACAGGACCAGGATGTTGTGACAGATCTTGAAAAGCGAGGAAAGAAAGAAACTAGTCAGAAGGGCAGCAAGCCCTACTCACACATATAACTTGCAACAGGGATCACATCACCACATGGGCAGGAACAATCTGCTCTATGCTGCAGAACTCCTGCAGAGTGCTGAAGGAGCACCTCTCAGCAACTCCCAGCCCACACCTGCCACAGGATATCCTTAGCAGCCAGCACAGATGCCATGCAAGTTTCACATCAGCTTGAGCTGTAGTTTGCATCAGCCCCTGGATGTGCCTCCAGAGAAGCTGGTACCCTGTAGCTGGCAGCTGAGAACAGCAGTCTCCAGTACTGATCCAACTGCACGTGTCCTGGTCCTGCCTTTTAACTTCTCGGCATTGACTGTGCACTTGGTTGTTGCAAGAATGGGAATCTTGCATGATATACAGACCCACCATGTACTCCTCAGCCAAGTCTTCTGCTGGGCTCGGCACTGACCCAGCTCAAGGGAGGAGCAAGCAAACCTACACCTCGGGATTGATAGGCATGGGGAAGCAAGAGTAGCAGTCCTTCAGGAGCCCACTGCTGAATTACATACTACAGCAGAGCTTTTATGGACAATAGTTATGCTGGATCCTGCTCAGCAGAATTGCCAGCCTCATTCTGCCCTTCTTCAGCTTCTGCAAAGCTGAGTGAAACATCATATTCTAGAGGGAAGGAGGAGAGCACCAAATGCCAGCCAGACCCCGCTCCAGGACACTGCCATTTGGGTCAGAAGGCAGAGGGTCAGCCAGGCCAGTAGCTTATAGGAAAGAAGGACTGGTCCTGCAGCAACACCCCACCTCACAGCTTTTTAAAATCAGTCCTGGTGATACAGCTCATCAGAGGGGACAGTCCCGAAGAACAGGCAGTCACCTCAAATCTAATGGGACACATCTGTTTATCTAGACAAACATACTCCGCCCTCTTCCCCACTGACCTGCTAACAGCTGACAGCTCACACAAAGGAACACACACACACACACCCCCAAATACCAGAACAGTTATTTTTGCTACTAGAACAGCTGCTTGTCCCACAGCCCTCCAGTCCCTTGCTATATTTCAGCACCAACGCCTACCCATTCCCACATCCCTGCTCCTGTTTACTGAGAGGTACTTTTCCAGCAGCCCTGTGCAGCACAGGTCAGTCCCACAGGAGGAGATGACACCCAACTGCTTGCACTGAGATGATTCTGCACTCCTGCCCAAAAGAGCAGCTGCACAAGACCCCTTTCCCCTTGGTGACAATCCTTCCCAAACTTAAAGTCATCAGAAACAGGGCATCACGCAGCTAAGCTACCTCCCCTTCAGCTGCCCTTGCCATTCACCCCCTCCAATCCCTCCCTGCTGAATGCTGGTGCCTGCAAGGCCCAGATCAGCTTGGAGAGACCCCATTGTCACTGCCACAGTTCCTAAAAAGAAGTCTTCCTAGAGGCTCCAGACAGTCCCTGACTCTGGCCCTGCTTTGTCCTGCTCAGGGTTTGCCCTGCCACGAAGCGTCCCCTGGTTTGCCAGTCCCCAGGCAGGCCAAGCTCACTGCTCTGAGCGAGGGCAAAAGCACAACCTGCCCACATTACCTCATTTCGAATCTCCTGGCTCAGCCCTACAGCTTGATCCAAGGGAAAGCCAGATACCAGCTCTGTGGTCAGGACGTGCTTGCTGCACAGCTCGTCTATTACTCTTGGGACATAGAAGAAGGGGTCATCCTTCAGCAGCTCCCTAGGGATAGACGAAGGAGAAGAAATGGTTAGGAGCCCTGATAGCAGACAGATCCCTCAGCAACACCTCACACAGCCCTTCACCAGCCTCTCCCCACACCCTTGATGGGGCTGCCAGGATATGTTTTCCTCAGCAGTTACAGTAGGGATTAAGTCAGCAGAAAACATGCCAGTGACTTGCAGCTGCTGCCAGCTCCTGAGGTCATGTCTCCTGCCAGAGCAGTGATATTAGGAGGGCTCCAGGCTGGTACATCAAGGGGCACTGGGCTCTTTTGCTCACCCCACTTGGCTTCAGGGCCAGACTACACACATGGAATAAACGGGCTTTGCCAAGGGGAACAATGCCACAGGGGCAGTTCTGCAGCAGGACAGGAAGGGTGCCCAGCCTCCAGCAGCTCCCCATCATCCAGCCACCATGTAAAAACAATCCAGGCCCCACTGCTACAGCAAGCCAAGGGAGCAGGCAGTACTAGTGGTGGTAGTTACTGTAAGAGATCTGAACTGAAAAACCTCCTATTTTTTTCTAAAGGATGGGAGGAGTTCACAACAGGCTGGCATAAGTGCACACAGAACAGCACTGCAACCCGGCCTCAGGAGTTACTGCAGCACCTTCACATGTGGCAAAACAGACAGGCTTGCATTGGAGGAGAGAGGATATGCTATCACATTTCAGCTGACAAGGTAGTAATTCCAGGGGACAGCCCAGGCCACAAACACGCACCCTTCTCCTGAGCCACCAGGGCACGCATTCATCTCCCCACCATCCCTGAAGTTCAGCAACCCCTCCTGCGTTTCTCACACACACAGACAGGTGGAGTTGAAGGCAATGGTGTGAACATACTGGAATTTCCTTGCACAGGCAGCTTCTCTCAGGTAGTCACACTCCAGGGCCAACTCTCTGCTCACGACTTCGATCAAGTGCTCAGGGAACAAACCTGAAGGTCAAACAAGCAGAAGAGAGAGCAGACTTAGAGAAAAGGACCCCCTCAGGCTACGCTTTCCAGAGCTGCACCTGAGGAGCAACTGCTATCCAGCCAGCTCTAAGCTGAAGAGTACAAGAAACCTGAAAGAGCCAAAGCATATTTCCATCTACCTACAGGTTCTGCAGTAATCCCAGGCCAAGGCTACACAGCTGATCCTAAGTCAAGGTATGTCCACACCACTGTCCTTATGCAGCAGAGCTCCATCCTCCCCCGGCTCCCACCCCACAGCCCAAGCTGTCCATTCGTGCTATTGGCATGGCTGTGCAGAGGCACACACCAAGGAGTAGAAGCACCCAAACACCAGCCTGGGCAAAAGCAACAAAAAAAGACTCAAATCCATATCTGCCTACAACTGGAAGCAGGCACTACCAGGCAGAAACAGTCAGCATGACTAATACAGTGAACTGCAGCAGCAGCACGTAGCCAGGGCCTAAGTTGCCAAGTCCGGTCTTCTTACTCTCCAAGTTGGAAAACCAATCTACCTCTTGGGACAGACAGCTGGGGCTGCAGCAGCCTCTGTAGGGCCCTGCCCAGCCACCAGAGAGAACAGACCCCGATTTTGTCAGCACCCAGCCTGATTTTAAAGTAGCATTTGTACAGTCCCACTAAGATTTACAGCTGCTGCAGGCAGGTATTTGGAAAAAGGAGTAGTTAAGTCCTGCATTCCCTGTGGGAAAAGGGACTTATCCATGTGCTGGGACACTGAGCAAGTTCCAAGTCTGACAGTTCTCCACAACTGTGACTGGAAACAACAGAGAACAACTAAGAAGAGTAGAGAATAGCAGGCATGGAGGGCTACAAGAAAATTGGAGAAGTATGAGTTCTACCAAACGTACCAGCAAATAACGGGGAGAAAGCAAGACTACCTAACCTGAACAACTGCCTGTGCTTCATGGCTAGAAAGCCATCAAAAGTGAATATTCCCAGGCACATTATGCTTTGCCAAGAAACCCTATCGGTCCTTTGCTATAGAGAGCACACAGAGACAAGTCCACGTTACTCTGGCAAGTATGTGCACGTGTGGCTGGGAAAAACAACACAGGTGCACTCCCCACCCCACCAAGTCGACACTGGATAAGGCACATGCCCAGCAAAGGCAGCAACAGCTCTGCAGCAAGAGAGGGGAGCGGAACATGGTTCCTCAAGTTGGCCCTGCACCCTCTGCCTACATCCACTACCTCTCCTGCTTTCTGCAGGAAATCTGCTCCTGGGCAGACTTAGTAATTCTTAAGTCATTTCTCTCATTTCCTTGAGGCTGTTTCTGCCCTCCAGTCTTTGGAGACACATATGCAATGCACTGTTTGAAATGGGTTGGCAGAACTCAAACTGCACCAGTGGGAATACAGGGTCTGCCAGGCTCTGTGTCTTTTTACCTTCAGGGAGAATATTGCTCATGCTCAGCACAGCCATCAGGTTGTTAACATCACTGTTGATGCTCTGGGCAACTCCAGGGTACTGTGGGACAGAATGGGACAGAGAGGTGGTGAGACCAGATGACCTGGTTGTACAGGGCAAAATACACACACCTTCCAGCTGATCCACTGACCCCCACACCACAGCCACCTGCAGCCTGGCAATGAGCCAGGGCACACCTGAGCCACACATCTCTCCTCTAAAAGCTTATTTAGAGCCCAGCATCTGAACCAGGGAACAGAGAGACAGGCTAAGATGCAGCTCCTTGCAATCAGAATGGCTTGTTCAGATCGTCCTAGAGGAACTCTTCCAACACGTGACAGGTTCTCAGACACAAGGTCCCATGACAGCTACGGCAGTCGGGCATTTCCCTACCACAGCAACACCACTGACAGCCCCACTGTTCCATTCACAGCAGCAGGGCAGTGAGGCTGAGCCACTCCTGGCAAAAGTGCCTCCTCTGTTCTCACCTTATATGTCAAGAAGGAAATGAGCCTCCACTGATGTGAAGAGGAATGTCTGCTGATGCCAAAGTGTTCAGTTTCTGCTGCTGTTACCTTGGCCTAACTTCAGAGACTACTTTGGACACAAGTGGCTTGAGAAGACACCAGTACTCATTCATACTGTTTCTAAAGTCTCCCCGCTTTACGAAAAACCCACCAACTAGATGACCAACTTTGCCTGGGATACTGCTCAAGTCAGCAAGGGACCTCACTCTCTTGGATTATAAACCATGCTGCACAAGGAGTTTTAGCTCTACAACTTATTTTTGTTGGAAATAACCACCTGAGGTTGCTGCCAGCTTTAGTGTGAGTTGGTGAATATCCTCCTGCATTGTCAGACTGCCACTGCTCAACAGTCAGTGCCTGCATGTCACTTAAAACTTCTTTAACCTTTGGGCTGTGGCCAGAAAGGGACATGAGGCATGCGCACATCCCAGAAAGAGGACTGACCTATGGAGCAGGTAGGACCCTCACATACAGCCCAAAAAGTACAAGCAGTCCCTCGCCACCATTATCGCCATGCTGCAGTGACACACCTATGAGATGTCTCCTGCTCATCTGGACTCAAGAGAGTGGCTTGAGCTGCAAAACCTTTCCTGTCTTTCCCATCTGCTTGCACCAGGTAAGGTATTGCTGAACCCACATTTTCACTTGCGCTAAAACATTTCTTATTTTGTTCAGCAGTACACAGGCATCTCCCCCGCGCTTCTATGGTCTCAAACAAGAGACAAGGCTGGTCTGTAAAGCCCACCTGGATTTTCATGGCAACTTCTTTCCCATTTTTCAAGCGTGCCAGGTGAACCTGACCAATTGAAGCAGCAGCAAAGGGACGTTCTTCAAAGGACTCCAGTTTATCCCTCCAGTTGGGGCCAAGATCGTTGTTCAGAGTTTTCTACAAATAAAAAAAAGCATCAGGGTATGGGAAGCAAAACTTTAAGACTTTCACTATTGGAAATCACGTTCCTCTAAAGTGACTCACACAGCCTACAGTAGTTCTGAGTACCTATACCCTGCTTCCTACATCATCTTCCCCGCCTCATCACTGCACACTAAGGCAAGGAAGTGGTCTAGCCAGCAATGCTTCCCCAGCACTAAACAGATGCCAATCAGATCTCTGGCATAAAGGACAGAGATCTTGAACACAAACACCGCTGCCTTAGCAATACAAACATCCCCTTTTTGGTGCCACTTGTTATCTTCCAGCAAATGAGCAAGGAGTTAGCTATTTCTCCTCTATCATCATGCTGCCAAGCTGAACAGAAGCAATCCAGGCATGCAAGAATAACTCTCTAAGGCAATATTGACAATTAAACATCACAGCCTGCTTTAACAGCTTTTTTGCTACCTTGCCAGACTGCCATATTTAAGTTCTGGCACTGCTCAGTGTCTTTCAGAAGATAAGTAGTGCTGGCAATTCCTTTTGCAGCACCCTTCACATCTTAATTTAGAGAGGGAAGTAGAGAGAGAACATGTACATTGGGGAAAGCAATTTGGTTTGCTTCATTCTGGCTCTTCTTGATGGTGGGTTACACTTAAGCAAAACAGTAAGGATAAAGTTGCTGTTAATTTTCCATCAGACTACAGCTTGTAAGTCTGTTTCTAAAATGGGATGTAGGCATTTGCAGACACTGGCTTAACACCCATTAGAAAGACAAGACGAAACCAAAGAGGAGGCTACACTCATCAAGACCCTATAATCATATTTGTGTGCAACATCCTGTTCTATCAGAATTAGTCTCAGGACATAAACTCCCACATTTTTCCCTCTGCCTAGAGCTGAGCTTCAATGTTTTGGAGAGAAAAGGCAGCACATAATTGAGAGAAGGAATCAGGTGCTAGCCACAACTGAAAATATGCAACATTATTGAAAGAATACTCTTAAAAATCCCCATCCACCTCTCTTACTAGGGTATGTCATGGGTGACATTTATTCTGTCATTGTCCCTTCTCCCCTGATAAGCAGTAAGGAATATTCCTCACCATCATCTGCTTTATTGGCATGAAGTCAGCACTCTGACGTACACGCTCGAAAATCCTCTGGAGATGGGGGTTGATGAAGGCATCATCTGCCAAGGGAAAAGCACACACAGTCAGTGCAGGCATTGCATTCTCCAGCTCTTCAGCACACAAAGAAACATGCACCTGCATTTGGACAAGTCCGGCTGTCCTGCCCCCAAACACACCCTAGTGAATATTTTGGAAGTAATTCCAGTTCAGAAACTCTCCATACCCAGAAACAGCACCTGAAGTGCTCCTCCTAAGGCATCACACCTTTAGAAATGAGCCAAACAAGTCTGTGCACAAGTAGCAAAAAAAGAAAAAAAGCTCCTCCTTCCTTTTCACTCTTTCAAAAAAGAGCGTATTACCCAAATTATTACCCAATATTGTGTATTACCCAAACAACTCCTAAGCCACTGTCCTGCTGCAGCAGGAGAGAGTTTTTGTGCATTCCCTCATACTCAAAGTATGAATATTCTAGAAAACATGCTGAGAAACTTTTTATGTTTTGAAATCAAGCCTGCTTGGTCTAGCAGCACTGCCAAGAGCATTGGGCAGTTCTGCACAGCACAGAGGCTTTTGGGGTAGTGGAGGCTGCACAAACCCAAGAGCAGAGTGCTCTGCACAAGCCTCTGTCACCCACCAGCCCATCTTCTTGCTGGCAGCAGTACAGCATTCAGGTCTAGGAGAGGCTACTGCGTCATGGAAACACAGGTCACAGATGGAATCCCCTGGAGAGTCATCCCAACACCCCAAGGTTCCTGATGTGGTTTAATCCAGTTCATTTTAAGGGGGCAGCAGCTTCTCCAGAAAGCTGTGCAGTGGCAAAACACCAGTTACACAAGTATTGAACTCTTGGAGAGATCAGGATTCAGCATCTGCTACTGTAAACAACTACCCAAATGAAGGGCAGAAGAAAACATAGCCAACCCAAAAATTTTAAGTGTGAGAAGGAGCAAATATTTTCACTCGTAAGAAAGAGGAGGGGTAGGAGCATCTTGAAAGATTAGTCCTCTGCTTGAGCACAGGCTTCTACAACAGCTCAGAAAAAAACTACCCATTCCAGAAAACTTTTCATTTCATAAAGGATTATGGAGGAATTAAGATTTATCTGCTGCTCTCCCAACACTGGAAGAGTCCAGGCAACTGGCCTTAATCCTGAGAACTCAACCTGCACATTGGGCTTGTGACATTCAAATAAAACTCTATCAATCCTCTCCATTTACAGATGCATGAACAACCATAAGGCTATCCCAGGAAACAAGAAACAAACAGGGACCTTAAGAGTACTGTCCTGGGAATAGGAGTGGAAAGGAATGGATAGAAAAAGATACATAATGCAGACACATCACATTAACACTCAGCACTGTTTAGAAATTCCCACTGAAGCCACAGCAGCATTCAAAAGTACTAAAAAGCCCCTACTGTGGAACCAACAGAGGCTTTTAAGAGGAGCTCCTGTTCCATCACTGCAAGTCAGAGATCAGCAGGCTTTGCAGGAACAGTGAGTAAAGCTCCTGTTGTGACGCTATAAACCCCCAAGGAGGTGAGACACAGCATTTGCGTGTGCATTCCAAACACCAAAAGAAACACGTGTTCTGTCATTGATGGTGCATCACTGCCAAGCCTCTGAACACTATAAAAACTGTTCTCAGGGGTACAGGAAAGTATTAACTGTCATGCTGTAACCTGCATGTAACCTGCATGTCCGAGGATGACTGGGCAGAAAGAGAATGGACCTCACTAAGAGTGACTCAGGCTCCCAAAAGCTGTTTGTATTGAGATATCAGGGCCTGCAACAAGCATTTAGGATCAACATCTGTTATTTTGCTTATTGCTGACATCCAAAAACCTCACATGGGACTTCAACCCCTAGTTTGAGAAGGTACCCTTAACTGGGGCTGCTTGACAACCACCACTTTGTTCACGAGCACAACACCAAACAGCCAAGAAACCTGCAGGTCCAGGTTGACTGTACAGAAACTCGACAGCAATGTCAAAAAATCAGTCGTGCTGCGGAAGCAACTCTGACAAACCAAGGCTTACAACACGCTGATGAATAAGGTTCTACGTCTTTGTGGTAAACTGATGAGGCCTTACTGGAACGAAACACGAAGCAAGAGTCAAGGCAGGGCACTCTCAGCTGGTAAATGCAGCTGCCTTTCCAACATCTCCCAGAGCATACACACCAGACAGGATGATCTGGGGCCTTCGGCATCTTTGCTGTTCATGACGTTCAGGGATGTGGGTCCCTAACAAATCCACTGACTCCCACAAGCAAACAGTCAGGGGTTTTAAGGACAGAGCTTTGTGACTTGTGCTCAGCTGCAGGGGGCCTCTGCACTCAATTAACACCCAGTCCTGTTGATAGAAGCAGTGAATTCAAACTCACCAGGCCACAGAGAAACCCATGAAGTGGCAGGAACTGCATGAAACCCTCCTGTCCAAACAGCCAGCCCAAGAAATGGATACTCTGCACTGTTGATGGTGTCAAATTTATTTCACCACAGCTGTCCCTCAGCAAGGCTACAGGGGCTTGTGTTCTCACCAGGCACAGCAGTGCTCAACACACTTGGCACAAGAGTCAAACGAGGGCTGGATACAACCACTGAGGTTGGTGTAAGTCCATTCTTGACACCAAAGTGAAATCAATCAGCAAGTATTTGACACTCCTGCCAGAGCTCAGAAACATTAGGAGACAGCAGGCAAGTAACAAAACCCCAGAGCATTTCTACTCGTCAGAGCCGGCCTTTCACAGCTACTCCCTCTGCACTCACATCCAAGCCCAGGGCAGCTGTGACCTAGCTTGGGCACACATCAGGAGCAACTCAGTAGTGTCCTAAGAATCTGAAATTAATCCCACCCATGGCAGACAAGTTTAACTTCAGAGGTGATTTGCAGGCATGGCTCACTCAGCCACATACCAGAGACACTGGAAAGCAAGGAGCACATGAGCTCCTCCTGGATCTGCACTGTGAGCCATCAGTCTTTGGCACCTGGCAGTTTTCTAGAGGGTGAGAAAACAGCATGTGGGTGGCAGCCTTTGACACAGCAGCTGATGCCTCCCACCTAGCTTTGTTCATGTGTCCATCAGCCTGGCACACACCTAAACCAAGTGATTAGCAAATGAAATGCCACAATCAGGGCTCTCTGGAACAGGAAGCTGGTCTTGCTTTATTGGCGAGCCCAAGTTACTTAATACACTAGATCCAGCCTCATCAGTGAACACCTACAAAAATTCAAGTAGAAGGACAAACCAAGCAAACCAAGTATTTCAAAGGCTCAGACACTGACTCAATTTCAATGACATCTTGAAAGCTATTCCAGACAAGTCTTACAGCTATTTTTGGCTGGTTATTCCTTTCCCTATCAAATTGGGCAGGAAGGCAAACTGTGGAAAAGTACAGCTAAGGTCTGAGTTCAGCACACTTGCCATCTCCCAGGAGCAACCTAACAGTTCAGCGCAGACACTGACATCACTCACTCCTTCACCTGTGGTCACTGACTTCAGAGCCCAATGGGATAAATACCAGTTTGAGGCCTCCTCAAGATGAAAACAAGTGTTTTACACCTGGTAAGATTATCACCTGTACTGGCTTTTCCAGTAAAGCTTCAGTGCCCACAAAGCATGTAAACCACAAACAGGTAGCCAGTTTGCTATAATGGGAGAGCAGTGTGGTATAACTTTGACTACTTTTCGTGAACAACAGGATCACATTCTTACCATCCTCCTCCCTTCTAGCAGGACACCTGTGAGTAGAGTGAGTAGAGATACAGCTCTGCTTCTCAACAATTGCTTGTAACATAGACACTAAAATTCAGAGACAGTGTCACCTTGTTACCTTGTTCTCAACCAATTGCAGCTAAGTACCTGACACAACAGGGACACTGGGGAAATAGTTATAGTATATAGTGCATGCATCTAGTTACTTCATACTGGGATTAGATGGAACTCAAATATATATCCATCTCACATAAGAAAGGCACTTGTCCAGCCTCTCCATATTCACTTGACACTGACTGATGGCAGACAGCTGATCGTGTATCACAGCTGGCAGTACTAAGGAGGATAGCTGAGGACCTGTGGTAACACTTACCTTGAATGCTTAACATCTGTCCCAGCTTCAGTGCCGCTCCCCGGACCTTGCACAAGGTCCTCACGATTCTCTCTGCATTGGCCTCTGACAGGAATGGGCTAGAATCCATCACCGCTTTCTTTCCTGAGGGCAAGGAGAGAAAGAGCATGAATGAAGAACACCCTTATCTTGGCAAGCCCACTTCATGGTGTTAGCCCACATTCAGAAGGAAATTTGCCCTTCCCCAGGGAAATCAAACTAGGACTACACTGAGTGCCTTCACAGCAACCGATGGGCATGGACTGAAGTTGTACACGTGTCTTGTGACAACTTTAACATTGTTGGCTTGAAGTCCAAGAGCAGCAAGTTACAGCTTCTAAGAATGTCTGTGCTGCAACTGTCCAGGATCCTCTGCAGATGTTGGTGCTTGAGCTCACTCCACCAGCTAGCTCAGCCTAAAAGACTATGTAAGGGTGTCCTGAGTCCCACATCATGGGCTGCAGCACAGCCACAGAAGGGCAGTAGGAGTGAGCCACAGCAAGGGAGAATCCTCAAAAGCTTTGGCAGCACACTGGCACAGACCAAGAATGTGCTGGAACTTCTTAAGGTGAAAGCTTGCACAGAACAAGGCAGGCATCAAGGCAAGCATAAAATATACATACTGGAACACACACATTCCTGTCCCCAAGAATGGGTATAGACTGATGTCTGAGAGGCTCAGAGTGGTCACTGCAGCCATCTACACAGCAGTGCCACGGTTCCAAGTATGTGACATGAGGTTTATGTGGCATAAGAAGCACTTTTTTTTTTTTTTAATTTTTATTAAGGGAGAGGGAAGGAGACCATGATTCCATTTTGTGGTCCCTTTGGGAGAAGCAACCCAGAACTACTTCTCCAGAGCCATGCCCAGTAGAGCAGGGAAAGAGGGGGCAGTCAGGCATCCGCCAACCACTTCTCTTGACGCTGCAGATCAGCTCCTAAGGATGAAGAGCCAAGCAGGAGGAAGGTCAGGCCTTACAGATGGGCTGCAAAGCCCACAGCTAGTACACTGATCTTGCAGCTACATCACTGTTTTCAGCACTTTAGAGGAAAGGGTACTAAGGACGGAATGGCTGAAGCCCCCATAAACAACAAGTAGGGCCCAAAAAGGCACAGGAGATGAAAACAGCCTTGAAGATCTCAGGCAGATGGAAATTACTGGTGTGTCATGTACTGACTAGAGCAGCCAGAGATCCTCTCCATCTCCAGGTAGCTCTCAGGAAGGTACGCAGAGGGAGCTTAGACTGGCCAGGGGACAGGAGAAATAACAAAAAGCCAGATGGAAGTGGTCCCTTCTAAACTCTGGTAACTCAGACAACTTGGTACCACCTTTCTTGAGGTGCCAAACATTACTGATCTGACAGACACCCTTCAGTCCCTGCAAATAGCCAGATTGCTTACAGACTTTCCCTACAAAAGTGATTCCACAGAACTCTCTACTGGTGCCAAGCCCTGCCCTTCAGCCCTCCTCTCTTTCACCTGTTTTGTGGGATAGCAACAAGATGACACTGCATGTAGGACATCTGTCTGTACAAATCCTGGTCCTAAGTCAATAATGTACACAAAAAGGAGAGAGGAATAAAATCAACAGGAGTACACAGGACAACTATGCTGCTCTAGAGAGCAAGATGCAGAGAGGCAGGAGGGCTCCAGAATTCACTACTTGCATCACACACAGCAATCCTCAGAGCACATTTTGCTCTGGATCCTGGATGTAAGGAATCTGAGAGACTGAACAGGTAGAGTGCCCAGAGCAGAGGGCTTTGTCCAGCTTTGGAAAGCTGTCTCTGAAGAGTGAAGTGTTGAAGGCATCTAAGAGAGCTCTGATTCTTAATGATCCCATCTTAACTGTCCTATCAGGAAAACTGTGTCCTTAGCAATGCTGAAGCAAATCTCTGCATGAGATGACAAGCAGGAGCTAGGGAAAGTACTGAATCAAAGCCTTACCTTGCTTCATACCAATGCACACAAAAACATCCTCCTTTGAGTCAGCAGCAGAATAAAGGAGTTAGTTAATGATTAAAGTCACCCCCACAAGCCAATGAACCTTGACAATTTTAAAAGAGTCTTATCAGAGAAAGAGCCAAATACAGGCACTCCCAATCCTCTTTTCTTGGCATGCTTCTCACTGAAATCAAGCCCCCGGGGCAATACCTGATCACCAGGCAGCCCAACAGCACATGAGCAACTCTTGTTTATGTACTTTGCCACAAGTGGGGCATGAACAAGATGGTGATCTGGAAGCAAGAGCCAAAAGCAGAACTATGTACATGGCAAGCAAAGAGAAAACAGACATAGGCTTCCAAAGATGAGTGGAAAGGAAGTGGGGATAAAATTCACCACAAGTTCATGAAAAAATATGCCCATTTTCAGTAAGTTAACATTTTTTGCAAAGATGGCTGGCACTTTTTGATGCCTCAAATTATTTCCTCCCCATCTTCAGATCACAAAGCTGGTTTCACCTATTTCATCAGGGAAAGAAAAAAAGGCAAAGAGAAGTTACATACAAGCTGTGGCAACACAGAGACCTCAGAATTGAAGGCAGGTGCAGCCACAATGCCTGGAGCCCATCAGTTCTTCCCCAGCAGAGGTGGCAGGAAGACACCCTCACAAGTGCTTAACCCTTTTTTTTTTTCCTCTTTCCAAATTCAGAATCAGCACAAACCTTTCCAAATCTGTGTGCAGCTCACAGCTGCATCACTCCTTTACCACCTTCTTTGCCACTGTCAAATGGAGAACTAGCAACTGGACTTTGTGGATATTTGTTTTTAGGAAGCATCTGCCGCACAAACTTTGGAGCAAGAGAAGCCTCAAGAACATAACCTAAGTATTTAGGACTAACAACCCAAGGAGACTGCATTATTCTTTTTCATAAGAAAATAACTCTGTATTCATACCTAGGCCAAGTGCCAGCCCATTGGGGCTTTGCCTGGCATTTGTGCAGTGCCTACCACAACAGCCCAGGACAGGTCATTAATAAGTTACAAACTTAACCCTGAACCTAGAGTCTCTTTACTAGTAACAGCAGCTGTTTATTTGGGCACTCATTTTTATTCCTGGCAATTTTTTCTGCTTTCCCATTCTCACCCTGTGTGAGCCTTGCACTGTAGATACACACACTAAATACTGAGGCTGCCATCAAGGTCACCAAGTGAACAAGGAGGTTAATTAGCTACATCAGCCTACCGAGAAAATTCCAACTGGAATCAAGTAAGCCATCCTCATTTTTAACAGAGTAAGATAAGTCAAACCACTTAAAAAACTTAAAGAGGGTAGCATTAGGGCCTTAAGCCCATTAAAAAAAAAACAAAACACAAAAACAAAAAACTAAACAAACCCACACCTACTCACAAGAATTTGGCAGTGGAAAGAATTTATGTCCAGGCCAAGAGGCTTGGATGGAAAAGGAAGAAAATCACAAACTCTTGCACCAAACTTTTTTTGTTCTAGGGTAAGTCCCTGAAGAAGTGAATTGTTTATGGAAACACAGACAATCCGAGGCAGAGTGAGAAGGGCCCTATGGCTACTAACCAAGGATAGGGAAATTGAGCAGGAAAAGACAGATCAGCACCAGCGCAGTTACTACAGAACGTGCAGGAGGGTAGGAATTTGCAGTCCCTCTGGTAACAGTAATGGAAAGAAGAAGTACAAGCTGTGCTACTAGGATCATGTGTAGCACAGGAGTTTCTGGCTTGGGGGTAGGGACTGAAGGACTAGTGTTTCTAGCTTCATTTAAAAGTCGTGAAGACACTTTATACTGACTAGACAAGAGAAGGGCAAGCAAGAGAAAGCTCTTTCTCATTAGTCCTGGATGCCAAGCAAGAGTGTGAAACTCTTAGGCATGCCTTTGGCCATATACACATCACACTTGTTTAAGTCTGAAGTGCCAAGAAGTTACTATTAATATTGCAGCAGTGGGGAGAGAAATTATATCCTCGACCAGCTTCCAGAGAACAGGACGATATGTCATTCTCAAAAGAGACAGGTCTTAGCCCGAGCTTATGATGCTGGCAGCCACCCAACCTGGACACAAACACCTCAACCTGAAATCATGAAAGGGATGTAGAAGTATTTTTAAAGAAATGTTTAAGAGGTACTTATGTCAAGAGATTTCCCCCAAGAACAGCTAAGGCTGATACAGTCAGAAGAACAGTAAGAAAAGGGTATCCTGGACTCACGCTGTGTGCATTTCTGCAGGAGCAGAACCCATGGAGACAGTTCTCATCCATGGAGCCTTACCCATCACTGTAAAATTCTGTGGAAAACACATCCAAGAACACTAGCTAGAGGCTGTAGCTGACTCACCTAGAGACCTTGCTGTGTCCTTGGCCTGAGAAGCTCCAAAAGAGTACAAATGTGAAAGTTTTCTACTTTTGTCTCACCTCAATAATTGCCGTTCTTGGCCCATTCTCAACCCCACTATTGCTATCATTCTCCTTTACAGCATAACCACTGCTCCAGGATCTTATCTAAGCAGACTTGACAGCAAGAGGGGAAGCAAGAACGAAAGACAAACAGCTAAAAATAAAAGTCAGGTCATTTTCTAACTCCCCTGCCTAGCACTGAAGTTGGCAGTTCTCATGGCTTTATTCTTCAATCAAGGTTTGTTCAAGAAAATCACTCTTCCCAAAGCATGACTCAATACCATAGAACAGGCTTCTGGCATCAAGTTACAGTTACACAGGAAAATAATAATTTCCCTAGCAAGAATAAAAAAGTCTAAAGGTGCAATCGCTATATTGCAAGAAAAAAAAAAGTGTTGCCTTCAAATAAAAAAATAATTAAAATCATCCTTCTCATGCTGTAAGGGAGAGAAACAAAGCTCATGTTATTCCTTCAAATTTCATAGCTCTGCAAGCTCATGTTTTCACTTTGGGGTGTGCCCAATTAGAAAATAACCTGGCAAGCAGAGAAATACTAACAGTTGCACAATTTCTCCTGTGTTAAAAGCAACACAAATCACCAGCTTCCAACAGGTATCAACAACCTGTCAAACACTGCAAGTGCTGAAAGCAAAAAGCCTACAGGATGGGTCATGTTTGCCGGAATGTGTTTTTAAATCAAAGCAAAGCAACCCACCCAGCCTCAAATACCTCAGGTCATGGAGAGAAACAAGAACTCTTTGCTAAGGATCCTTTTTCTCTGCTGGGCTACTCTGCATTGTCTGGCTGTTAATACCTCTTGGTATTCTCTGTACCAGTAGTGTCTCAGGTGGCACACAACCCCTGCCTCACCCCTGCCTGCCCCCACAGCGAATGTGGTTCATCTCTTATGATGTAGGCTTTTGCTTTGGGTTTTTTGGTGGTTGGGTTTTTTTGTTGTTGGTGGGTGTTTTTTGTTCAGTTGGTAGGTATTTTAGCATACTTTCCCCCTCCAAGTTTTTTTCAGTTTTTACCCACTCCAGTGGCCCCTAGAAAAGATGTTCACACTGTCTCTGTCTCCATCATTCTCCCACCCCCAAAGACGACCAGGGCAAAGGCAGAAACTGGCTTTGGAGTAAACTACTACTGGCCACAAAGTAAAAAAAC
The DNA here is from genome assembly GCF_001604755.1 of Lepidothrix coronata. Lineage (NCBI taxonomy): Eukaryota > Metazoa > Chordata > Aves > Passeriformes > Pipridae > Lepidothrix > Lepidothrix coronata. The sequence continues at coordinate 1,515,486 of NW_016690218.1, forward strand.
AAGGACCCAGCAGTTGTCATTATCTCAAAGCAACACTTCTGAACCAGGAACGAATTGACTTCATTTTTACTTCTAACTACAAGTACTTAAACCTTTCATCAGCTCCCTGTGGTCACTGACAGTAATCTAAATACACAACAACCATACCAGACCAGATGAAGACCAGCCTGCAGTAACTGTAACAAAGAACTTGACACTTTGCAGTATCCCACCAGAGCTTTTCCTGGATATGAAACAATGAACTGTAAACTTTAGAGTAACTTCATGTTTTCTAGAAAAGAACACCATGTACTTTCCACGCCCTAAATCATTCACCCACATACAACCATTCAGTACCACCATATTTTACCAACACATATGTTCAGAAGAAAGCCACCATGACATGGCCAGGTACAACTTCGGAACATTTTACCTCCAAACAAGCTGGGAAGAAAAGAGGATCAGGTCAACTTGCATGGCACAGCCTTTTGACATGTTATGAGAATCCTTCAGAAGGCATCAAAATACAGATGTTGGAAATAGATAGCTGCTATTTAACAAGAACATAAAGTGTTTTGTCTCTTTAAGAGAGAGCAGCCATCCTCCAAGTTCCTCCTAGGCAGAACACCCTTAATTTCAAACAGACTTCAACCACTATCAAAGTTTTCAGACATAGGGGCTCATCTACAGCTCTGTACTGAAAATGTGGTTTCACTGAAAAGTTTTTAAAAAATCCTTAGGCCAAGACAATCCAAGAATGGGCACAGAGATAATATTCAAACTCAGGGGTGGCTGTGGAGAAGTAAAGCTGTACAAATTGTGCTGGCACAAACTCATTCTCCCACATTTACCTCTGACCTCTGTCTGTGTAGTGAGTGCACTTAGATGGGAGAGGAGACTGGAGATGGAGAAGGATTATGTTGAAAACGAAAACTACCCACATCCCTGTTATTCTGAGTCACCATCCCAGCTTTAAAAAACATACAATCTTGCAAGTGCAGGTAAACTCTCTCTGGGATAAAAAAAAAAAAAAAAAGAGAGGGCATCAAAAGGGCTTACCACTGCGTTCCTCAGGTCTAAGGCTCTTCTTTGCAACTTCTGCCAATGCTCCAATGCCAAGACCAACAGCTAGTCCTTTAAAACAAGAAGAAAAAGAGTCAGGTCAGAATGAAAAAAACCTTCCAAGCCACATACAGAGGCATTTTTACAATTAACTTCAAGCCACACAGTCAAATGCACAATGGCTTGATTAGAATATGCTGTCTTTTGCAATGGAGTTATCTTCAGTCAAGAGTTTCCTCAGTTTCAGCCCAGCATGCCAGCCAGGAATCATAGGCTAGGCCAGTCTAGGACATCTGGCTTTTATAAACCACATCACAAGTGCTACTCAGAGCTCTATGCTCTGGCTGAGGTCCTGTTGTAAACTGAAATCATGGAGTTTAGAAGAAGAAGGGAAAAAGAAAACAACTCACAAACATGGTTCTCAAAGTACAATTCTCAGGAAAGAACAGCATCCCTCTCCCCTCCCACCATGCCACCACAGCAGGGGGAAGCAAAACTGTATTTAGATGAAGTCACTGCCAGCAGAGTTTAAGGCTCTGCAACCCTGTCTAAGCACTGAGGTTTATTCATGCTCATTAGCTGTCTGTGACTTCCACAGACTCGTTGACTATGATGAACAGAAACATGTTCTTTCCGAGGCTCACCTTATGCAAGCAGTGTTGTAACCTGCAATTCCAAGGAGCTGGGCTGGAGAGTAATCCTGCACAGCAACAGTAAGACCAGGAGACAAAACACCAGCACTCCACATGTACTATCTCTCTGGCAAGCAGTGAATTCCAGGGCGTTGATTCACAGCCACAGGTTAAGCTACAGCTACAAAAGAAGCGTTATCTGCCTCCACTAAACAGATCAAAGCCACTGAAGATTAAATGAGGCACAGATCTAATCATGCAGTAATCCATACTACCAAAGGTCTCATTGCCTTCCCAATCTCAAAATATTTATTTTTCTGGATAATAAATGACATGGGCAACCAGAACAGATGGTGCTCCTTCATATCTCCTCAGCAGTGATGCATCCCACCATGCCGTACTCCCACACTGCTGGCAGTACTGGGTGCACCTGTTTGCCAAGCACCCCAAGCCGTCCTTGAGGCACTACTGGACAGTTTCCCAAGTAAAACAAGCACAGAACACAGTACAATGAAGGAAGCAGAGCTGACCAGCACATGGTATTTTGCACATGTGCAGGAGGAAACACATGTACACGTTTTGTGGACCCAAATCACAGCACAGATATTCTGAACTGGAAGGGACCCACAAGGATCATCAAGTCCAACTCATAAGTGAATGGCCCATACAGGGATCATACCCACAACCTTGATGTTTTTAGCATGATGCTCTAACCAGCTGAGCTAATGTCACGTTAGCGGGGAAGCCTGGGCACAAACAAGGTAACCCTCATCTTGCACTGAGTTATTCCTCTCTCCCACCAGGTAATTACAACTCCACCTCTGGGATTGTGGAAAACTTCACCCTTCCTCATCCTACAGACCAGACTAACACTCTAGGGCTCAGAAAGCAAGTACTGGACGGGGGGTTCAGGGCCACAACACTAATTTCTCAAAATGCCACTAGATTTGTTTTTCAGGCCTCTTTCACACACCCACCCGTGGTCTAGGCATGTATTATCTGAACACAAAAAATGCTGTTATTTGTACTGGATTATTTTGTACTGGGTCTGGCTGAGATAGGAGTTTGTTTTCCTCACAGTAGCCTTTATCATGCTGTGTGCTGGATTTGTAAATAAAAGTGTTGATAACACATCAGTGGTTTGGCTCTTGATGGACAATGTTTGCACAGCATCAAGGCTTTTTCCCACCCTGGCCCTGCAAAAAGCAGGCTGGGCGTGGGCAAGAGGCTGGGAGGACACATTCAGGACAGCTGATCCAAATCCATCAAAGGGATATCTATGCCATATAACATCATGCTCAGCAGTAAAAGCTTGGAGAAAGGAGAATTAAAGGGTGGACATTTGAGGTTATGCTGTTTGCCTTCCCAAGTAACCACTACAAATGCTGAGGTCCTGGTTCCCAAGAAGTGGCTGGACATTTGCCTGCCAATAGGGAGTAATGAATGAACTCCTCTCACTGCTTTGCTTGCACATGGAGCTTTCTTTGCTTCACCTGTTAAACCATCTTTATCTCAACTTCCAAATTTTCTCCCTTTTGCTCTTTCTATTCCCTCATGCTGAGGGAAGAAACAAATAAGCAGCTATGTGGGGCTTAGCTGCCAGTCAAGGTCAACCTCACCACACACTGCCAGATGTTCACCTGTTACCAGGAACAAGTCAGCCCTCCAAAGAATCTGCATGGCTGTACAAAAGCACTCTCCTCCTCTGGGTCTCTAGTCTACTGACCTTGCACAAGTTGCTCCTGATGTCCATCATTTTCCTTGTCTGCAAGATGTGTGTTTCCTCCAAGATTAATCATTTTGGGACAGTTTTCAGTATTGCTGAACAGCCATGGTTCAGTACCTTGAAAAATAACATCCCTAAGCACTTCCAAAATGCTGCTCTCCTGCATTCTGCACTTTATGCAGACAGATTATTTCAGGCCTGGAAAAGGCCACTTGGTTCTATACCAGCAGTGTGGCCCTTCAGACATTTTCCAGGCATCTCCAGCATCTGTTCCACTTCAAACCAAGGCCATCAAGAGATGATCTGGACCCAGTTTTGCTCAGGACAAATCCTCTTGCTCAGCAACTGACACAACAAAACAAACAGAAGACTGAATGGACTGTTATCACTCTGCTCAGCCTGCCAAGCCCAGGGGTGGGTGAGACCCTCCCCTGGAGCAGCGTGTGCCCTGGTTTCAGTCACGTAAAACACCACAAGCACCATGCAGTACAAGCTGCCAGCTCCTCAGCTGGACAGCAGAGAGAAAAATACAATGAAAGGCTCATGAGTCGAGATAAGGACCATTACGGGCAAAACAGATTCGACTTGGGGAAATCAGTTTAATTTATTACCAATCAAATCAGAGTAGGGTAATGAGAAAGAAATCCTGAATCATAAAACACCTTTCCCCACCCCTCCCTGGACTTAACTTTCCTCCTGAATTCCATACCTCCCTCCCTTCCCCAGCAGCACAGGGGAACAGGGATGGGGGTTGCAGTCAGTTCACCATATGTTGCCTCTGCCACTCCATCCTCCTCAGGGAGAGGACTCCTCACACTCTTCCCCTGCTTCAGTGTGGAATCCCTCCCTCAGGACAATCCTCCACAAAATCCTTCAATGGGAGTCCTTTCCACAGGCTGCAGTCCTTCACAAATTGCCCCAGCATGGTCCCCTTCCACAGGGTGCAGTCCTTCAGGAACAGGCTGCTCCAGCATGGGCCCCCATGGGGTCACAGGTCCTACCAAGGAGCCTGCTCTAGCATGGACTTCCAACAGGGACACAGCTTTCTTCAGGCATCCACCTCCTCCAGCAGGGGCTCCTCCACAAGCTGCAGGTGCTCCACTGTGGTCTTCCATGGGCTGCAGGGGCACAGATGCCTCACCATGGTCTTCACCACAGGCTCCAGCACCTGGAGCACCTCCTCCCCCTCCTTCTGCACTGACCTTGGTGCCTGCAGAGTTGTTTCTCTAACTCCTCTCTCCAGCTGCAACTGTGCAGGTTTTTTCCTCTTCTTAACTGTTGTCCCAGAGATGCTACCACTTCTGACAGGCTCACCCTTGGCCAGCTGCAGGTCTGTCTTGGAGCCATTTGTTGGACATGGGGAAAGTTTCTGGCAGCTTCTTACAGAAGCCACCCCGCAGCCAAAACCTTGCCATGCAAACCCAATACACACACTCACTTGTCACTCACATGACAAACTGAATCCTGCAGTTGTCAGTTCTCTATATACTTTACTAACATACCTCAAGAGGCTACAATTTTTCTTTTTTTTTTTCCCCCAAAATTGTTAAAATCACATTAGGTCTAGACTTCACAAAATTTTCCTGAATTTTCATCTTATTATATCATTAAAAAATAAACTCATGAACCAGGATTGAGGGAGACAGGAACTGCTTAGAAACATCAAATAACACGAGGAAGGGAGAATGGAAATAAAGATGAGATCAAGAACTGTGTGGGTGGAGCTGATGACCCATCAGGCTACAAAACAAGCATGGAACAAAAAACTGCAGAAAAATCTGTTTTGTCCATTATAATCCTGGGAATCAAAAAATAAATAAAAATCAAGGATGATATTTAGTGCTATAAATACACCTACCAGCAGTTACTCCAGCTGCTGCAAGAAGCATACAAAAATACATATAAAGGACAAAGGAGTTCAGTTGGGCTGATCACAAAGAAACAGTAGTTCAGTATTACATGCAAGTGTTGGTAAAAAAGATCTTCAGTCTTTCCAGTAGATGTTCTTTGCTTGTAGAAGAGGTGAGAAGTCAGGCAAATTCTGCAATCCAAGTATTTCTGCCTCCTGTTACTAATTTGTCTACCACCCACCAGAGTGTCCTGACACCATGGTTGAGACATGGCTGAATATTCCCTCTAACACTGGGGAGGACAAAAAAAACCCATGCAAAGACAAGAGGAGGCATGATTCAAGTGTGAATACGCCAATATCATGGGAATTCAACTATCTGAACCCTAGGAATAGTTACACTGTTTTTGACCTACTCATCATCTTTCCATCTTCTCCTAAAGCCTAAAATGATATTGTTCTAATATGGAAATAAAGAAAAAAGTGGGTTTTAACAACAACAAAAAAAAGTCAGAGTCAAATGATAGTTTGACTAGTGTGGAGATTATTGGATAAGAATCCACCTAAACCATTTTATTTCCCAGAATGGAGTCTTCAAATGAAGATGGCACTCTGAAGTACACAAGAAAAATCCTACACAAAAAGCTTACTTGCTTTAAATATTGTACATGTTACCTCTTGCATCACTCCTGAGAATAACACCCAGGAAGGACTGACAGTGAGGACAGTAAGACGCACAAAGCACTGCCTTTCCCTGCTCACGGTCTAAGAGGAAAACAGACAACCATAACCCAAAGTTCACCAACAACTTCAGACAAAAAAAAACAGGTAAGAGCAAATGGTAGGCCACCGCTCCTGCCATCAGCTAATGTTTCATGGCTTAAGCATGTAAAAGGCTTCACAAAAATGCAATTTGAAAAGAACATTTCTCGTCACATAAGAGCCAGTAAGGAAAAGACACATTCTAATTGGCTGATGGGGTTTCACAATTGCACTGGATGTCTCAAGAAAAGAAACCACAACACTCTAAACTTGGAGCAAAGAGCAAACAGGAGCTGTTCCTCACTATAAATGGAGTTGTCTTCCCCGTCCCCTGCATCCAACCTGGCCTTGAACACTTCCAGGGATGGAGCATTCACAACTTCTCTGGGCAATCTGATTCAGTGCCTCATCACCCTCACAGTAAAGAATTTCTTCCTAACAACTAATCTAAACCTGCCCCCTGTCAGTTTAAAGCCATTACCCCTTGTCCTGTTACTACATGCCCCTTTAAAAAGTCCCAAAACATTACCAAAGAATATCTTAAATTGAAAAAAACTACCTATAGACCACGTGTTGTTTGTTAAGCCACTGTACTGACTGTACTATCTCTCTTTGCTGTTGCAAGTTAAAATTCAGAGGGAAAGACAAACAATAAATGCTAACAAGTGACTGCAGAGCCCAGAGTACCTGAACACCTTTTTTGTAACATGATTTCCCCCAAAAGCACTCAAAGACCTCTGTCTTGCCAGCAATTTTAATCATATAAAGCAGACAACTGGAGGAGAAGAGCAAGACCAAAAAAAAAAAATAAATGACAGAGATAAGTCTGGAGCTGCTGCTTATAAACAATCTCTTTCTTTCTTACTCTCCCTTTGAGGTTTTGGTTTGATGGAGCTATTTGTTTTGGTTTCTACCTTGAGGTTAGGAGAAGACAGGTAGGTAGTTGTACTTTCCCCAGAAGCATGAGTCAGCCTTCCCTCATGCAACAGCCTTGGGTGCCAAAAGCTGGAGCATAAAGCAACAGCACTGGAACCAAAAGTTCACAGAAAATTTGGTCATCTGCCACTTCACATCCACCAGCCCACCAGCTGTCAGCAAGCAGCAACAGATGAATTCAGAAGATGACAGCAAAAAGTATTGTGACACTTTTCATAAAATTCAAGGCTAGATTAGAAGGGAGACCTGTATGCTACTAGAGCTTAGGAACAAGTGAGTTTTAAAGTGATGCCTTGTTACTCCAAAAAGCAGATCATGAACCCTACTTCCCTTTAAGGAATACTAAGCATGCCATGAAGCAAGGGTGCCTGCAGTGAACTACAGGGTTAAAGAAATCTGACAAGCATGAAAAACTTATCACAAAACTCACTTGCTGTTTATTCCTGCACTGCACAGAATCAGTCCCTGCCCCCAACTCCTCCTAGTGTGCATATTAGTCTGACAAAGGGACACACAGAGAAAGAATAATTGTTTTTTTATATAATAGTTGATTTGAATTACATTTGACAGGTTATTTTTCTTTCTTCTGGGATCTGTAACACAAGGATGTCTACTTTGTACATGTGCTTCTCTATCAAATTTTGTGGAAGAGAATCACAAGAGCCACAAGAGACTGCTCACAACCTAGATAGGCTGCTATCATCTCAAAACACTACAGTCACAAAAAACCCCAACCACAGCAACAAAGAGACAACTCACCTAACGATTAGCTAAATAAGACTAGTTGCGTTCATCTTTCCACCTGCCATACTGTGATAGTTCCCTTTTTCTCAGGAATGAGTCCTTCCATGGCTTTGGATATAAGACATTATATGAGCATCACCTGCTATTATTTCTGAAGATATTTAGCTGCTTTTTGACATAGTAAGTCCCATTCTGCATGTAAAATTCACTTAGGTTTCAGCTAGCTTGATCTTACAAGCTCAGAATTTACATCTTTCCTGGGAGAAAAGGGTTTATAAGCAATGGCTCAGTAAATCAAACCTTGACTGTTATCATCTTCCCACTCTCAAAAAGCACTACCAAAGGGATATGTTTGATGTTTAACCACTGTTCAGAGAAATAGCAAGGATAAGGTTGAGAAAGGTTATTTAAAATAACAGCTGCTCCAGCTATCTCTCCTTGACAGTAACCACACTATAAGGACTTGGAGGAAAGTTTCCTCAATAAAGAAATCACATGTGCAGGACCAGAGTATTTGTACAGGCTGGGGAACAACCTGCACCTCACTTTCATTAAAACAACACAGTCCAGTATGTGTTACCATGAAGATGAGCAGCTCTGCTATGCACTCCCAAATCATCTGCCCTACACTTTTTAAGAGTAATGGAAAAGCCAAATCAAGCTCTGAGCTAACTAGTTGTTTGTGGGAAAGCACTTTCCTACCGAAAGCTTAACCAGAAAATAGAAGGACCTAGTGCTTCAGCAGGAGCACTGTCACAGCTGGCCATTAACCAGTATGTGCAAGGGCAGTGGCATGGCCCATGTGGGTGGGCAAACTGACCTCCAAAGTTGGCGAGCCGTCCGATCCTCGTGACAGGAACCTTCCTCTCCCGGGCCCGCTCACTGAGCTGCAGCAGAGAGTGGGGGGGAAAGGAAAAACAAAGAAATCCACAAATTAACTGGGCACATGGGCAGATACCTGCGAAGTCAGAGTGCAACTCGGAGCACTTGAACAACTCTACGCTACAGACAACTTTATATCTGTTGAGAGATTTTCAAGTGAATACAGTCCAGAACTGACACACCCTGAACTGAAACACACACTAAGCAGAGGAGCAGATGAGAGGGTGGGAAAGATAGAAGAACTGACAACCATGTTTGGAAACCCCATTTTTACTTTCAGCTCAGCAGCCCCTGTATTTTGAACTCAGAAAAAGCTGCACAATCCTAACCCAAACTCCCTTCCACACATGGAACTAAAACTCATGGAAGGTTATCAGGTTCTCAGGACCATAGACAATTCCTCCACACACAACAGTTGCAGCAGCAGAGGCAATATCCTGGATGAGTGCACCCACAGTAGCATCTGATAATGGATTTGGGGAAGGAGGCAGAAGGTCAGAGCAGATGGCAAGTACCACTGTGAGTTCTGCTGCAACATATATCAATAAATACATTGAGTCTTCATATTCCAGTGAATGAAAGGAGAGCTCCCATTAGTATAAAAGGGAAGTCTAACCCTATGTATGCTTTTTAAACATCCTCTCACATCAGATTATCCGACAGAAGGGGCAAGTGTGAAAAGAAAGCCTGAAAAGCTATCAACAGAACAAATATCACACAGATCAGAGCTAATGAGCACTGATACTTCCCTCTTTTGCCTTCATAAAAGGGAATAGCAGAAAAGGAAGAAATGAGAGAAACACAGGAGAAGGTTAGTAAGGACAATCTAGTATAGAAACCACAGTACTGAGAATCCTTAATTAAAAGAACGTACCATCTGTTTGTAGGGTTTCTGCTCTGAACCTGTTTTGGCCTGTCTGGCTTTATCAATATCTTCAGCTGTTAATCCACCAACAGAGGAATGGTCTTGGTGAAAAGCCCTATTTTGTCCAAAGGGAGCAGCAAAAGGATTTCCAGGGTCCCTAATGCCTCCAAATAACCTTGCATCCATTTTGGGAGGGAAAGGCTTCTGACCCACACCAGAATCTCCAGTCATATCAACACTTCTAAAAGGTCCGTTTGTTGTGTAAGAGTAAGCAGGGCCTTCACTGCTGTGTTCATGAGATTTGCCAGGGGCAGTGGAGAAGTCCATTGGAGCATCTGATGGTTCTCGGGCTGAGAAGTCATAGTCTTTCCCAAAATCCTCACTGAGATCAGTAAAGTTCTCCTGCTGTTTGCCTAGCTCCTGCAAACAATAACAGAATTACTTTCAGAAAAGAACTTAAAACATGCTCCCTACCATCCATGAATCTCAGAGATGGGCATGCAACTATACTGTCATGTCTCCACAATGATTTGTAGAGACACTAGCACTGCAGATATTCACAGTAAGAGACAAGAAAAAGGAGACACCAAGGACCCCTGGAATCTCTGGCAGTCTTTTAAATCCACTGATGGGACAAATTCGTTAACAGCTTCTCAAATACCCATAACTAGAGATGCTTTATTCTATATACACTGAAGGGTCACTAAATGTGCAGTTCACTGGAAGCAATACACTGCTCAGTAACAATAGGTGATGGGAGCTGCAATATCACATAAAATGTACTTAGGAGGGATAACAAAAAACTAAACCTTGTAACATTCAGTTCTTCCCTCTACCATGTTCCCTCCTCCCATTCTGTCCCCCGAGTCAAGCAACATCAGCACTTTCAAGCCCAAAGCCACCCAAAGCAAACCAGATACCTACTTACAGGCAGAGTAAGTTCATGGCCATGATACAACCAAATGCAAAACACATTTCATTATTCAACCACTAAACTATGGCAGGGCTTGCTGTCATCCCAAAACACATAAAATTTCGTGCCTGAAGCAAGGATAACAGCATCAGGCACAGCAACACTCAAAGCAAGCTTCTCCTGACAATTTTCTCTCTTCTCTCCTGACCTGCAAAAGCTGCCCCATTAAGTCCAGATATTTCTCACCATTTTTCAATATAAAAATAATAAATAAAGTCAGCAGCAGAGCATTATCTCCTGTTTACTTATTACTTGACATATTCCAGTTACCCATCTCAGCAGTGGCAATACCATGGACTAACTGATGACTATTACAACCAGTCAACAGGAGTTTAAATCCTGCTGTGGTCAGGCCAGCAGGCAGCATATTTCAGGCTCTTTCCTAAATACTAATTAAATTTCCCTTCCCTGGAGAAAAAAAACAGAACATGGTCTTTCCTGTTATTCAGCAGGTCTCATGCTATTTTGAACTTCAACATCACAGCAGCAGGGAGAGGAAAAATATGTTTACAGATGGGGACTGTGGCCACAGTACTGACCAATGATTTCAAGCAAGAAGGCCTCTCTACTTCCATACTTACATTTTTAATGTCAGTAAGCTAAAACCCTGTCACCTAATGTAAAAGCTTTCCTCTCTTCAAAACAGAAAACTTTGTACCTTTAGATTTCTTACCAAGCCCTGCTTTGGCAACAGCTTCTCTTGCAACTCACAGAACACAGGGCTGCAGGGTACTGCAGGTGTGCTCATGGGGCCTCACTTTTGCAGAGAAACATGCACAGAAACAGAAGAACATCATCTCTCTCTCGGGTGCAAAAGAAGGACAATGGCAAGACAAAGCTCTATGTCCATAAATAAACACACAAGTCAGTTCTACTGTAAGCTTAAACAGAATCAGGAAAATACAGGCCTAGATTCTAGGACTGAAGCTATAGATTTGCCATGATAGTCTAAGGTCTTTGCATTAAAAAAACATCAAAATCTCATTCATTAGTTTCTGCTTCAAAAAAGATGATCTGAGCTACACTATTTTTTTAAAGGATGATAAAGGATGACCATTTTTAACAAAGAGAAGTTCCTCAGACAAGCCCCATGTTTTTCAGAGATGGCAACACAGCAAATGTGAAGCTCTTATAAATCTACCCCTATCTCTGCTGACAGAAGCTGCTGATTATAGGGGGAAAAAAAAATGTTCCTCATTTGAAAATCAGTTCTGAAAATCCAGCCTGGGCTGTAAGTGATGAACATGCAAACACCTGACCCTGAGCCATCCTGAAAAACATCACCAATTCTGCCAAGAAAGCAAGCAGCACTGAGATAAATCCAATGCACTATAAAAGAGCTCATTCATTTATTCAAGGAGTAGTAATCAATGCCTGAAGTTTAAAGGAGACTTTAAATAACAAAGCTGCTCGCCAATCTTAGCAAGAGCTTGATCTTTGACAAGATGAGGTGAACAGAGCATTTTTCATTTTCAGCATGTCTTAAACACTCAGTAATGGAAACAGAAACACTCTGCAGTAACATTTCTCTCCCATTCCTGTCCAAGCACCTACGGCACACCACAGATCCCAAAGAATTCCCAGAGTATTGCAACATTTGTATTATCAATCCAGTACTTGAGCTATTTTTGTTCATGATCCAAGTCCCTAGTCACTTACACAACAAAACCAAAAAAGTACCGAAGTAAAAGCAAACTATCAGATTAGACTGTGCACAAAGAGCTTTGCTTACCTGCATTTTCCCCAGGGCAGAACTGAACTGTTCCTCAGCAGTGGCCTGGAGATTCCTTGCAATGGTAACTGCATCGCCCCCAAGGAGCACCTGCCGAAGCTGTCCTGCTTGGGTTTCTAGGATTGCTTTACTGAGCTTTGTCAGGCCTCTCATGACCATGATGGCATCACCCGCCATGACTGATGTCTTTCCGTGCTGAAAGATAAAGAAGGAGAAGGGGCAAGGGAGGTAAGGTGTCAAGGAACAAGTTTGTAATGAGTTTCAAGTCACCTAAGAGCCAGCAGCATACTCTCAACATCTCTCTTTCTGCTTTGGCAACCAGCTCCCATGGGAATCTGTCTGCAGCTTGGATAGGACACAGGCCAGGCTGAATGACAGCAAGTTAGCTGACCTCACCGGGCAAAGAGAGAACTGCCCTTGTGGGTGTTCATGAGTTAGGATAACTTTCCAGTACTCCACACAAATATCCAAGTTACTACTGACCAGGGAAAGCAAAGATAGGTAAATGCCAGTAAACACTGCAAAGATGGTCTTGATTCTTTCAAGATGTCTGAAGAGGATTAAAAACATTAGCATTTGACCTCTAATTACTATGAGTCCCTGCAACATGTTCTTGGGGCCTGACAGCGCTGACAAAGCACTGTCACATTCCATTTCTGCCCTAGACCTATGTCTCCTCCTCCAGCCAAATTTCTTCACTCCCACACCAATGGTTAAGCATTGTCTGTCCTCCAAAGGTAGTCTGCTCCATCCCCAACATACTCTGCTATTTTTAACTGGAAACTTAAGCATGCTCAGAAGATCCACCTACCACAGCATTTGCAAAGTGCTGAATTTCTTAGTCCCCTTTCTTTTTCAGGGGGCATTCCAGTTCAGACTCTTAACAGCCTGTTCCGTTTCAATGTCTTTAAATACAAACTTGACACTGTAGGATGCACGACAGAGTGTGTCTGAGAACAGTAATTTCCATCCATTTCTTTGCCTCAGCCTGGAACCAAGCTCAGGCTCAAAACACCAGCTCCACCAAACCACTGTGGTTCATGTAAAAGAAAACCAGGAGTGGCCAGGGTGTAAAACCCATTTTGCAAGGGAGATTTTCACCTGCTCATTTCACTCATCTTCTACATCTTTAAAGCACAGCCAGGGTCACGGTTCCAGGGTTGGCTCAGTTACACATCCTCCCATCTTTACTGACACAGAAGACACAGCAGTTGGCACAAGATGCTGACTAAGGTTCAACCTTGCCCATACAGCATTCGCTATATTGATTTGGAGAAATTCTGACTGCAGTAGGTACCAAGTACTAGTCTAAGGCCACATATTTAAGTTATTTCCTAGGTAGGTACAAAGGTATCAATTCATTTTTAGAAGGTAACCTGTCAACATGCACATGTGCACTTCAACTATAAACATTAATACACTGGCATGGTACAAGTGATCCTGAGTCAACAGTACACATGGCATTATGCTCAGCTCCAGAGCACAAGCAACTAGATCCAGTTACCTTCTTGGGAATCAAAGCCTGATAACAGCAGACAGGCTTGTGAGACAGTCATGCAGGAGAAGAATGGACTGCTAAAGCTAAATTTCTGGCTAAGTACACAATTTTGCTGCAATCACACAGGAGACGCATGGATTACTAGAGCTGAATTTCAGAGACACATTATTATGCAAATGCAGGATAAAGCCCAGTTACTGGAATATTTGTTCAACAACTGTTAATCAGTGATCAAAATCAGGGACAACCACTGCAGCCAGGGAGTGCTGCACATTACATGCTTTAGATACAGTGTTAGAAAGACAGTCAGGTGCTTACAATGAATCTCAGCTTAATGGGTTAGCTGTAAAAATAAAAATCAAGCCCACGCAGGTTATTATTCTGTGGTTCTCTTTACAAAATCTACCTGTGCACTCACTCCAGACCCGTAAGAAGTGTTACTCCTGAATCTCTCCAGAGTTTAATCACTAGCATTGGTTTTAACCTTGTATAATGCACTTTTAAACTCAAAAGCTGCCTGTCAGGTAAGGAAGTGTACTCTGTCAACAGGAAGTGTTTTTTACCCCCACATCTTCACACTGGAAATTTCCACATGGATCTCACTCAAAGCATCTGCAGGCGGTCCTTGCAATTCAGAGCCAGGCAAAGAAACCAGCCAAGAACCCAGTACTGTCCCGGCTGAAATGAGACCATTCAAAGGTTGCCACTGCTAAGAAATAAGTGCTTTTGTGGCTGTAAGTATCAGCAGCACAGGAAATCTTGAATGCAAAAAGCTCATTCTCTCCCTCCCTCACAAAAAGGGCAACAAAAGTAATGCAATATAGATTAGTGTACACTCAGACAACACACACAAAAACATCCACTTTTAATATGGATTCTTTCTAATCAACAATACTAAAACCGTATCCTCCTTTCACCCACAAACAGCTGAAGATGTAGTCATGAAGTGACACGATATGTTAAATGTGAGTTTTTTTAAAAAATAAATCCTCCAACAAAATTTCAGGGAAGCTAATGCAACCACAAGTGAAAAACATACATTGCATAATGTGCATTCAACCCCCATTGCTAAATATATCAACAGCAAGGAGGACCCTGTACAGATTTGGCTACAAGACACTGTACTGGGCACATTGCAGTCCCATTTTCCAGGCACAGCAGTTATAACCACCTAGGTACTAGCCAAGTGATTTGTCAGCTCAGAAGCATCAGCAACATGCTCCTACGTGGCACTGCCAAAGGACAGGCTATTCTAACAGGATATTTATCCCAGCACCTTACTGAAACCCAGGCCTCTGCGGAGGAAACACAAGCTCACAGGCAACCAACTTGTTTTCAGTGATCTCCAGATCCTCAGTGGGCAGCTCACAGACCCAAATGGAAATCACAGTATAAGCACAAAGGCAAGGCACGGCTCAAGGAGGACTTCAAAGGTCAAATCCAAGGACAGTCACCAACAAATAAAGGCTGAAATAGAAGAACATATTTTCAGAAGCAAGACCCTACTCCTGTTTTTGAATAGAATTGTGGCTGTAAGCCATCTCCTTCCATTCCTTTTGAATACCAAGTCCTCACCTTTAACAAAGCATGGTCAGGAAAAAGCAGCAGAAAAAAACAACTGTACCACAATGATTAATCCTTCAGCAACAGGCATCAGGAGCAAGAAAACATTCAGGTACAGTCTACAGCCATCATCAAGCAATATGAAAGTGGGAGCTAAGAAGTGCAATGAAAACTGAACTGATACTAGATGCATTTTCCTCAAGTGGAAAAAATCCCAGGTTATCTAGTTCTGTAGACCCTACATTTAGCAGGACATGTTGGTTAGTTATCGTAACCAAAAGGAGAAAGCATGAAAGAAAATATACGCTAGATAATCAAAAAGGTGAAATACACAAAAAATAACTAAGAATTAGAAAAATTACCTTTTTTCTTCAATGAAAAAGCAATAAGCACAAGCAAGGCCAAGAGACATAAAAACTGAGACAGAGGAAGCACACACTTTCAAGAAGGTTGATACTATCCCAACACTACACTTGTGTTAATACCCAGTGCAGACAGCAGTAAAGGGATTTTTTCCCCCCCTGAGGCAAGTTCTATTCATACCCCTACTAAATCAATAAATAAACAGTGTAAGCAAGCTCTATCAGAAACAGATTTAGTGAGTGGTTTCAAACGGAATTAGTGCAAGTGTACAAAGTCTGTAACACACTTGACCTGTCCCGAGGATTCATTATCCAGTGCTAGCAAAGTAGGTCACTAGGGCCAGGGATTACAGACAAGTCAGCTGTGTCTATGTAAGCTGTCAGAGTGCCCCTAACCTGGACTGAAGAGGGCTGACAAGTGTTCATCATGAGCCACTTTACAAAAATAGGCAGGGTCACCAGTTTTGGCTAAGTAAGCTTCTCATAGTTGAATGAACCCCTGGAAAACACCCACACCTTCTAGCGCGAGCAGGCTCGAGCCAAGCCATCCTTAGACACGGGGCACGGTCCACACGGCAGGCAGAGGGGCTTGTACAGGTTACAAGCCACACCGGTAGGTAAACCATCTCCTGACATTGCACCTCATTTAGAGCCCTGTTGTAACAGCAAAACTAAATCAGTGCCTGGGATGCTCCTATGTGCAACAACCACCTGCACGACAAGCCACAATCCTCTATAGCAACTAACTGCAGTGTATTCTTTCCCTTCTTCAACATGCCCGATTACCAAACTTAAGGCTTAAGAAAGTGTAACAAGACACTCAGTGTATCAGAGGCCAATAACAGAAACAGAAAGCTTCACAACAAGGAACAGATGAAATCATATATTTGTCCTGCTTCAAAAACACATTCCTCCATTCATTTCTTTTCCACATGCTAACATGTTCCTACAGACAGAGACCTTCAGCTCACCTACTGTTGAGTAATTAAAAAAAAAAAAAAAACAATCAAACAAAACCCCAGCAGTTTTACCCTGAAGTATTTCTCCTTCAGGTCTGTAGAAGTTTTAGTTGCCTTCTTTATCTTCAACTTTTATTTTAAATAAATTAAACAAAAATGAATAATATTAGGCTGGACAGGTAGTAAGGCAGATAATTAAATATCATGCTTCAGGAAGAAGAAACAGCCTTTATACCTCCCCCCTGCTGCTATCCTTTATTCAATCACTGTTATCTTCCTTGTATCTAAACAAGGACTATAACCTTGGCATCAGTGTTATAACCACCCACACCATCAGAACAAGTGTGGCAACAGTATACTGAAATAAAACTAACAAGCACCACAAAAAAAGATACAGAAGACCAGGTACTCAGCACATTGCTCCATGGCCATAAACCAACACTAGACTAAGTTAAAAATAAGTATTATTCATTAAGCTGCTCTGTAACTGTTCTTCCACAGATTTTTTTTCCATTTCTTTTTATGTGTGTTGCCATATCAACCCTTTCATGTGATCCTTTCACTTATGGCCTTATTCAGTTCCATCACACACCTCCCCACCAGTTCCTTTGATAGCAGATTTCCAGGTCCCTGCCTAGACTTATTTTCATTAGCTGGATTCCTTGGGTTGCAGCTGACCCAAATTTTAACCATGCAGGGCACAAAACCTGCATTTTAAAAGGAGGAAGTTGCCATCATCCTTTAAATTGAACTGAAAATCTACCTTGCTTATCCTTCATTCTTCCCCCTTCCCATAACTCCTACACACCGCAGCTGCAAAAGAAATTAATTTAAAGATTTAACCTACAACAGAACCAAGGACCCCTACATTTGAGTCCTGGCCCATGGCTTGCATTCCAGCCTCTCTAAACTGAATTCATCAAGTATCTGAAAGCTGCTTTAAAACCACCCTTGCCCAAAGCAGTTTGCCAATGCCATTTAAAACAAACACCTTTGAAGGGCAGGCGGAACTGCTTTGCTCTCTAATCGCTACAATAGCACAACACGCACTGATAGAAGTGGGCTGCTTGGCACACAAATGCATCTTTCCAACAAAATTCAGAAGGCTTAGCAGTCATTTCTGGCAAATGACAACTAGTTCAAAACCCAATTTTCCCCCATAAATGGCCTGACACACAACGTAAGAGTGCAAAGAACGCCTGGACACTTTAAAAGTAAGCACAGTCTGCTTTATTTTAGGCACAGATATCCAGGCAAAGTGAATGCTCTGGACAAACAGCTCTATTTACTTCTTTCTGGACAATGTCCGGGGACATGCAAAAGCATAGTCACAGCCCACATGCCTGGAATTAACAGAGTATCTTTCTTCCCTGGCCACAGATCTAGAAATAATTCACCCACAATTAAGAACCCAGTGAGAGAGCGCATTACAGGCCTCATTACAGGTCACTTCTGATACATCTTGACACAATACACTAATAAGATTCTGCCCTGGGTGCATATTTCCCGTTACACTGAGGTAGATCCAACTCAGTTGCTGTGATTTTAAGGCTGCCACTCGCTCACTTTTCCCCGAGACCGTGACCTGTGCCTGCTCCTGTATTTCCAGCTGGTGGACAAAGAAAGTTCCCTTTACCTCATTTGCAAGGCAAAAAGGCTTGGACTATTGGGGCAATATTTCAATCTGGAGCTGTATTTATACTCAACATGTAATCTTTGTATTACTTATGTTACCAAGAGGAAGGGAGAAAGAATAAAAGGACAAAAAAAAGGGGGATTTTTTTCTGTTTATGCAGTGGACAGTGCTTAGGAGTGCATTGCACTGCACCCTCTACATAGCTCAAAAGCTGCAGGCACAAGCATGACTTTACTCACATAAATAACTGATAAATTCTATGATTAAAGTTACTTCTCATGCATGTAGACAGTTCATCCAACAACAAGGACAACAGTATATTAAAATCAAAATGGAGCATGACCTCAAAGCACACAGATTAATATGAGATTCTGGCAGATGAATATTTGAAGCATGTACTTAAGAAACAGAACTACTACAAGCTGAATCTACACCTTTATTTGAGTTTATGGCAAGTTTACACAAAAGCACAGTTCATTAGTTCCAAGTCATCCCTCTGTCAGTGTTAACATACATCACTTTAAAAGACAAATCCCCCACATCTATTGTGGAACAACTCCACCCAGCAGTATTTATAAGAAGGTTACACTAAAGCTCTGCCCTGATTAAATCCAAACATTGTGCTTCAAACAAAAACTGAACATTACAAATGCCTCCCCACCCAGGTCTGTGGAGCAGCTCTGTCCTCTCACAGTCACTTGACCAGTTAGAGCAGAAGAGACCACCAAAGGTCAGCCTCCTCTGATGCACCGGGAGCCAGTCCCCGCCTGATGCACAGCTCCACAGTGTTAAACTCTGCACAGGAAACAACAGAGCTCTCCACTGGTCTCATACTCTGAACTAAAATATAAACTATAAATCAAGAAGATTATCAATTTGTAGCTAATTTTTTTTGGCATACACTGTTATTTTGCAATTGTTTTTATTGGAAGTTCTGACCTTCTGAAAGCACAACAACTCCAATTTAGGAATTGGAAACGGATAAAGCGCTATGCCTCACAAACAAGTGCAAATTCCTTTAGACTCAAATACACCACTAGTTACAGTAAAATCCTTGAGAAAAACAGCACCTCTTCCATTTAAACATACCTCACTTCACTCATAGACCTCAAAAAGCTAATGAAAGGGGACTGATATCACAGTTCTCTACGTTAGAGGGAAGAGAGCAAGTGATCTACCTGAAGGTACACCACATGTCAGGGATGGGGTTGGGAACAGAATTACAGTGCTCTGCAGGGTACACTGCCTATCCCTATGTGTCCTCTAAATATCCATCCCTACAGAGTAAAGAGAAACAAGGATTTACAGCTGGTTTGCTGATCACCTTAATGGTATATTCGTTAACAGTCACCTCTAAATGATTGAATGCCACACCAGCAGCAGTTTCTAGTCAGCAACTTTCTACTTGTAAGCTTCTGGAAAACTAGACACACCCTGTAACTGTGCTGTACATCTGTCTTCCCCAGGTGTGATTATCCTTTGTGTACACCAGGACAGACCCTCGCACACTATGTCCCACGTCACTACATCAGGAAGTCAGTAAGTGGCACCCTCGCAGGTCTCCAGGTGGCAAACACACCCCCTCTGCTCACACAGTGAGCATGATGCTTTTTGTCACCACCATGAGCAGTAGGTCAAACACCACAGCCTCCCACTGCTGATCCTGCAGGCGTTCATGTCTGTATGCTTCATGGCTTCCAACCTTGCCCTGGAAGCTAGGGTTAAGTTCCAGTTTAGCAACTTACAACACATCCTAGTCTATTCATAGCCCCTGAACATACCAGCACCCTAGCTACAGGAGCTTTCTTTTTTCCTGGCTGTGCCAAAACCTCCCTGTAAGAAGAGGAAAAATAGGATGCAAGAAGAGGACCATAGGCAAAAAAAGATTACTTCAAGAAGACATAAATTGATCTCTGTGCTGAAGGGGAACATGGTCTATCAGAATCTACAGCTCCTGCATTACAGCTCTGTCACAGACAAGTTCTTTCTGTCAGCTCCTACTTACCACACATAGGTACTTTTGACACTAGGATAAGTAAGAGCAATGAGCTCTATATGTCTTAGAACTAAACCCAACCTGCAGGATGTCATACCTAATACTGAATTTGTAATCCACAATTGTTGATGCTCTCTATGTATAGGTTTTATGAAATCACATTCTACATAACATAAACATATTGCCTTTCCAAACTGGAAAGGCCAAAGCTTTTTGCAACTTATATAGGTGCTTTTGAAAATCCCCAAATTCCCAGAGTGAATTCTCAATGGCCACGCTCCACAAAGCTTTGCTATGCAATGTAAAATTGTAGGCTTACCAATTTCAGAAGAGTTCTCTAAAGGAAACACTCAATCCACTTGCAGCTTACTGCCCTAGTCCCAACTACTCTCTTGATGAGCACTTTGACCATGATGAGGATCTAATACTCCCAAGTGGCACAATGCAGAGAGCAGGAGAGCTGTGACATTTCAGAACACTACCTCAAGCCCTTTTATAGTACATTTGTTCAGCACATCCAGAAAAAAGCAAGATGTGCAACTGGTTAAAAATGAGGCATGAACAACAACGAAACAGGCCACAAAGATTTAATCTACACAGAAAACCAGGACTAAATGCAAAGGCAAAACAAAGACAGTAAGAGAACTTTGTAAGTGGAAGTTATCACTTCCAGAACACGAAACAGCTCTAGGACCATACAGACCACAAGCAGATCATCTTTCCTGGTGTCTCTGCATACAGAATCTACACAGGCTTTAAGAAAAAGACATAGTCTTATGCAATTTCCTGAAAAAATATCTATTTTTTTAACTCTGTATATGCATGCAGACTTGTTTAAGCAGACATATGAACTTGTAAAGTTTCTAAAAGCCAGTTCCACAGATTGACAGCTAAGTTTTTCAGAGCAAGAAAGATCATTTTCTATGCTGCATGAAGCACATAGAACATTTCATATACTGAATAGCTTCATTTAGCTCTACACCTCTACTGACTGACAAAACACAAAAGCCATTAAAATAAAGTGCAGAAACACAACTGTGCAAAGAAAGGGCAAAACTTGTGCATCCTGTCATTTCTTGGTCTTTGTCACCAGCTTAGATTGGTTTAATTTTGCCATCTTCTGTAAGGAGGGAGGGGGAAGGGAGGGGAGCAAAGTAGGTGGCATCTAAAAAATTGACAAGCTAAAGATAAAAAATTTAATATAAAGATAGACACGTGCCTATAAAATGAACTTTCACTGCTGAGTAGGAAAGCAGACAGTGATTGAACCCACACCCTCAAAATACTGTGCTTTACTATCAGCTTGCATTTAACTTCACATGCAAATAACTTATTTTCTTCTTCTGGTCCTAAAGGAAAGCAGGCACTTGGAGCACGGGCAGCACTTGAAGCACTTCTATAAACAAACTGAAAGAGAAGATACTCTATTCCAGAATATTCAGCTCCATAAGCTAAAAAGCCTCCTCTTCCAGAATTGTTACTTAAGCAGTTTTAGAGGGACAAAACCAGATCTACATACATACAGGAGATATGGTTCCTAAATACTGCTTCAGGATCACTACCTCCATCATAAGCTGAACTGTTCACCCCCATCAGTATACAGAAATTAAAGGTAAAAGAGAAATGCTTATTCGTGCATCAAGCCAAGTCCTGAGATGCATTTAGCAAGGCTACATGGATCAATTTATACCACACACACTGACACAAAGGACAAAAGACCATGAGAGACAGGCAACACCTAGCATCCTTGTTAAAAAAATAAAGAAAAAACACACAGAGAAGAAAACCAAACCAATCTTTACCTACAAAAAACTTTGTAAGTAATCAACCAGTTTTAATTTAAAAATTAAGAAGCAGGAATTCAGCTGCTGCTTCTTGTCTCACTCAGTCTCCAGAAAAATAATACAGCCTGACAAACAGGGTGTGAAACAACAGACCACCACTTGCCTTTAAAAGGACTACTGGAGGACTAGAAGCCAAAAAAAGTTCTGTTCTTGCTGCATGGATGCAATGAGCTATTATTAACTTGTGTTAACTATCACAAATGAATTAACCAGAGCTGCATTGCACAGCACAGAATTCTCCTTGGCAGCAGTGAAACAAGGTGATCAACAGTCAGATGGTAAACATGTGAAGGAATTCTCCACATCTGGCCTTTTCTTCTACTGATCACACGATTATTAAAAGGGAAACACTGTCAAAGCACAGCAGGTCATTTTTTTCCTCATCTTGAGTAACACTGGACAACATAAAACTGTTTATTCTAAGCATATCTTATTCAAGGTTACCAAGGTCATTGCTAATTAAGAGCAATGAAAAAAACACTTACAAAATACAAAAATAAGTCTCCTGGTCTAAGAGCAAACAGGTTCTTGCTGGCTCTTGCTGCAGTTCATGTGAACTGCAGCTAAACTCCTTCTGATAACATACGAAAGTTATGACTGCATGGCAGAGAAATACAAAACCACCAATATTCTCTTAAACACCAATCTGCATTCAGCCTGTAACACAGAAGAATTTCTTAATCCCTTCAGAAGTCTTTTACTGAGCAAGAATTGACTTTGGCCACTATCCTTCTGCACTGAGTGCTAAGAATTATTTTGCATATGCTCAATGAATACACCCCATTTAAAAAAAGCAACTCAGAAAAAAAGCTCAGAAATTGTTAGATTAATTCTTTTTAGGAAAACAATACTTTCAGTTATTGAAAGAAAAGCTTTCACATTTTTCTTTCCCTAAACACCACATAATTAAAAAATCTGCTTCATTTTTATTGCAAGTTGCTTTTTAACTTCTTTATTTTTCATAACACTGACCACAAAGACTGGATTTTCATTGCACAGGGGGAACACAGAGAAGCTCCCTACTTATGTTTCTGCTTGGTGGAGTGTGACCGTGTTGGGCTATCAGAAATAGTGTTTTTACTTAAGATACATTCCTGCAGAAATCAGAATGGTCAGCAACCAGGAAAACAACATTATACAAGCCAAACTTTTGGTATTTTAGTTATTTATAGGTAGTTTCTTCGGTGCCGGTTTAAAACTAAGTATCTCCCCATCAATTCCTGTTCACTTTATACAAAGACCCTAGAAGCCTGTAAAAACTGAGATTATTTCCTCACACACCCTACCAGAGCCACGGGTCTCACCGGGGTTTTTTGCCCCACATTTCAGCCACAAGCAAAGCTTAAGACAGCCAACAGCTTGATTTTACGTCCATCTTCAACCAGACGCACAGATCGGCCCCAGCAGTGAGCAGGACAGAGAACAGTGAGGCTCTAACCCGGAACAGCCTGGAAAGCAGCACAGCACCAGGCTCTGCGCTTCCTCCTGTCGTGTCCCTGCAAGGTGCATTCCCTACGGAGCGGAATTCCACGCTTTGCCCCGAGCACTTTTGGGCCCCGCTCCCCGCTCACCTGCCCGTGCGAGCAGCGCCGCCGTCCCCGCTGCGCCGCTGAGCGCAGCGCTCCCCGCGGGGCGGGAGGCGGGACCCAGCGGCCCCGCTCTCACCCCGGGCGGACACGCCGCGGCGGCCAAGGGCACGGGAAGGGAAGGCCGCGGCACCGGGACCCCCCCGCCCGGGCGCAGCCCCGCCGCCGCCATCGCCCGCCGGACCCCGCACACGTCCCCGCGCCGGGCAACGGCACCGCTGCCGAGCGACCCCCGGCCCGAGGGCCCGCGCCGGGCACGGGCGCCCTGGCCGCGGCAGCGCCGCCGCCATCATCCGCATCCCTTCCCGCACCCCTTCCCGCACCGCACCGCCGCATCGCAGCGGGGGAGCTCGCGGGGCCAGGGGCACGGGCACCGGCACTGGCACTACCGGGTTCTCCGCTGCCCCATCCCGCTCGGCTGCCCCATCCCCCTCCGCCGCCCCCTCCCTTCCGCCGCCGCGGCCGCTTCCCATACCGGGGCCCGGCACAGCCCAGCGGCCACCGCCTCGCCCGGTCTCGGCTCGGCTTCGCCCCGCTCCGCTCCGCACGCGCCACCCGGGCCCGCGCGCCTGTTTACCCCGCCGCCGCCCCCGGCCACGGCCTGGCCGCGCGCCCCGCCCCCGCCGCGCTCCCATTGGCGGAGCCCGTGCGGCCCGCGCCCCAGCCAATGGGCGGCGGGCCCGGGCGGGGCTCCGGCCAATGCGGGGCGGGTCCGGCGCGGCGCGCGCGGCGGCTGCAGGGGGACGTGAGGCCCGTGAGGTCCGTGCGGCGGCGGCGGGCGGGGGCAGCGGGGGCGATGCGTGGGGAGCGTGTGCTGCGAGCGGGGCGGTGGCGGCAGGGGGCCGGCTCCCCCCGGGCGGCGGCTCTGGCGGCGAGCGGGGACCGCCCCGGTGGCGGGGACAGTCGGAGATGGAGGTGTCTCGCCGCGGTCCCGGCTGGCGGGGCGGGGGAGGGTGGTCCCGCGGCGGGGAAGGACGGGGTGGGCATCGGTCGCACCCCGCGCGTTAGGTGGGCCCGGGGAACAGCGGCTGTCGCTGCTCGGGCGGTCCCGCCGGTGTCTCTGTGTGTGCATGAGGAGATGGGCTGGAGCGCCGCGCCCGGCAGACTCCAGGGAGATGCCAAGCGACGGGAGCAACTCCGTTTCCGCGTCGGGGAAACCTTTGTTGGTGGGTGCCTGCGTGGGTTTTTCAAAGCATCGGCTTAAAACCGCGGTTGATGCGTTGGGAACTGCTCATGATGTTGGGAAATGCTCGTAATACACATTGGAAATAAAAGATTCGCGTTGTTTCCCACAGGTCGCTCCCGTCTCGCAGAGGCTGCAAGGGGCGCACGGTCACAGCCAGCGCTGTGCCTGTCTGGATGCTCTGGTAAGCGCCTGCCTCTGTCAGCAACTTTCCTGTCTGAAAAACAACAATGCATTCTTTATGGTGCATTTGCCACATGGCTGCATCAGTGCAGAAGTACATTTGGATGAGGTTTGGAGATTAAATCATTCGTTTCTTCCTCAACCAAACAGGATTCATAATTCTCCTCTTTGTAGCGTAACTTCCAGGAATCACCAACACACAGCCCCGAGCTTTAATTTCAGCATTGTCGGTTGCTTGCTTTGGCCAACCTCTTCAGCTTACTAGTAGCTTTAACTGCTTGAGCAGTTAAATCCACATGGAAGGACCTGTATCTAAGTTAGTAGGAGTTGTGGATTTGTGAAGAAGCAAACTGGATAAATGGTCTGCTGGAAGTGTGTATAGGGTTTTAACCCTACAAAATCTCTTGGTGAATATTACTGCCAAGCTGTTAGTGCCAAACTTGCCTCCCTCTGATAATTATTATCTCCAGCTGCTTACATCAAAGCTTATTTGGCTGGTATTTATGAACACTCTAAATATTGTTCAAATAGTAAATATTACCTATATTTCTTCATTTTGGGGTGGTTTTTTTAAATAAAAATATATGCTTCCCACCCAAGCCCCACTCAGCATCCCAGGTAGGCCATGGGGAGGTCTCTGCAAGGCACTGAACAGACAGCTGCAAATAAATTTGGCAAAACACATCACCCGGACATTATCCGATTAGAAGCAAGCCTCAGTCAGGACTAGAAAGCCCTAGATTTGAACTTGAAAGATGAAAAAAAAAGGTCCCTGGGGAAGACACATTATTGAATTAAATGCTGTAGGCACAGGTTTTGTATAGACATGAGATATCTGAAATGGAAAGACCAAATGTGACACTTCTGTCACGCTGATAAAGGGATGGAGACTCAATGTGTAGATGATGCAAAAACATGGCTGCAATAAAATACCAGCCTTGAAAAATTTTGTTCCAGAACAAATGCCTTGTTTTCTTAATTTCAATACTGACACTCCAGAAATGCACACGAATTAACTGTTCTATTTGTGGTTAATTTCATACTGTTTTCTCTAAAGAAACAATCATCTTTACCCTCATCTGAAAAAAGAGAAGTTTCAGATGTCTTTTCTAATTACACACTTTTATCTATTCCTGTACTGAATTTGGGTGTCAGTGCTAAGTTTCTGTGTAACATCACTTAGCTTGCATCAGCTCAGCATTAATTGTGAAATATGTCTTACTCACTGTGCTGAGCACGGAGAACTGGAGGGTTCCTGCATGAGCACGCTGTCCTGGTTCGAGAGGTAGGCAGAACAAGCACAGGATGAAGCTCTCCCCATCTTTCAAAGACGGACCTGGCTGGTTCCCTTTATTCACACGTGGTAAACCATTGGGTATTTCTGCCACTGCTGTTCAATTTGCATCACACCTTCTGTTGCCAGGCTTTCTGCAGCCTTAAAGGACCTATTGAACTTGAGCTCAAGGGTAGCTCTTTCTATACTTAAGGAAGAGAGAAGTGTCTGTTTTCTCACCCAGTTTGGAGTGCAAAGAGGTAAGACTGAAAGCTGGACTGAAGCTGCTGGGAGCAGATGGTGTATATCCCTCTTTGTTACTTTTTAGTTCTTGAGGGGAATAGGGGCAGGGCACCCAGGATTCATAATCAAGAAGCCAGAGGCTAATTTTTGCGGGGATGGTTGCCTTTGTCCACAGTCCGAAATAAAAAGTCAAACATGGTGTGTGTGAAGTGCTGAAGTTATTCCACAGCAGAAGCCGTGCAGGATCTTCCTGTAAACTGGAAAAAAATGGTAAAAGAGAAAAAATATTGTCAATATTTTATACGGTTTAGTGCTGCCAATTATAAGATTTACAGCCTTAACCCTGGGAAAAAGAAGGGGCAGAGTGCTGTACTTGAAAAATAGACAAGGGAGTCATCCTTTTCTTCAGAAAGGGTATCGGTGCTTTATGTAACAGCCTCATTGTTGGCTGTTCCTGTGGGCTTTGAGGTGTTCAAATTCAGGTTCCCTCTATGCTTGTGAAGACTTACAGCATCTCACTTTCATATTGGGACACTAATCATAATGCGTGCTCTTGCCTTCTCTCCAGCCTTATTCATATTATTATTATTGTTCTTTACTTTTATGGTCTAAACAATGGGAAAGCTCAGCAAGAGGAAATGAGAATGGAGTGCTCCTGCATCCCTTCTGAATCCAAGGCAAATATACAATCTGACCTTGTGCAAATTGTGCCTTGCTCAGAGGCAGGAGACATGGACATGAATCCTGTGGGGATCAGCCCAAGCAGCTCCATTCTGGTTTTATGCCCTTCACCAAAGGACTGTAGGTAAAACAGCAGTGACACCTTCATCCATGCACTGAATCAACCCTGAGAGTTTGTGTAGGAGATGATCTGCCAAATGTGCTGTGCAAACACTTAACAGATAAAGCCCTTCCAGGCAGAAGAGGGAAGAAACCTAGTCCCTATGGAGAGGCCTTTTTTACAAGGGCCTGTAGTGACAGGACAAGAGGGAATGGATTGAAACTAAGAGAGTAGGTTTAGATTAGATACTGGGAAAAGAGCGAGGATGGTGAGGCACTGGCTCAGGTTGCCCAGAGAAGCTGTGGATGCCTCATCCCTGGACGTGTTCAAAGCCAGGCTGGATGGAGCTCTGAGCAGCCTGGTCTAGTGGAAGGTGTCCCTGCCCGTGTCAGGTAGGTTGGAACTAAACAAACTTTAGGTCCCTTCCAACCCAAACTATTCTATGAGTCTATGAAAATTCTATGTAAATACCTAAACACTGGCATCCTTTGAAGCTTTAGTGACTCGAGTGTGATGTGACAGCAGATGAGGTTATTGCAGAAAAGTTTTTGTGTGAGTGTCTAAATCTCATGTAATCTTTGTGCTTTATACCTGCACTCTTTTGCAGATGTGTGCATTGCAGATCTGAATTTTCAGAGCAAGCCAGAGCAGTCCTGTGAAAAAGCAAGTTCCTAGACTCTGAAGAGTCTCTTGATTGCTAAAAGAACAAGAAGTGAACATTATTAATAAATCAGCCACAACACATCTTTGGCAGTACATCCATCATTTGCTTCTCACAGCCTGTTCAGTGGTGTTCTTATTCAGTCAAATTTCAGCATACTCACTGTCTTATCCAGAAACATTTCTGGATAAGAAATCTTACAGATGTGAGGATTATATAACTTAATCTTTTATTAAATTATAATAAAATCATGATAAATTTGATTATAGTAATATGAATTACAATAAAGGTATAAATACTATAATGGTATATCTATCCTCATATATAAATATAATGGAATTTATAATAAATTTAAATTATAACTAATAGTTATAATTTAACTAATGTGAGAGTCACACTGCCTCAGAGCCTTCTCCCTAGAGATGTTAAAATGGTTTGTTGAAGATTATTTAATTCTCCAAATATCCTAATTTTGCAAGTTAGAGAGAGGTTAGTACCTTACCCGAGGTCAGTGGGAAGGCTTGATGTAGCAGTGAAAGTCCTGATTCCATAGCAAATGCTTTACTGTGCCATCTTATCTCCATCTCATATTGCTTGTTGATATTTATGTAATGAAGGGCTTTATGGTGCAGTTTCATGAGGTGCATAAACAACTCTGCTGCAGGTCTGGGATAGGAGCAGCAAGAAGGGCACTGGGAAGAGCATGTCCAGGGCTCTGGCTGTGAATTCCGGCGGGATCCCTGTCAGCCTTTGAGTGGGATTGCCTTCCTCCTGTTCACTGTCTTCTGAGAGGAGTCTGTTTGCTCACCAACTAGCAGCTCACCATTTATGGGTGCAAGGGAACACACAAATAACCCTCTGCTAGTACTGATGTGACTGAAGAACCCAGTGAAAGCTGGCTTTCTTAAAGCCTTGTACAAAGTGGGACAAGTTCCCAGGGAGGAACATGGAGAGGAATGAGCCAGAATGGCTAAACTTCTGCAAACAAAAAAACAGTTAGAGAACCACAGCCTGGAAGGATCTTTGGGCCCTGCAGTAAGAAGGGCTCCATTGCAAAAGGAAATTAGTAGGCAGACTACTAACCTGCAGAAAAAAAGAGTTAATGGAGCCTCAATTAAGCAGCGATTGGTCACGTAATTAGGTTGACAAGTATCCAGGCTGTTCAGAGAACACTCAGAAATTCTTTTGCGTAGGACAGGCCCAAGCCGTTTCTCCAACCACAATATATATGGTTGAACTTGATGAACTTGGAGGCCTTTTCCAGCCTCAGTGATTCTAGGATTCTGTAATGTACGTCACCATCCTTCTCCCATGTTCATACAGCTAACCACAAAGCAAAAGGCGCTCTGGAAATATTTCCCTCAGTCCTTCTTCTTCAAGCAACTGCTGAGGCTTAAATAAGCTACCTCTTGAGTGGTTTTGCCTTGTGTTCACTCATCTTCTTCCAGGTAATTTCTTCAGGGCAGATGGAATGTCTCTGACTACATAGATTTAGGGTGTTCCATCAACATCATAATATAGGGATGATGAACTGGAACAACTCAAGTGGAAGTCACTGGACAGGTGGCTTGGTTTTAGTAGTTAGCTTGTAGGTATTTCAAAACTTTGGCAAGTTTCAGGGATGCTCTTTGTACCATATGTTATTTGTATGCCTTTATGTCCAAGGATGAGAGCAACAGCTTTCAGAGAGAAATGAGATCTCTCTGACTCAGACAGTGGTAGATGCACATCCAGTATTATCATAGGATCCAAATAATGGGCTATTTTTGTAATGCTTAAGACTGCTCTGATTTTTGAACTATGTATTTTCATCCCAAAGCACTCAGGCATTCATGGCACTTGTTCTTCTTTTTTCTCTCTCCCCTCACTGCAAAGGGACAGAGACAAGGCTCCATTTCAGTTAGCACCTTATTTTCAAGATGATTTAATACTGTCAGAAGGAGATGAATGTTTTCTGTCCAAGAGAAAGACACAGTGGAGGGAGCAGGACAGATATTTCATAGAATCATAGAATATCCTGTGTTGGAAGGACAAGATTATTGAGTCCAGCTCCTGGCCCTGTACAGGACAGCCCCAACAATCACACCATATGCCTGAGAGTGTTGTCCAAATGCCTCTTGAACTCTGGCAGACGTGGTGCTGTGACCACTTCCCTTGGGAACCTGTTCCAGTGCCCAACCACCCTCTGGTGAAGAACCTTTTCTTAGTATGTAGCCTAAACCTCCCATGGCACAGCTGGTCACCAGAGAGAAATTTCATGATTTCCGCCCTAATTTTCCTTCTGGAGCTTTGAGTGAGCAGCCTTGCTCTGCACAGCTGGAGAGGGCAGGGAATGCCAGTGGGGCTGCTAGAGAGCTCTCAGACCCCCGGCGGGAAGGAGGTGAGTGGAGGTGGCTGTCAGGTTCTGTGGAAGGAAGACGACTGCTGAAGGGCTGCCTTGTCCCTTAATAGAAAGAAAGGAGGGGGCAGAAGACACAAAAACCTTCCCTTTGCCCCCTGTGGTTTGCCTTGCCTCTCTTGTGCGCCTGATCACACCTCCCTGCTTTCCATGTCACCCAGAGAGGGGCTGCTTTGGGGAAGGAAGGATAAAGGCTGTCAAATCATGGAGGTGATTTATTATCTCCAGGGGTCCACAGGGAAGAGCCTGAGAGGCCCTTTGGTAGCATTTGTAGCAAAGCTTAGGAGTTGAGCATTTCTTTTCTCCTGCTGTTATCTATCCCAAACAGGCTGCAGCAGCTCTGGACAGAGTTTTTGTGGCTTGTGCTGTATTGCTCCAGGACATTGACTATACAGGACTGAACTCTAATAGGAGGTGGGAGCAGGCCCACCAGTGCTGGGGTTATCTTAATAACTATTTGGAGAAAAGATAACAAGTTTACTTTTGAGGCATTTTAGGTGGTACTCTCCTGGATTTCTGTTCTCAGGGATGTGAGGCAGATCACAGCCTTGTTATCTTTCATCAGGGTTTGCCCCTGGCCTCCACAAAGGTATATGCTCAGTGTGCTGAATAATGTGATTTTCTCTCCAGACAGGGAAAAAGGAGGATTGCAATTAAGTTCACACAACCAGAAATTTGCATATAGGCACATAGATTTTTTTTTTCTCTCTTTAGATTACAAAAGAAAACAAAGCTAGGCGTTATTCTCTAGGTCAGGTGGTAACAAGCCACAACAAGCCCAAGCTACACCATGTTCATCACTGACAGAACACTGCCAGGAAAGGCTGTGCAGCACACCACACATACACCAGCCACCACGCCATGCTTGGCTGTGGCTCACACCACCCACGGTTCCCTCCAAACTTCACCACATGGGTGCCAAGTGGGCACCGGGTGCTTTGGAAAATTGGAGACAAGCCCGTGGGGGCGGAGTACGTTAAGAGAAGGACAGTGCCAGGTGGAGAGGCTGCAGATAGAAGCACTAAATGGTAGAAAAGGATACCAGTCCTTGTCTTTGGATAGTGCGTGGGACAGTACAGGGCAAGGACAGGCACCTTTGACCCTGCCACCTTACCAATTAATGTAGTAAAACATTCACAATATCCTGCCTGCTTGTTCAAATTCTGTTGCACAACAGTGCTTTTTATGGGTGTCAAACACAGCTATTTTGGATGAGACAAAGAGTGCAGCAGTCTGATTAGCAGCTGTGTGCCTCGAGAATATGGTATTGCTATTTCTCCCCAGATCCATGAGACTCAGTTAAACATTATTCAGTTTGAAATTCTTCTTTATCTCTGGGCTAGACAGATCAGTTGTTTCTGCTCATTGTCAATTGCATCTGCTTGCATAGTTTGGTGTTTTGCTCTCTCGAGCCCTTGTTTACATGTACCTCAATCTATCCTGCACACACAAGGTGGGAAGGCTCAGTTCTTTGTAGCTTCCAGCCAGGATTCACTTTAGGGAATATAACTAGCAAAGCCATTCACCCTCTGGGCAAACATGGCAACTTAATTTTGAAGCTAGGCAAACAGAAGCAAGTCCTTTGCTTGCATTTACCCACTCTAAAGAGACTTTTGTGAAGGACAGAAAGGTTATCTGGAACAGTTTGGGCAGAATTGTTCTGAAAGGGAAGGCAGGTTGGAGCTAGAGAACATGGGAGAAACAGGGTTATTTCTAAAGACTTTACTGGAACTGAGAATTAACACTAGTCATCAGTTTATTCTGCTGGTTAATGGTAAAATGTGCTGCCAGACTCAGCCATTGCCTCCAGCTTTTGGCACAGTATTGCCATGTCTCACAGCTGGAGAGCAGTGAGCCACCTTGTCCCAGCCTGGAATCATCCCCAGAACACCATGTTTTCTTTCACTGTCCTGAAAGCCAGTACTTGTTCTGGCTTTCTGGCATTTGCCTCGCTGTTTCAAAACATAGTACGGTGTGGGAGGGAGACATGGAAAGCTGCAGGGTGTTTCTGAGTGCCCATGTGGCAAATGGACAAACTCATAACCTCCATCCACTTGCCTGAAGGTGATTCACAGAGAGTCATGACAATTTACTTCTATCAGTCAGTCTAGGGGGATGTTGTGGTTTCAAAAACCAAAAGCCAAAACCAGCACAGGGGAAGGCAGAATCATTGCTACCTTTGGATGCTGGCCCTTTCCCTGCTTTGCTGTGGCTATCAATTCAATACCAGAGGTCGCTTGAGAAGGACTATAATCTGACCTCTACCATCTACATCAGTGTCTGCATACCTGGACAGAGGGAGACCCATTGGTGGCAGAACATCCTGAGTGACACGTAATCTGAGAGCAGCTAAGAGGAAAACGCCAGCAGTTAACAAGCCTCTGGAATGACTGATGGAGTGACAGTCCAGACATCCAGGTTAAGCCCTTCATTTTACCCTGAGCAAATCATTCAACTCCTCTGTAAAACAGGGCTAATGGCATTCTTCTGCTCTGTCATGCTCATGAAGCCCGATGCCTAAAGAAGTGTTTGGAAAGCCTCAGTGGAAGCACAGCAGAGTAATTTCAACATGCTCTGTAGCCATGCACAAGGAAAAGGCCTTCCCTTCAGGCACAGCGGCGCTGAGAACCAGCACTGCAGGTTCGCTCATCAACTCCCAGATGCTTCCGAGAAGATTTCTAGCCTAGAGGAGCCCAAGGTGAGAGCACAAAAATGACCCTTTCCTTCAGCAGTCCCACTAGATAAAGTGTCTAATGATGAAACCCGGCCAGTGACTACATCCTGCACCATCCACTCCACGCACTTCAACAACCGTGGCTTCAGTTTAACTGGTGGCTTCTTTTCACAGCATAGGAAATGTTCCTTTTCTTGAAATGCAGACGTTCTCACTGTTCTCTGCAGCATCACCTCCTATTTCATAACAGCATTAAATAGCATGTGCACACACAACAGCGGCAGAGGTGCCTTAATCCTTTACATCCTAAGTGTCTTTGGAATTGCTTTATGTCCCCTGCTAGCCCTCATTTTCCCATCCTGTTTAAGTCTTTTAAGTCATAGCTGCACTGCCACAGCAAGACTGGTGAGGGAAGCCAGCACCCCACTCCTCTTCTATAAGCCTAACCCATGCCTCAGCTTATGAGGCCAGGGTGTTTCAGTTTTTCAAGCCTAGTATTCTTCCCTAGGCCAAGCAGCCACAGCTCAGAGTCTACAGGAAAACACATTTGCTGGAATTCTATTCTCTATTACTTTTCTGCACATCCTGGAGTTTGAACTGGCAGCATGATGAGTTTTCTGAAATCATTTGGTGTGTTTGCCGTTTCATTCTTAGCATGCCCACACAAATCACACAGGGACAGAAATCAGGGGGCTTTTTTCCTTATTAAAGAAGAAAGTTTTCCGTTTTCATACTTCGTGAAACCTGCACAGAACACTCTGGAAAACTATTGGCACAATATCTGGAGAACAAAAATAGCTCAAATTTGAACTTCCTGGAATATCACAAAGGCTGTATTTGGTAGGGGCTTACAGAGAGGGCATGTCGTTTCTGGCATGATGAAGGGATAAGACGTTCCTGTTAGAACAATTCTGTTAACGCTACTGGCATTTTATTGCTACTAACCATCTGTTGGCACGTAGGATAGGTAGCTTTTAAAATAATCCTGAATACCTACCTTCAGCTCCAGGGATCTTGCTCATCTTACACCAGTTTTGAAGGAAGGCTCAGATTCTTTCATAAATAGATGCAGCTCTATGAAGTCAAGGAGAATTGTAATTGCTTATATTTAGCTTTGTAAAGATTGCACATGATATGGCATAACTTACAAAGGTTGGATCAGTTTTCCACACTTGCTCTCACACTTTTTACGTGGTTCCGGGTCTGCTTAAATGCAAATTAGCTGTGGAGTTACTTGTGTTTTATATCAGAGTGAGCAAGGTCTCCTTGAAATCATAGAAACCAATGATATAGGAGAAAATAGGCCTAATGCCTTTCCTACTCTGCCCCCTTTTGCGAGGCACATCCAGGAATGCCAGGTTCCATGGCATTTATTTGTGCACAGACCTAATCCTGAGTTTGCCTACGGGAACTGTCACTTAGTTCAAGGGTGCATTTGATAGGGCTTGACCAGTTCCCAGTTTTGGAAAACTTCCATTCCAACTACTTGGCCCTGTACCTGTGTCAGGTTTCTATATCAAGGAGTTTAGCTAGTTCCACTTCAAAGTCTCTGTTTATTTATATCTTTTTAATACTGAGCCACAAATAGTGCTGAGCACTGACACCTCCCAAACTCTGCTCTTGGGAACCTGTCAAACGTGTTGCATGAAGAAGATAACTTCATATTTACTTAACTCCTTCAATGCTCAGGGCAAATGTTTTGAATTTAGATGGGAAAAGATGGGTGATAACAAACTTGCAGCAAACGAATAAGTAAAAAAAAAAAATGGTAGTGACTTGCATGATGATGTTTGATGCTCTGATCTGATGTGGGCAGATCTTTCTTAAGTAACCAAGCTTAAACCCAGCATTTACTCTCTTGCTCTGATTCTCATTTGTAGAACTGGGAAAAGCTCACATCACTTTACCTTACCAGGGGCAGAGGAAGCAAGGATAAATTCAGCAAGTAATGCAACAGTGTGTTAGGGGGCATGCAAATAGTAGTAGGAGAAGTTCTGACAAAGATACCACATTTGCCCAGGCTTATAAAACAACTGAGTTCAAGAAAATTAGATACTCCCTGGTTCTCCTCAAGGCATAAACAACACAGAATCACAGAATGATTTGGAAGGGACCTTAAAGACCATTTAGTTCCAATCCCCTGCTATGGGCAGGGATACCTTTGACTAGATCAGGTTGTTCAAAGCCCCATCCAACATGATCTAACTTGACCTTAGATTTCCCACTGCCAAGAGCTGAAATAACAAGCTGTGTGCTCCTTTTTTTCCCCCCAGATTAGCAAGACCTACAGTGATAGAACAGGTAACTGTAAGTGAGAGGAAGAATGACAAATCAGTATGTATAATTATTCCTTTCTTTCTTGAGGATGCTCAGAAAAAATCTTATTTATCTAATAAATTTAGGACTGAAACTAGGGCCGAATGCTTTACTAAAAGAAGAAAAAAAAGGGGGGTGGGGAACTCCAACAAAATAGTGTGCAATGTAGCAGCAGCACCTCATCCAGAGCTGCAGTGCTGAACATGGCACCACACTGAAATCAGCTGTTTTTAAATGGATTCTGGCACAGCGTGAGCTCCTTCTCTCTGAAAGTCTTTCCCATGCTGTGCCAAAACTGCAGCCGTGCTGGGTTGTGGGGTGCCTACGTTTTTCCTGCCACGAGGGGGACTCCAGGGCTTTCACCCTCACTGAGAAACAAGGGGCACACAGCAGGGTACTTTAAAATGGCTGGTACTTCTCCAAATAGACCTACTGCCCTCCCGTGGCTGCCAAGAATCATCTCTGATGCAGAAACAGGGAGCCCAGGGACTGAGGGAAACAAATAACTATATATTCAATTTAAACCAAAACCCAAGTTACAAAGAATAGGAAAGCAAATACAGTGTGATTGACTAGAAGTACCTACGAAGGCAAGAATGAAGCAGGGAAATTTACTGGTTTGGGAGTAACAGGGAGAAGTCCAACTACTTTTGCAAGGACAGTGAGCCTCGAGCTATTCTTCACCAGAGTCCATCAGAGAGTGCCATTTGCTCAGAAGGATGGTCCATCTAACTTCATCCGACTGCCTCACAGAGAATACTCCACTAGCAACAGTGCAAAGAAGGTATCGGAGAGCAGACCACTGCTCCTTTTTCTGACTGTAGTATACAGGTGCTATGACCTTGCTGTATCTACTAATCCTTATTGGTACAGCTTCAGCAGTTTTTTCTGAAACACCTCGTACTGCAAATGTGTCCTTTTC
This sequence comes from Lepidothrix coronata, assembly GCF_001604755.1. Classification (NCBI taxonomy): domain Eukaryota; kingdom Metazoa; phylum Chordata; class Aves; order Passeriformes; family Pipridae; genus Lepidothrix; species Lepidothrix coronata. The sequence continues at coordinate 1,551,706 of NW_016690218.1, forward strand.
TCTCTGTGAACCAGGAGGAGACAACATTTCTACCACAGATTAGCTTCTGAGGGCCTTCTCTTAAGAGCCTGAAGTTAGGTTTTATGAATGAGATCTTGAGTACTCGATGAGAACTGCATGGTTCTGCATGGAGTGTCTTGTTTCTTACACTCTCTTCATGGCTGTGCTGCTTCTTGTGCACCCTCTGTGGGCAGAGCACATCTCCAGTCTTTGATGCACTGCAGACACTTCAAACACAATAATCCTGGGACAATCAAAACCAAAAGCAATAGTGAAGTTGTTTTTGGAAGCAAGAGAAAACACAGCAATAAGCACAAGCAGCAACTCCCTGCTCAGAGGGTGACAAGGCCAAAGTGGTTCAATTGCACACGCTTCTAACGAAGGCACTAAATGCTGCAAGGAGGCCATGTACCTCCCAGCAATGAAAAATTACATTGGGGATTTGCATTAGGCACCATTTCTGTTCATGGACTTGGCTTCATCCTAAAGACTGGTGTATGCTTAAGCTATATTTGAGATTAGATGCAATGAAACACTCATTTTAGACTGGAGAGGAGGAGGGAATGTGACCAGGATCATGTAGGAAAATGCCAACACATGGCCCTTCCTATAGGACTTGAGGCTGTTGAGTGACACCAGCATCAAGAAGGACATCGCCCCCGCCTACCTGTGCTTTTTCAGGGATGTGCTCAGTGGGAGTATTGGGATTTCTTCAGGGTGACAGAGACTGCAGTTCAGCAGAGCATGCAGCAAGTAGAAATTGGTGAGTGAACACAACAGACAGACAAATGTTTTGCTCCTTCAATTTGCCAGGTCACTGAGTCAGTATCTCACGTAGCAGCCAACTACTAAGTAGAGTAAATCCTGCCCTCTCCATTTTCACAGCTTAGGCCATGCTGTACAACATTAACATCACCAACAAAACTTTGCTTTAGGCACATGTGAAAATGTCCACAGAGAAGAGACATCACTCAATGTCATTTTAAAATTTGCATGTATTTGTGTATATACACACACAAACACACACATATATATATATATTTGTAGTAAATACATATGAACTTCTACACAATTATAACCACTCCAGTATATACATGCTGTCACTCACCAGGACAATACATTCTGTTGCACTGACAGAATCTCTTGCTTGGTTACCTTTTGAATTGCTCAGTGAAAGGCCAATCTTTGGCAAGTAGATATCTGCAGAAAACCACCAGCTCCAGCAGTGATCCTTCAGTATTTGAAGGTTCCCCTCCCAGTTTCCTTCAAGTATCAGCTCTGCTTTCATAGAAATAAATTGTTTCTAACAATATGCTACAACCCTGATAAGCCAAGCAGGATATTTCTTCCAGCACATACAAATATTTCACATCCTCTCCATGCCACGCAATGCAAAAAGTGAAATCATGTTTGCCAGTGATTGTAATCCAATTTGGCCCCATAACTTAGTTAAAAAGAACAAACACAAACAAACAAATAGAAAAAACAACTCTCACATAAACCTTAAAAATCAGCAGACAGAACTCTACTGATTTACGTTTCCAAAGGAAATACCTTTTAGTAATAGTTAACTCTGTCTGCAGCTGCTAAGTCCAAACTTTGCAAATGTAGAAAATGAGGACAGAAAACTAACAGAGAGGAAGAATTACTTATTGTCCAGGCTGAGACACACACACACACACAACTCGTAAAAACCCTTATGTCCTTCTTGAAAATCAGTTTGAATCACCTGCATGATGTCCTTGTTAAATATCAAAGTAGATTAGCTGGAACAAGTTTATTAGAAAAAGGTACTACATTAAAAATGTGTAATTCAAAGCCTTATCTAAAAAGTTTTTCAGAGATAAAGTTCTCCATCTCTCACTGACGTTGCATTATTCACAAAATCTTGTGTTACATATTCTGACATTGATCAGCTGTCAAAGAAAAAAAAGCTTGTTTGCATAACAAACACTCAAGTAAAAAGGAAAGGAGAAAATCACAGAACTTGGCTATTACTGAAAAACTGACTCTCAGAGTAGAAATAAAGTCATTTTCAAAGGTGGAGAAAACATAAAGGTTAAGTCAGACCTATATATTTTTTACTGGCACCAAGCACCAATTTTTTTAATGAACTCACTTGAGTGTGTGTAACTATTCCTAGAAGCAATGTAACAGCAGATTAAAGTTTGCACCCCAATATTTTGATACAAACTATGACAGGATATTTCCAAAAGAGTCCCTTTGAAAGTAAATAGCTATTTTAAAACTTGTAATGAAAAAAAAAAGTCTTTAAACTGTACAAAAACCTAGGCAAACCAAGCCTCAATCAGTGTAAGAGAGGGACCTCTTCATAAAGGGAAGGTAATTCCTCCTTTGGAGTAGTTACAACAATGCACAGAAATGAGACCAGAAACACACACAATGAGTTACAGGTCTGATTTACTGGAGTTGTTCAGTCATTTCCACCTTAGGGTAATTTGAGGATTCCAGTATGGACCCAGAAAAATATTTTAAAAAAAAATAAAACCTTGGGAGGAGAGAGCAGTAAAGTATCTGTTTTCCCACGCTGAGGATCCAGTGTGCTGGAATGGGCAGCCCCGCCTCCATTAGCTGTTGGCTGCAGTGAGGGATGCATCCCACCACTGACACCCTGTCTAGATCCATCATGGCTTGCTATGTCTAACTAAGGTCAGAATAAATAGGCATTTGGGGCACTTTCAACAGACGTTGTGTGCACAGCAGCCAACTGACGAAGTTCAGCCTCACTGCTCCAGTGCTCACACGCTGCTCTGTTCTGTGCACGTTGCCTGCTCTGCTTTTCTAATTACTTGAAGCTCGTGTTTGCACAACACCTCAAATGTATGAAAACTCAGAAATTCCACAGCACAGTTAAAGTTGTCTGCAGTTCCAGGGCTAAAACACCTTAGCTTCTGGAAGATCAGACCAGATCAGACCCCTCACCTCTCTAGTGTCCCATTCTACATACAGGTTTCTGTGCTCACAACAGCCACTGTGCACATCAAATAACATAAAAGTAACACTCTGACATCAGCAAGGAGCCAGGCTTTTCACCAAGAATCCTGTGAAAAATCTCAGTTTAACCGATAACTATTAGATTTTTAGTACACAGCATGTCACAGAATTAGTGTTTTCCTTACAAATATATGGCATTACGTGTAAAAACTTTATGACCTATTCCAAACAGTGTACCATACTTCACAGCAAAGCTTGAAAAAGAATCCTCTAACTCCCACTTCTTCTAAATATACAGCTGGTGGGAGGCCAGGGTGTCCATGAATGGTCGCACAAGGTTGTCTGTCGAGAAGTAAAAGATCAAGCCAAAGGTGATGGAGATGGGAAGAGCAGGCAGTGCCTTCTTAAAAACAGCCAGTAATAAAAGTGTTAAGCATAAACCCTGTAAGAGAAAAGAAAATAAAAAACACGAGGACATACAGTAAGATGACCAGAAACGTATCTGCCACCAACAACCCAATATACAGCTAATCAGCTACGTGCACTGTACAGCACTGGAGCCTGCCTGGGCTACTAATGGTATGATGTATATTTGCCCACAGCTTCATCTTTTACACGGGTTGGCCAGGTTTTTCCTCAGCAATCTTGAGCACATCTCTCTGCTGAGACTGGTATAAACAGCCAATGCTGACATACAGCTGACCCCAAGAGGTTAACTTATTTACAGATTATTTCACTTTTTGTTCTGTGCCATTATGTATGAAGTACTGACTCAGCAGACAAAAGCACTTGAATCCTGCTAAACTGCAGACAGAAGCTTCACTGAAGGACTCTAATACACAGCAGGATGTGCTTATAACATCTTCCCAGTTTACAAGGTCTCTTGGGGTAAAAAAAGAAAAAAAAACAAAATAAACCAAACCAACCCAAATATCCACTGCTGTTCTTTTGACTGGATTGCTTACTACGATAGGTGAATTCTGGTTTAATCTGGATAGGAAACCAAGCTCTGTTTTCTAGAGCATGTGTGGAAGCTGTTGTACATTTTGGGTAGACAGTGAGGCTTAGTGCATTTAGATATCAATTCCTTCTCTCACCAAAACCCTTTTTAATTCCTCCATGATGACAAACCTTCAAAGACACTAGGCTCCAAAAATACCCACTAGCTAAAGATCAGCAGATAGGATTTTCTAATCATTTTTTATAACTGTTTATAGGCTACAAGTTTGTTTACAATCCACCTGAGCCTGTGGCTCTGTTCTTATACTCTTAGGGAACATATCTGGCCTACATCTGCCCCTTAGTTCATATCTATCTTTAAAGATGTGCTTACTGCTGGGGCACTGGAGGGATATTTTTGGGGAACCAGAAAGCCACACAGCAGCAAGATTATGAAACTGCAAAAGGCAACAGAACGAATTTTAACAGCGCTGTAAAAGACACAGACTGGGGCATTCGGCCTCATGGACAGACAAGCAAGAACATTTCCCCAGTGCTGGACCCCAGGATATGGAGGTAGGTGATCCTATAGGTTTCTCTGACCTATGGGGTAGGAAAGCTACACTCAACACACTTTATTTAAGGTACCTCATTTCGAGCTCTCTTGCTCTTTGATCCAAAGTCTTCACAAGTGAAAGTCACTTTCACTATACTTAGGATCTTACCGGGGAAACAGCAGCCCGAGAAAGACACGATAATTGATTTTCTTTTACATTCTAAAAATCCTGCCTTTCTCGTTGTTAGTTTCCATGAGGATGCTGATTAAACAGCAAGTGCATAGTAATCATTTTCTACCTAGGTGAAAGCTTAGCAGTGTGTGGTCATTAGACCTGGCAGGACCTGCTCCTTTAGCAGTTACAGTATGTTTGTCCTCTGCTTTTACTGATAATTTCCATGGATTTAAGTCTCCTTCCTTTCCATTTTTTCCAGCCCAAATACTAGAATAAAGTAGGTCTTCATCCTCTTACTAGCAGCTCCCTTTAGCACAAGGGAGTTAACCTTTTCAACTACATTTGCTAATCAATGTAGTGTTTGTAATATTGACTCTTGTGGCTGATAAAAGTCCCCAATTGTTTAATGCTGAAACAAACACACCAACAGTTCAGCTGCAACTGTTTTTCCTGGGGCTGTTTCACCCCCTTGGCTCTGCTCTGATGAGTCTGTATCGTTCAGGTTCAGTGGCTGCTTGAAGCCTGTCTTTATACACAGAACACTGGGTGGTTTCTCCTAAATATCTGGCATGTTACCTGCAGTGATTTAGCAGTGCTCAGCTGCTGGTACTTCTGGCAACACTGCTGTGCTAAACAGGGTGTAACAGAGCTTTTAAAAGCCTGCTCACTTACTATGAGAATGGCTACAAAGCAGGCGAGCGTAGTATTCCAGTCTCCACTAGCTGTGGCAGCTGCTTTCCCAACAAGCACACTGTAAAATATGAAGTCTCCAAGGCCCAGCTTCACGCCCCCTGAAAGAAGTGGAAAAAGAAAACAAGTATTAATTTTGAGCCTCCTGTTTTGCTTCCTCTGGAACAAATTCTTGTCCCCTGGAAAGCAGGTGAAGGTTCCTAGTCCTGGCTACCAGCCTGGACCCACACATTTCCAAGGAGGCTGACACTTCCAGCCCCGCCTCCCGCTGTTTTTCCTCAGCCTCATTCTCTGAGGTGCTTCCCTGGGCTGCGTTATAATGTACTGCCTGAGGAAGCACAAGGACAGAGAGGGACAGGAGGCAAGGGGAAGAAGGAACTGTTCAAATTGTACACATAGGCAAGAGATGTCACTGGAACTACAATCCCAGAACAGATTCTGCTGCAGCAAGAAGTAATATGCAGTCAGACTCAAGATCTTTGAGTCAGTTGTTCAAACAAGTCACAACTCTTCAAATTAACTGTCATTAGTCCAAACTGGGTAAGAGAGCACTAACCACAAAGAGTATAAATGTCAGGCTCTGACTAGACTGAAAACAAGGTATAAAGCTTCCCTTACTTTCCTCCTCCTCGAGCTCCTCTAAAGAAGTGATGGGGCGGGTTGGAACAGGACTCCTCGTCTCTGACATCTGAGAGTCTGCATGTGAAGGGCTCCTGTGGCGTTCTCTCCCATCCTCAGCTTGGTTCCACAAAAACAGGCCAAGAAGAGCATACCAACAAGAAGAAACACAAGAGGTAGCTACATTTATAACTTGTTTTAGTGGATGAAATCCACACTTCTGTGAAGCTGCTGTGGAATGGGTAAGCCCTTTGTTTCTTGGAGGTGTGATCATCACAACCAGTTCAAGCAGAGACATTAAGTGGCTTTGAGGAAAACAGGTTATTATTTGTAACACTTGGAAGGGTACATGTTCACAGCTTCTTTGGCAGCCACCCAGAAGTTCAATGGGTTACCAAGCGAGCACGTACACAGACCTAAGCATTGCCCTGCACGGGCTACAATGACAAGTAAAGCCAAGTAAAGTTAATATGCATTCCCACATTGTCATACCTTTGGGGTGGAGGTGCTCAGGTATTCCCTAACTGGCAATATGACAAAAATGGATGACTAAGAGGACTGCCATTTATGAGAAAAGTCCTGCCCCGATCACACTGACATTGGAGCTGCGTGTTCACATATAAAAAGCAGACACATTTCATTGTTCACAGATTTAATCCCCCCCCTTTAAAACACATCTGAGAGAGCCCTTGATAGTGCTTTTGGAAGCAGCCAGGCTGTGATCCATGATTCTATCTGACATTTCTTATTTTTCAGAAGCTCATACAAACTCTCCAGTCCACATCAGTCTGACAGGAGGATGCTGCTACCACAGAGGTTTTCTGTACACCTCAGCAAGTAGTTTGCACCTGCTCTGGGCCCAGTTTCAAAGCAGGATTGTGGCCCTGCCATTGCTTAGTTTGTTGGCTGCTTTATCCTGAAATAAGTGGCATGTTCAGTTATCAAACCTTTGCATACATTTATTGCTTTAACATTAAAAGGTACTGTCATCTCTGAAGTTCTGCAGTTAACAACACTGAAAAAAATGCATCTGTGAGGATTCAGGGCCTTACTTTTACTTGCAGTCTCAAACACAGACATTATTTCCATGGGGCAGTGCTCTATATAGAAGAGGAACATGCAAACAAACCTGTATCCCATGTCTGCTGACTTGATCCTCTTGCTGCTGTGTCTGGCTTTGCCATTCCAACTGTCCACATCATAGCAGCTAGAAGAAAGAGAGAAAGTAATCGGCTGCATAAATCATTGGTCACTATAGCCCAGAGGAAATAAGTATTTAGCTGTCCCTAAAAATACCAATCTTTGTCCTTCTAAATGCTTTTAAAACACTCACTCTTAGCTGGTTTCCTCAGGCACTGAGAAGGCAAGGTGGGAGAAAAATAAGGCAATGCATCCATTCAGTTTTTAAGAAGGTCCCAGAGCACAAATAGCTAAGAGTCAGTATAGTCTTCTCTGTGGGCTAAGGAAAGCAAAATTCCAGAACTAGGGTCTTCATCTCCTTTGTTTTCTTCTGGGTTTCTGGCTTTTCTCTTCAGAGGACAGATTTTCCCGGGAAATGATGGTAGTACAAAAGGTAACCAGAGGTTAACTTAACAGCTTACGCATGTTCTGCTAGAGGTACAGCACACAAGTGAGGGATATGCAGGAGTTGTCACAGTGCTAGTTTTCTCTCTGCCTGTTTGTTTTGTTTCCATCCTGTCAAATATTGCCTATTTCTGTTTTGGTTCCAATAACAACTGAAGGACGCTTGGGAGTTTATTCTTGAGACGGATCCCTAAATTAAAAAGGAATACAAACCATTCCGAAATCAGTGGAAGGAAACTCAAATTATCTGTTTATTTAAGTGTGCATCAGTCTTCCTGTTTTTTTAAAAGCTAAACTAAACAAATCAAGCCAAGGCAAACACAGTGCCCGCTTTTCTGCTACAAGCTCAGCCAAGCTGATGCTTTTGCATCTAGTGGGAGCCACAGAATGTGGTCTCGCAAGGGAGACACTGATGTTCTGCACAAGGACTTCTCATTCAGTATTTATGATTTGCTGAACTGCATTCTCCTTTAGAGAAACTCTTTGTTTGTTCACTAAAGCATGTGAGAGACTTCATCTTGAGGTCAGTATAACAATCTCCAGTAAAAGGGAGGGCAGCTGAAGCCAACTGAGGCTTTCCTTGGAACACATAAAAGCATTTATATAACATTAAATGCTTGGGAAAAAAAAATCAATCAGGTTGTAGACATCCTCAACTTAGCACCAAACACGGAAATACTCATTCATCTTACAAGTGATGTAATGAAAAGTCACTGAGGTCCATGAAGCACCTGAGTCCACGTCCAATGAGCATTGAGTCTCCTGCATTGACTACCTTAACCTTAAGCACATATATACCTTTGCGGATGAGGGCACCAGACACCGTGGTAGTTAAACAGCCCAAGAAAACCAGGGAAGAGACGAGTGATTTTGTCTGCAAAGCAATACTTGAACAGAGCCCTTTGCAAAGCAGCCACATAACTAACAATGAAGCAAAGACATTCTAAGCACTACCATCTGTACAGGACACAGGGCAAGAGGGGAATGCAGGAAGAATGGAGCCTCATCACATGTTTAAAGTGAGTCTGTAAAGCTTACCCACAAGGCATAAGTTATTGAGTTAGCATCACCTAACCACAGAACCCTACAAACACAACTGCCCACCTTACACACGTTTTCATATGCAGAAAAAAGGGGCATGTTCTGCACTGTATTCATTAAAGGATAAATCTTCTGAACATTTCAGCTCCACAAGGCAAATGTGGGCTTCCTTTGGCTAATTAGAGTTGGCACCATTGTAACTGATAAACAAGGCCTTCTAAAATGGTCTGTTCCAAAATATAAATGTGTACCAATCTTAGGGCAAGGAAGTCACTAAAATAGTGCTCTTTGGTTTGACACAGAAACAGTTTAATAGAGTTTAATCTGGCTAAAAACATTAACATTCTAATCTTACTCACAGGAATATATTAATGCAGGGAAAATTGGCTCATTTCTCTCCTGTGCAGTTTCTACCAGCATTCTCAGTGGCCCCTTGGGACAGAGAACAGCCATCAGATCTGCAAAAAGAAAAAGGCCAGTCAATCTTATCCTGAACTATCATACATATTTTACATTCTTTATCTTTAAAAAGGTATTCTCCCCTCAAAATAACATATATCAATATTAACTGGATGATTTCCTGAATGGCAGTTTCCACCACTTTGCATAACTCTAGCTGTTCTAGTCCCTGAAAATGTTGTTCACTTAAAATACCATCTCCAAGCCTTAACGTAATAATAAGAGTTTTCATTGTGCTAATCCTATAAAAAGCCTCTTGAGAATATCACATTATTTCTTTGAAAGCAGATGACAGCATTTCATTGAGGTGTTAAATTTAATTAGAGGAGGAGGAGTGGGGGTACTTTGTTCACATTCCACAATCCATGACTACATACACAGGCTCTGTGTATCACAATGAATGAAGGCCTTTGGTCCAGTACCTCTTTGCCTACTCTCTCTCCTCCATCAGAGCTCTGCCCCAATTTGAATGTTACTTCCTGGATCCCTCTTGTTCTGCAGGTTCTCTTGAAACTTATACCTCATACCAAAATCTCCGATCCCTCGATAACAGTAAATAAAACCTGCAAGACTATCAGGTTGCTACTGATAAAAATCCAACCACCCCTACCATGCAGTTAGGTGTGGTTCAGTACTTCCCTGACTTGGTGATCCACTTTGAAAGACCTGGTAGGAATACACTACCTACACAGCCAAGTTAGCAAGAGACAAACTAGGGAGTCTACTTAATTGCCCATTTGCCTCTTTCTAAAGCTGGTAGCACCATAAAGCTGTTTTTCAATGACATACACAGTCCTGAGATTGCTTCAGTGACCTTTCCAGGAGCCACACCTTGAGAGTCACAACCCAGACTTACCATAGATGGAGATTGCACCTAGAATCACCCATGCTGACCACTCAGGTAGATATTTAATGAAAACCAATGCCATTAGAGCACTGATCATAATGAGATATGCTTGCTGGAGCTGCAAGGGACCTTTCCAGTGGATGCAAATCATTCCAACAGCTCCAAAATTCCAGATGACTAAGAACAGAGTGGGGTAATCCATGGCCACATTGTAGGTCTTCAATACTTCACTGAAACACAACAAGAAAATTTAGATAAGCAATAAAAGCAACTGACATGTAAAGCATCCTACTAGCTGCAGTTAAACAAACAAGCCTCCAACTACACCAGGAGGAAGCAGAATAAAAGCAACTCTCAATCATGAAAGGGGAACCTGCCCTTTGGCCAGTTGCTGCTCTGAGTTCTCGGTTCCTCCTGCATGAGATGGACACCTTGTGTGTGCAGACAAGCACCACACTGCCCTAGTCCCAAGTTCAACAGCGATTCCAAGGATTTGAGCAGGCAGGATTTCAAGTTTTAACTGAACACTGGCCTGCAGCTACATGACTCTCTACACCAAAGAAGTCACATAAGTGTCATCCCACCAAATGCATGATGCTCAGAGTTAAAGACGAAAAGTCTTAACAAGTGCCACCCACAAGTTAAAAGTCTGAGCTGGGAGCCAAGGGAATGAGCTTGAAACAATGTAGTCTAAGAAAAAGGCAAGACAAATCAGAGAAGCAACTCAGCACATGAAGTTCATCTCCATTTGCTTCTCATTGTGTAATTCAGGGCCTCTATACCACAATGTTCAGCCTGTTCATTTCATGCTCACAGTATCACTTCCCAGTGATTTTTTTACAGCAGGTACTGTAAAATCAGGCACTGCCTAATAAAGACCTCATTTTCCATTTTTTAAAAAGAAAGCTATCTGATTCTAACAATCCTAAAACCTCCATTTGGAGAAGGGGAGACATTTCTTTCCTTGTTCAAGCTGGGGACTTTCTGCAAAAAGAGGAGCCCTGACCTGAGAGGTTACCTGCACCATTCCCACTTACCCAAGATATATGTAGGTAAAGAGGAAGAGCAGCATCAAAGAGGACAGGATCAGCCAGCCATGGATGAACTGTCAAGGGCAAGAAGAGACAGTGATTGTAAGGGCTGTTACCCCTGCACAGGTCACAGTACTGCACCCTGACAGTCTCCTTCTGCACTCCTCCTCCCGTGTCCCCATGGTCAGTCAGGGAGGAGGGACAGCCAGTTCCTCCCAGTTCTCCCAAACTCTTTCACTTCATATTCTGTGTCTTAGTGGTTTTGCTGGTTTGGGTTTTTTTAAGTCTCTTTCCTATGCATTTCCATGGATATCCATACTTGCTCCTAGCTTAGGTGAGCACATTCTCTCTGCTTGATGGGGAGGATGACGGATTTACCCAAGGCTGTAAAATAAATTCATCTTTGGGACAAGTTTACAAAGCAGGAATGGCCAGAGCTCAAATGCTGGGCTGGTACCACCTATTCCCTGGGCACCACAGAACCTGAATGTGCCTTTCCCTCCAAGCCTAGTGCTCTTCCACCAGAGCTGCTACAGACAGGAATAATATCAGTTCCCACAAAGGCTGTCTGAAATGTCTTAAGAGAAGGAATACACAGTAAATGGTACAACTTAGCCCATAAGTACAAATGGCAAAACCTTTGGATCAGATGGAGAAAACTCAGACCCAAGTAACACAAAGCAGAAGGCCTCGTTTTTAAGAGCCTGCCATTAGTGACTAAATAACAGCAGCGCACATGCAGGGGCACAGCTCTACCACCACTGACAAAGGCTTCACTTTGATACCTGCTATGACTGAGATGTGGATTAGCCAGTGCAGTGCCTATATTTCTCACTGACACGCAAGGCCCACTTGAACTCAAGCTCAGGAATAGGTGGAAAAGGCTCTGTCACGAACGCTTTACCTTGTAGCAGCGATATTTATAGAGCAGAACTAGGAACACAGTCATTACAATGATGACACTGATCATTATGATAGTGTTCAACACCGAGTTCAAGAGGCGCTGGCCTACAGACGGGGTATCCTCACTGAAAGGGGTGTAGATCCTGCAGGAGAAAGCAAAAGCCACGTAAAGTATATATATTCTCTTCTAACTAACCACCCCAGATAAAACCAGACCTCTCTGTGTGTGGGAAAGAAAGGGAGGTAGGACTATCAAGGACAGCAAAAACGAGATGTAGCCTCTGAAGGGGCTGGACTCAAGTTTAATTATCAACTAAAGATTAGTGGTCTCTATCAAAACCACATTCCTACAGAGAAGCTGTGGCTGGCAGAGCTCAAAACAAAAAGGCCTAGAGTATAAATGACTTTAGTTTAGTAACTGCTCTCCAGGCCATGAATTTTTATTGCATGCTCTGGATCCTCTCCATGATAATTAGGAGGATATATCCCAGGTGCTGTTCTGAAAGGGGGGACACCTTTTCTTTCCACACTTGGTAGGAGAGTCTTGGACTCTTTTACCCCATCTCATCACCCTGCACCCCTTCCCGCCACCCTGTTTTATTTCCTTTGGTTCAGTTCAAGGGACTACAGTCCCTGTTTCTCCACTCAATGTGTGAAGCACAGTTAGAGCCCCAGGAGACAGGCCCTAGGAGTCAGACACAGTCAGCAAGAGCTGGATGGAGTTATGTATCCACACCATGACTCTTCAGGAACCAGAAATATCACCAGGAAATGAGACACTCATCCAAATGAACATGCTATTCCCTGATTGCTGCCAGCTAGTGAGTGAACAGCCTAGGAGTTTGGCCCAGGCCTTCCATGCTGCAGAATGAAGCAGCTCCACTATCACGCTGCTCACAGGCCTTGCTCAGGGCACCCTAACGACAGCGCTAACGAGTCGCTGTTAATGCAGGTATGGGAAAAACTTACACAGGTGAACGTAGCATTCTTTAGTAAGCTCTCTGCATGTTTATAGAGCCACCTTTACCTGTGTAAAGGTTCTCCCAGCCTGCCAAGGGAGCGCTACGCGTGCACAGACGTGTGGGCACGGAGGTGTGTGTGAAGCCGGGGGTCCCACGTTACTCAGAGGCTGTTTGCAGACCCCACTTACAGCTGCCCGTTTTTCTCCGTATAGAAGCGCACTGACTTTATGGTGGCGACGACAACAATCATACAAAGGGTGACAGGCACAAAGAGCATGATTACATGCTTTGCTCCATATTTCAGAGTCAGTTCCTCCTCTTCATTTTCCGGGGCGCTTTCTCTCACTGGAACACCCGAGCCAGGCATTTCTCCACCCGCAATATTGTTTGGGCTACGGCTGCTACCTGCTCGCCGCTTCTGAAAAGAAATATTAGCAAACATATAAGATGCTTATTTTCTTTGTGTTCAAAGCTTTATTCCGTCATATCTTATGAGGCTGCTGTAGGCCACCACAGTATACCAACTGGGTTCTAATAAAACCTAGTACCAACTAGTTATAAAATACCAACTGAACAATACAATAGAAGTTCCATTGCAAACAGGTTGCAGTGGAGTTTTTAAACCAAAACCATGAATATCTAAGGGTCTCTTCAAGTGCAAACATATAGAGGGGCACATGAACACAAAGGGTAAGATGCCCAGAGCTGAGACAGAAGAAATGTCATCTGAGGTGGCATAAGCTTGACAATTTCCTCCCCCTGCCAGCAGTGCGGTGCTTGCTTTACCCTGCTGCTTTGCTGGCAGCTGGACTAGATTGTGTTCATTAGCTGCATCAGACCAGAGCAGAAAAAGGGTGTCTGGCAAAACAAGAAGGCTAAAAAGGATATCCTGCAAGAGTCATATGTGCATCAGGTCCTGATTAAAAGCCTGTATCTTTACCAAAAGGAAGGAAAAGGGAGGAGTATATATGGAGATAAAAATGGGGAAAAAGTCATAGTGGAGGAAATGGGAACAGGCAATGCTGCTGCTGGCTGAGAGTGACACCAGGGAAACAACACTGGCCAAAGACAATCCAAGAAGCCAGTCTGCCAGGAGGGATTGAGGGGTAGCAGGACAACATCTGTCATCACACCCCATGTCCTCACTCCCCAGGATGGACGCACACCTACCCTGTGTGCCTGCACTTCCCCTGCTTCCGAGGCTTGCAGGCCATCCTGGTAGGAGGGTACTGGAGGGCTCTCTGCAGACATCAGGGATGTTCTCTCATTGCAGGGCTCCTCCTCACTGTCCGAATTGTTCATGAATGTGATCATCGCCGCTTTCCTATGGAGCACTCAGGAGGGGCACAGCCAAGCACTACTCAAGGCTGAAGGGACAAGCAGAGCAAAGAAAACAGTGAACACCACAGTGCAAACAATGGGAGTCTGAAAAGGAGGCACAATTTCAGCAGGGAGGCTACAGCATGCCCCGTAACTCCATCTTCTCCTAACAGCTGATTTAGTCTCCCATCACCCCAGGCATGACAATCCATTCCATTAAAGTCACTGTGACTTCTGCAGTCAGGGAGATCAGCAAAATGCAGCACTGAAGAAACCTAGTACTTTTTCTTTCCCAGAGCTTTTGCAGTTGCTATCTCTATTTTCCCTCTCCTACCAGTACACCTTGCCTTCCACACAGAAGGTTTCTCAGTGCTCAGTGTTTATTTTGCACAGGCCAAACAAAGCTTTGCTCAAATGCTGGCTGCCTGATAGAAAGCTAAGAGAGCTCAGCTCTTACACAACACTCTGCAAGCATTTGGCAAGTAGCAGAACTTTCTTAGGAACCTGGAGCCTCAGCTTTACATAAGCCACTAATCAGGAGTTACATGCTGTCTTCCCTGTTATGACTGTTTATTAACCAGATGAATGTTATAAGCAGTTCTTCTCTTTGCCCATGGACAGGGAGAGGCTTGTATAGTAAGGAAAAGACCTGTTTCCTTAGGAGAGCCACTTTTGGGTTTTTTGTCTTGTGATTAAAAGCAAAATTATTTGGATGGGCAAAAACTTGGAATATAAAAGTGGGGAATAGAAATGTTTGGCCTCTTTTCACCTGTGGCTGTGCAGAAAAGCAGGCAAAGCAGTGACACAGTGCAGAAAAGAAAGAACAGCTCTCCCTTCTAAACACCAGAGGGAGAAGGTACACTGCCCTGGATACTGCAGAACAACCTTAAAGTCAGGGTTTCAGGAAGCTTTAGAGACAAATGATAGGAAAATTCTCTCTAGCATTTATTAAGTCAACTTAACAAAACAATTGAAGTAATTAAGTCACCTTCTGATTCTCAGCCACCCATCCATAAGCAAAACCATACCTCTAATGCATTCTAAGCTGTAATATCTGCAAGAAAACACCTCCCCTCTACAGTACTTTACCCAAGCTCATGCGTCTCAGGAAATAGATCCAACTCAGAAGAGGAAGCTGAAGAAGCCACGTGATTTGGACGCAGTCACTTAAATCTGAATCACACATTCATAGTCCAACCATCACACTCTGCTGTCTACCAGCCAGCTTGAGAGGTCAGCATGGGTACTCTGAAGATCTGTGAGATATTCTTGCTTCTCACTAAAGAAACTGAAATTTGCTTTCAAGGAAGGAAAGAGGGAGGAATGGAAGATCTCCCTTTCTTTCACAGCCTCCTCAAC